>NW_027526361.1:58379739-58405021 GCF_048455015.1 Haemaphysalis longicornis | reverse complement strand
TTTTGAAGGACTCTGGTTACGTTAACAATGCTGAAGCTGAACACCACTGTTTGGCAATCTAAAACGTGCGTTGCAGTGCTTGGAATTTACATTGCGTGAATGCATCCCAACACGCTTTCCCACGCAATTACAAATAAAAATTTTGTGATGAATTGGTAGAGAAAGCAGATGCAATCGCTGTGCTTATACACAAACGAAAAATAAGGCCGTGTGAGCGACAGACAGACAGACAGACAGACAGACAGACAGACAGACAGACAGACAGACAGACAGACAGACGTGTCTGCATGCGTGCGCGCGTGTTGTGCTACCTCACACGCGTGGTCGCACGTTTGATTCCCACGGTCGTGGAGGGTGTATTTTTATTTACCGGGCAGCCAAGGACAAAGGCTTCCTGAACTAAAGTGAACTAGTTCACTTTACCTGAACTAAGGAGGCCTCCCGCAACGGAACTCACACAGTTGAACAATTGTTTATCCCTCCTCCTCTTCGTTCACACAACATCTGCGCCCTTTTCTAGGGGAAGCATTCCTCCAGCCCTTCCCTTCATTTCGGTCCTAGTTTTGGGCTGCAAATTGTGGGAATCGTGGAGAACCGCGACCCGCGATCCCGAGCCGGCGGGTGCTTCGGGAGAGGCTTGTGCGCTGAAACCGGTCCGGCGCTCCGCTGGTTCGTCGGCGTCCCCCGAGAGATGGCACCACCAATGTGCGCGGGCTAGAGTGCCTCGATGCGCGCGCCCCGAGCGGAGCGCGCGAGCATCAAGGCACCCTAGCGGGTGCGGGCGGCGCGAGCGTGTGTACGCGGGAGTCGGGAGTCTCGTCGAAGACCCGGTCGGGGCGAGATCGGCGGAACATGGCGGCGGTGATGGATACGTGCATCTCAGGTGGGAGCTTTGTTTGCCGCGCGCCGTGAGTGCCTACCTCCCGTTCGCGGTCACGACCCGGACGGCGTGATTCGTGAACGCCGTCGAGCCTTGTGCTCGCATGCTTTGGGATTCCCCAAATAAACGGCTGTGCTTCGGCACTACTGTCTACTGTGTTCTCGTATCGGCGAACCTCGCTGGGTTACCGTAGGCATGGGAGCCCGCGTGGTTGACACGCCGGGAGCTAGCGTGGGGGCCTACCCCAGAGTGCTGGCAAGGCCCCCGAGGAACCCCTCACACATATCCCACAAAATATACGAGAAAATCTATAGTGTTGTGGTGTGATGTGTAGGCCCGATATATATGTGCGCGTATCCGCACGCTTCGTCACAAACCTCCCGATGGTTTCGACTCGTACAGTCGGCCAAATCTTTAACTAGCGTGCGCGAGCTGGGAAGCAACAGCCTATAGCAGACGACTGGCCTGTTTGCAACTTGGCTTCCGACCTGTTTGCCACTCGACCTGTTTTCAAATTGGCTTTCGCCATACGCCGATGACGCATGAAATTCAACATAATTAATCTGATTTGCGTGACGAGAGACGTAACTGCGTATACCCTGGAAGCAGTTCTCACGGGTGCTTGTCCCGTCGAACATGGACTTGACGACGGCGGTTATGTTCCGTAAGCTGCAGGGCGAGAACTTGTCGTTGTTCGGCAGAAGGCCCGTCGTCGCCGACGGATACATGATGTAGTTGCCACCCGGCCCGCACGGCGCGCAGTCGGCGAAGCAGGTGTAGCCAGGCGGCGCGTCATGCTGCGCAGGGGAAGTAAAGTCTCGTTATAACGGAATCCCCGGTACAGGAAAACAGACTTCGCTGTAAGCGGTATTTCGTTTAGAGCGAGGATGATTTGCTTTCTCTCTCCATTTCAGCTAGAACCGTGAAAGTTTCGAATTAATAGATTTCGTTATCGCGAGGGTTCACTGTACTTGACTTGGCTTTGTTACACTGAGGAGCTCAGCGCAGCTCGGGAACGCGCTGATGTAGAGGTGAGTGAATGCTGCTTTGTGTTGTGCAGACTGCAATTATCTACGGCTTGTTAGATAATATACTATAGAGCGTACGCCACGTTGTCAAGCAAGTATTTGTCCATTATATTCCCGTTCGTACATCGCGGCATCCCCATGGTCATCGTCATCACTATCATCATGACCTGCTCCTCACTGAGCACTAAAATTGAGATCACGATACGGCTCCTCTTAAAAAGACACAGGGGCGACTCATCTGAACCTTCAAAGAGACAGAGTCAACGGTAGTGTAGAATGCCACGACTACTCCCCTGCTCAGAAGCCGTATCGTTGTCTTTACCCTAGTAATAAACAGTGATGTGCAATCCAGTGGAATTGGGACCTCAATAGGGACAGTGTGTGATCACCAATGGTCGTCTAGGTCGGAGCGGACTGAGCAGATTCAGTTTGAGCGGGACTACGTGCATGCGTACGGATGGATTGCTTTTAAGCTATAGACATCATCATTATCATCACCAGCCTATCAACGCCCACTGCAGGGAAAAGTCATCTCTTATTAATCTCCAATTATCCCGGTCCCGTGCTAACTGCGACCAATTTATCCTTGCAAACTTCTTGATCTCATCTACCCATCTAACTTTCTGCCGCCCCCTGCAACGCTTGCCTTCTGTAGGGATCCACTCAGTTACCCTTAATGACCAACAGTTATCTTGCCTTCGCATTACATGCCCTTCCCACGCCCATTTCTTCTTCTTAATTTCTAATAATATGTCCTTAACATGCGTTTGTTCCCTGACCCACACCGCTCTCTTCTTGTCCCTTAATGTTACACCTATCATCTTCCATTCCATTGCTCGCTGAGTCGTCCTCAATTTAAGTTGAACCCTCTTAGTGAGCCTCCAAGTTTCTGCCCCGTAGGTGAGTACCGGTAAGATGCAGCTGTCATACACTTTCTTCTTCAGGGACAATGGTAGGCTGCCATTCATTATCTGAGAATGCCTGCCGTATGCACTCCACCCCATTCTTATGCTTCTAATTATCTCTGCCTTATGGTTGGGATCCGGGGTCACAACTTGGCCTAAGTAGCTATATTGGCTTACCACTTCCACTGCCTCGCCACCTATCTCACACCGCTGTGCTGTCCCGAGGTTATTGATCATTATTTTAGTTTTCTGAATATTATTTTTTAGGCCCACAGTTCTGCTCTGTTTGTCCAGTGCGGAAAGCACGCTTTTCAATTCGATGAAGCTATAGAAATACGCTTCATCATTTGCATCCACTCCCACTATTGTGTCGCTGGTCCTTGCAACACGCGCTAGTAAGCGAACCACGAGCAGTCAACGTGTAAGAATCGCTCACATGTAATCCGTGTCACTTTAGCATACTTCACAGGAAAATGTCCCGGCATATCGGAAGTTATTTTTCACGAGATCGATGGCGCAGGTTTCACTGGGTTAACTATATACAGTAAAAGCTCGTTAATTCGAACTCAAAGGGGACCATAAAATTGTTCGAATTAAGCGGAGTTCTTACTAGCGGGCGGGCGCTATAATAAATGAATCTCGGGCCACACTGCACGGGCAGAACACAACGAAGCCACCTCCGGACTCGTTATCGCGAATTAGGTGCTACTACACGTTTGTTGTGCACGCCACATGACCGTAGGCCCAGACCAGCGACCTTGGCTCAAAGAAAACCTTCAATGGCATGCGCCGGGGCACTGGCGCCGGCGGCGCGTAACCCGCTACGGAAGCGAAATAACCTGTTGCAGCAGCGCAGCGTGAGCTATTTTGTTGTTTTTCTGTTTCGTTGTTTTTCATCTCTAGTAAGTTTGGTTTGTTTTGGATTTTTAACTCACTGTAATCACTGTGGGCCGACTTCTTCTGCGAGGAGCGATGGAAACCAGGGGATCCCAGTTCGAATTAACCTTTGTGGGTACCGACGCGTTCGAATTATCGGGCGTTTTTCCCCATTGAAATGTACAGGGCTGTGACGGGACCAGGGCGTTAGTTCGAATTAACCGTAAGTTCGAATTAAATCCAAGTTCGAATTAACGTGTTTTTACTGTACTTTGTTTATCCCCGAAATTTTCTTTCCAGTCCATTTTTCTTGTTGTCACAATAACTGCTCTCTTGTGGGTGAAAGCATAACCTGTGGCAAGTACGCTGGTGCGCACTAACCTTTCCATGGAGACAGTTTGAAACGTTGAATCTAGGCAAGCTGGAAAATTCCTTTCTCCAAGGCATTTTCTTGAAAGGAGAAAGGGGACGTAAAACGTGCTTTCACCGGAACCGTGAGGAGCAATGAAAAAAAAAATAACATACGTTGTCACCACACTCCCTCATACATCCCATACGAGCATTCTCCATGCGAGTACTCGGAATTCCACGCGGGTAGTGAGAACAAACATGCTTATATCTGCCTTGCGTCAGTCTGCAATGTTTCCAAAATCAAAAGTGTAAAGGTGCTTTGAATTTCACGTCTCTAGAGTAGCTGCAAAAATAAGTTGACGGGTAAACTGAACAGCTTCGAGGAAAGTTCTCAAGTGTAGAAAATGAGTACCGACTCCCCAGGAGCTCTCAAGACTCGTTTTTTAACAGCGAAGCTGTTTATCAAACCGCAATTTTTACTGTCCGTAGTTAAAAAAATACAATAAACCGCTGGGCGGCGACCACCTGGCAGTTAACAAAGCCAAGAAAATGACTAGCGCTCGTGTGTGCGCGCCTCGCGGCGACCGCACAGCGTCCCCGGCACACGTTATTCAAACCAAGCATACCCATTCAGGGAGATTGGTCAAGATTGGCCAAAAAGAAAAAAAGCTCCAACGATCGCTGTAACCGTGGCAACACTTGCTCCGAGCGAGAAAGACACGTCATAGCGTACACCTCTCCAAGGTGACGGTCCAATAATTATCACTTCGAAGAAATAAAGAAGCACACACTGATAGCAACAATGATTGAGTAAAGGTCGTTGCGGTAGTGAAGAAGAAGCAAATGGGTTGCAATTGTAGTCTTAAACCATCGTAATGATCGAGAAGGTTGCGTACAGCTTCGCTACCTTCAAGTCTTACGCGCTACTGTGAGCTTCCTTCATTTTTTTTTTGTACATCAAACACAATAAATCCTAATTATTACCAAGTTAACAAGACGGCGAAAAAGTTCGGAACCTGTTTCGAAACACATATGAACTCGGTTGTCAACGCGAAGAATTTCACGAAAAGCAGAGTTTACATTACGAATATATGGCCCTGCAACACGTCGCCGGGTGGTCCGGAACGACTGAGAATACAAACGTACGGAGCAACAAAGTGACAACAGTCGTAGGGAAGAGAGGTGACGTTACCCCACCGCCGGGCCGCAGCAGGCCTTTGAAACGAAGAGCTGCCGCTCAACTATAGACTGTACTGCCTATAAAATATTTAGTAATATAGCTTTGTTGTGGTCCCACGGGTTCTCACAAAAATATTCCCTCTCCTGGCAAAAAAAGTCGGCGAACGTTTGAAGCGAAGCTTCTATGGCTAGTATCCGGGTGGTTATGGAGTACGTGCACGCGCGGGAGAACCCATTGTGGGAAAGCCAGCTCACGAAGACCAAGCTTATCGCCAAAGCAAACGTACAGTCGGAATCAATTTGAAGGGGATCGCTCGGGTGGCAAATAAACAAACAGCAGCGCCATGTTACGACTTGTATCACGGTTGTATCATGCAAGAGCCAATAAGGGGAAGAAGGCACTGCTACCTGTATATCCAAAGTTCTGAAAACAGCCGCTGTGTGGGTTGGAAGGCCCGCTAATCGATGCTCCCGTGATCACCTTCAAATTGATACCGACTCTACATCGCCGCTCGCATCGAAGCGGAAACCCTCCCCTAAAAAGTGAGAGAAAAAGAGCCAAGTGAGAGTGAGGGAGCCAAGAACAAAATCGCACGTATATTGGCCTGGAGCATCCGCGGGGCAGATGCGCCGAAGGCCATGCGCCGAGGGTGACGTAGGAGGACTCTGCGGACACGCAATCCACATCTCCGTCGTGTGAATCGGCCTCAGTGTGTCGAATAAACTCGCTTCTTTGTACTGTATACATTCAGGGTACACGGGCTAACCGCCCTGCAAAGATGGTTGGTTAGTAAACCTGTGCTGTGGATATCACAACTCCATCGTTGGTCTTCACGCTACAGACGTCACCGCTTGTCAACGTATTCCTCCGCTTGCAAGAGACAAGCGTACACGCACACGTTATGTTCTAGTTTAGGTATAACGCGACGCCTTCCGCTCGTGAGCACGCGCCCTCGCCAAACGTGATCCAAGTTCAACCATAGACCGGAAGCAATGCATCCGTCAAAGCTTCCGAGACACACAATTCGGGTACCTCACTCAGGGCGGCATCGTGAACTGTAAACTGATTTACACCCTTTTTTGTTTATAACTAAAACCCTTACACCCTATCAAAAAAGAAAGAAACCCTTTGCAAGAGTGTAATCAACGATAGAACACCCTTCAGAAAGGTGTATTATTGTGTTTTTGTTGGGTGTAAGGGTGACAAACGACAGAACACCCTAAAGGGTGTTTTCTTTTGTTTTGTTTTTTGTGCTAGGGTTCAAAGGTGCTGGTTATAGACAGTGATTTACACGTAAATAATTTTACAGTGTGCGTCAGATTGACGCCGCGACGTAATCCAGCGTCCCACCACGCGCCGAACGCTGACGTCTGTCGAAACCTGGTGATGGATGAGAAAAACCAAAAACAACATTTGACCTGCTATTATGAGTATAGCGCTGGGAGTTTCCGCCCACGGAGACGAACATTGCACGGTAGCCAAGAAATACACCCAGTTCGCTGTAAACGGCAACTATAACTAACGCCGTTATTACAGCTAACACCCTTATTACTAATACCACTGTTTATATTTAACACCCTTGCACCCTAGCAAAAACACAAGAAGACACTTTCTTAAAGAATGTTTTATCGTTAATTACACCATTTCAAAGGGCGCTTTTCTTTGTTTTGGGGGCAAAGCACCTTTAGACCTCGCTTTGTACGGGCTTGGCGCCCGTGTACACAGTGTTGCGCATGCGCAAGAAGCATTGGATTGGATTGAAATGTATTGGATTAGAATTAATTGAATTGTATCGGATTGGATTGGATTGGAATTGTATATACTGTACACACGCGTTGTCACTCATTTACATGCGCGAGTGGGCAATGCGTCGGGTGATTTACGGTAAGAACGATCCCCAGTGCTTCGCCCACTCGTCATGATTCACTTCGGGGAGATGCGTGAATTTTTTTGATAGGGTGTAAGGATGTTAGCTATAGGCAAAAAGGGTAGAAATCTACAGTGTAGCGTCATGGCCGGCATACTTTTGATCAAGGCTTCTCGCTTGGAACCCGTATCTCAGATGGTATATTCGCTGAGCGAGAAACTGGTAGGGCGGCACGGACTCACGGATGAGCCAAAGTTGTGGCCCAGTTCATGGGTGAAGGTGATCTCCGAGACGACACGCGGAACGAAGTGCTTGTAGTTTTGAAACGTCAAGATTCCCGTGTTGAGACTCAGGTAGAAGCGCTTGTAGTTGGACGTGCCGGGCGCGATGTCTAGAGCCACCTTGTACTTCTCGCAGATGCCACCCTGGCTCGCTGCGCCGGAAGAAAGGGAGATAAGATCAACTTCGAATTTCGGTTTTACGCTCCAAAGCAACACATAGGCTATGGGCCGTGCCGTATTGATAAGTACACATGTATACAGCGATGGCGATACGAATTAATGAAGGCTGTATGAGTGCCTCTAATGAGCGTCAAAATCTTATAAATTCGACCCCTTTTTATAAGCAAAAAATATCTTTGCGTAACCATGCAGGCGGATTTCCGGGCATTGATTTTATTTTATTGTTAGTCGGCCTTTTCGAACCGGTTTCCATCTCCCAGGGGGCCTTATATTGTTGCAAAAAGCATTCCTGCCTTAACAAAAAGCACAAACACGCAGTATAAATAGGAAAAACACTTTCAATCTTAGCTAATTAGCACGGCTGTCCAAATGAACGCCGCCCTTCTTATCTCTACGCTGCGTTTACAGCCACATGACGCATGAATCCAGTGTGGGCGTCTGGCCGGCGCATACCCTCGTTTCCAGCCAATGAACACGCCATGCCAGCCCATACCCACATTCGCAGCCAATTACCGCGCTCCTTCATGTTTTCTTGTGTTTCTTTTTTTTTTTTAGGCAAATGCCCCATAGAGTGGGCCGACGGCCAATGGGATTTTAGGAGCCGCTACAGACGCCGGAAGCCGGTGGCCTCTTCCCCAAATGAGCCCTATGCCAGCACCTGAATTAACATATATCTGGTAGTCAAGCTGGCACCCAGGTTTTCTCATAAGGGAGCTGTTGAGTATAAGCTCTTGCATTGGGTAACCCGCACAATGAGGTGCGACGAATGTCATATTTTCTTGTGACATTACGCTATCACTGCCGGCTGTTCTGTTCACGAGGAAACTTCCCTATTCCCGGTCGTCGTTGGATTATGTTCTATCAGTAGACTTGCGAGTAATTAGAACAGCGTGGACTGGCTTAAAGCGCGAGGGTGGTCGTACGCGTCGGCGCAGCGGTCCAGGCGAGGCCGAGGACGCCGTCGGCAAAGTCGCGGTAGGTGAATGTGTAGGCCAGGCAGAAGTCGTCGTGGTTCTCCTTCGACGTCAGGTGCAGCATGTAGCTCGCGTCCATGGCGCTGGAGCAGAATGGGTTGCTGCTGCGCACGCCTTTGGAACAGCTCCGGGAGTCGTTGATCTGGAAGCGCGCGAAACGACAGCTTTCGAGAGCCGGGACATCGTCTATGGAATGCACAAAGCTTACGACGATTTTCATTAGTATACTGACATATCTAAAGGCATACAATGATGGTCAATGTAAAAAAAAAAGTCTAGATGAAAAAGCTGGGTACGCAGTATACGTATGCCAACACCTAGGTAAAAGGTATGCACACGAACATGGACAAACCATACGTGTTAGCACGAGCGGGTACTCGGGCGAGTTTGCACCTAACTGATCGCTTCACATACCTGAGTATGTTGCTAGCGTGCTATAGCGTTACAATGTGTATACATACTACGTAAACGAAAGTGCGAAAAAGACAGCCCCAGTGTATACGGCTTTTTATTTTCCCTGGCTAATTTTATTTTCGGCCAATAATGACACTCTACGTGCAAGCGGCCTGCTTACAATTACGGGAATGAGGTGCAACCAAAAAATGGCGATAGTCACGCGAGAGGGGGGAATACAACGGACTTTTTTCGAAATTGTGCTGAACGCATGTAACCGAGTTCGCTTGTCGTGCCTGCCGGGCGCACTTTTACTAAAGCGAGCAAGCAGGGTAGCAAGCAAGCAAGCAAGCAAGTAAGAAAACGAAAGGGTGAGTGGTATTCAGCAGGCCGAACGGACGGGCCAACAACAGCGAACGAGTTCCACGGTGCACCCTGCAGTTCCAACGCATCCTGCTGAAGCGATTGTGGCGATACAGAAAAACGACCCGAGTACGCGACTATATAGTACTTACAAGAAATGTTCACGGCTTGCCCCTGATGTAGGCCTACAACTGATGTTCATTGCGCTGAGAGGGTTCTTCAGCGGAGCCCTTAATCTGCCACAATCTCGACCAAAGGGAAACAACAGCACTTTCGAATAAAGCATAGCTTTCATCTCCCGTATTTCCTCGTAAAATCCTGGCATGGAAAAATATTTTGTGCCGATTATTTTTCAGTTTCTTGTTCGTTGTCTGCTATCTTTTTTTAAGTTGAGAGCTAGCTTGTGTCTTCAAAAAGACAAAAATTTTCGTTTTCTGGCAGTGTGTACTCATCACCGACGAACCGACGCCACAAATGGCAGTGGAGACGCGCGACTATACGCGCCGACAGGCATGCCAACACCGCCCTGACACTGGAAACGCACGTTTGTTTGTGGTGCGGGCAAAGTTCGCTAAACTAGTGAATTTCCCCAGCCGATTTTTTAGAAAAAGTGTAAAGAACAATGGCTCATCAGCGTAGCGAATTCGTTACATCAAGGTTAACGGTGCTATGTCTTCGTTACATAGAGGTCGCAAACACGTGGTTGTCAATGGGGCTCGCAATGGGGAATTGAAAAAACTTCGCTAAATCCAGGAATTCGTTACATAAAGGTTCGTTACATCCAGGTTTAACTGTACGAAACAGCGTATGAGTCTTCCGGTGGCCACGATGAATTCATGAAGGCGGGAGCTAATTTATTTTTTTGTTATAGGTTGCTAGCGCCGAATGAGAGAAGTACCGAGGTTTTTAATTCAAGTCCAAGGCGTTCGAATGGGACAGTTAGGTAAGTTATAGGGGCGAAGCCCCTTAGGGGCTCGGACTATCGGCGTCTCATGTCGTCGCCGTCTCATGTCGTCGTGGTATCATGTATTTCCGGTATTAAATTATCTCGTTTTCATCTCGGTAGGAAAAACGCGTACTGAAAGAACACACCGCGACACTCGTTTTCCAACGCCTCGCGCTAAAACGCTTCGTGTTTCAAAGACACGAGACTTGCAGCAAAGCTGTATATCTCTACCCCCCCAAAGGTTTTATCTCCGTGAGCAGAAACGCCAAGGCGCCAAGATTACATTATTGACTGCATGCTTCGCCCCTCCCTAGGTTTCACGTTAGTGGAGGTGCCCGGGATTTTTTCTTTGCTCTGAGAAACGGCTACATTCAAATGAATCGTGTTATAAAGGTTCGTGTTGATCATCAAACAGGAATGCGTCTGTTAATGGCAATCAAGACCTGCTTAAATATAGGTCTAATTTCGGCAAACGATGAATTTCATTCAAGTTTCCAGTGAGTACACTCTGGCCTATCTAGGATACCGTTTAATCGACCACCGAGCGACAAGTATCGCTGAAGACGTGCTACAGTTATGGTTGTCAAATTTGGACACACATGTAGTACAGGGCCCCCTTGCCGGAACCAGCAAATGAGTCCGCCGTCTCGATAAGCAGAATACCTGTATGTCCGGGTACTCACACAACACGTACAGATAATGTGTGATGTGGTAAAAAGTGTCTATATATTTTAAATGAATAGGATATTCAACTTTGTCAAACGAATTGCAAAGGGACAGGAAGTAAGCTATATAAATTACAGTCGACGCAGAGCTAGGCATTTCTTTTATGGCCAGAGCCATGACCAGAAGTTCCGCCTTAAGTATGGGAGTGTAGTCGGCCACTCCATATGAAAAGCTCCAATCGAGATCAAAAGAACGAATGCCGAATGCTGATTTAGATTCATTTTGCGAGCCATCAGGGGCAATACCAACATGGCCTGGAAACTGGGCAACGTGCTCTTCTGAAGTTCCCTGTTGCACGCGTCCAGGAAGCAACTTGGCGTTCTTTAAGAATATGTTCTCGACATAAAAAGCCACAAGTTTATCCCTCGCAGATAACGGTTCAGTCGAGAAGTCAACGCTATGCATTTCGGGAAACAATTGAATTGACAAAAAGCTGAGGGCGTCGAAACCGAGGCCATGGCGTCGTCAAGAATGCAAGGGGCTGCTATAAAAATATGGCCTGCGCTCTGCCTATTCGGGAGTATATCATCTTGACGTACGTTTGTACTCATAACTGTTGAAATCTCCTCGCTAGTGGTGGAAGTTGTGCCTCGAGGTATAGCACAGTGTTCAGCACGGCACAACAAATCTAGGTAGCAGAGTAGAAGTGAGAGACACTCGCGCTTGTCAATTTTCTTCGCTCTGGTCTTCGGTCTGTTTTTCGTCAGAATCTCGCAACAGATGCAGCTAGCTCAAGTTCAAATCCTATTTCAGGTCCAAGTTCCTCTTTTGAATAAGTTGGTGAGAACTTGGCATGCGACGATAGGCTGTGGTGTGTTGATACACAAGCAAAACAAGGACACACTTTTCGTACACCAACAGCTCAGTGATGCGAAATGCGCATGATAGGCCATATATCTTCAGAAAGAGCTCCACTGCATGCTCGATCCGAGTGTATCCACTCGGAGCCATAGCGTCCGATTTGAACGGGAAAGTTATTTTTGCGGCTATAGAACTATACCTCAGGCTCATGCACCCCATCCGAACGTAACTCGGCCGCAACCCTTAGGACGTGTACTGTCATTCTGCGCCGTCGCTGCGGCTTACTCTTCCTTCTCCTTTTACGATATATCGTTGACCGGGAGCACTGCATCATACACGCAAGTTCCTAGTGGATCTTACGAGGTTTAGCTAACCGCGGCGCCGCGGAAGCGTCAATAGCGCTGGCCGTAACACACCAACCGCCCCCATCTCACATATTCTCCGATTCGAAGACGGCCGTACGAAATTTCGGGCAGGGACACACCTCCTTCCCTGCTCTCCAAATTCTCCTATCCCGCCTTCCTCCCGACCAAACCATTATCCTCCACTGGACCCCCGGCCACGTGTGCTTTGGCGGTGCGCAAACGGCTCACCTGGCTGCTCGAGGACTGATTTACCGAGACCCAGAAGTAGATGTCTCGCAGCACGGCGCAGGAAACTCCCGCGGACCATTGCTTACCTTTAGTGACCTTACCACACACTACCACCTACAGCAGCTAGAACTACCTCCCCCTCACACGTCTCTCCCTTCACCCTTAGACAGATTATGGCGACAATTACGAACCAATTTCCTCCCCACCAGACACGTACTCCACCACACCTATCCCACATTATATCCACCCCCCCCCCCTAAACTGTCCGGCATGTGGCGCTCGAGATACCACGCCACACGCCATTTGGGAACGCCCCTTTTTACCCCCTCTCCGTTTACCCAACCCTCCCACACTACCTGACTAGGTGACCGGGAGCTCCTCACCCGAGCTACAGCTCCTGACCACCACTAGGGCTCAAGATTACCTGGCGCGCCTTCCCCACGTAAGGGACGCTCGCTAGAACTAAGCCACGCCAGAAATGTACGTTTTTCTCCCTCTCGTCGCCTGACCAAAACATTTGACGTGACTGTGCGTCACAAGCAGGATTGCTAGTCATTCCATCCAGCTCTGCATACCAGATCCGCATTAAGTAGATGCCAGGTCTCTGCGATTTGGCCTGCACTTTCTGAACCAGTACAGGATTTGTTCAGCCCTCTGCAGAACCGGTCCTTCCTTATATTTAGTGCACTTCTGCACTTCCTCTCTTGGGAGTGCAGAGAAAGCCGTGAACTTATCCTGCACTATCTGCACCGTCGGCTAAAGAAAAGTGCAGGCGCCGCTAGCTGCATTTAATAAACGAGGAGGCAAGTGCTGCACTGCCTGAATGAGTTAAGCGAGTGTAGGCAAATCGAAAACAACTGCGGTCGGTAGGCTGCTGTCGCGAGACTTGCTGTCCTTACCATGATCTTCTGCACAACGAAGCTGATGTCCATGATGCGGCCGAACTTGGTGCGGCGGAAAATCTCGCTTGCGCGGGCCACGTGCGCCGCAATGTGCGCCGTGATGCGTTCGCGCGTGCGTAGCGGATGCCCATCCCCTTCAGCCATCTTGGCGTAGAGCAGATGGTCGACGGACACTTTGAGGTTGCACACACGCTGAGAGAAGGTGAAGCCTGCCTGGCGCGCCGATACATTGACGCCTTCCGTCTCGTCCACGAGCCCACCAGGCGTGTCCGGCGTGCAGGGAGCGCTCTCGCCTGTCGCTCCCCACAGGAGCTTCCGGCCGGCCCGCCGTTCCTTGCTGCCACTCGGGACACGGGCCTGCGAAGGAAGCTTTCAAGTTGGAACTACAGCCTGAATCGGCGTTTTAATGGATATTTCCACTGACTGTCCACGTTATCAGAGCACTACACGGGAGTTGCAATACATCTGTGTCCTGTGCGCTTACCGCCCGAATAGACCTGCAGGTGCCAAATTAAAAAGACTGGCCGGCGCAGAATCTCGGGAAACACACCTGCCCCATCCCTCTAAACCCAAATAGTAAGGTGCAGTTCGTTGCCATTGCATTTCCTCGCATTTCTTTTTTTTTTCTCAGGCCCTACCCCCTTCAAAAGCTCCTGCTGGCAAAACATTGTACTGACTGTAGCAGCAGCTCTCTCTATCAAAGCACCCACCCCTCGACGCGTTTTCGTAGTCATCTAGCTATACATTATCATTCGCAAATTGAGGGCCTATCGCGATCGCTTACATACAGCGCAAGATCCTTCATGACTCCAGATGAAGTCCCTTTTTCCTGCTTAGCATATCAGCTGGCCCTCTGCGCAAAACTTAAACAAAACAAGTATTCACAGAGCCTAGGTTGCATACGAGTATACGGACAATGCGGAACCCTTCACTCCTCACGTGTGAGCGCCGGCCGGTCGACGTCGTTCCGCGTGCCGTAGCCCGTCGTGGCCTGGTGAGGGCCGATCGCGCCTTCATGACGTCATTCATCCAGCGCTCGGTTTCGCCCCTGACGCCGCACCAGCCGCCTTTGGATGGGAAGTGGGCATCCCTGGCGTCGTACAGCACCGAGTGGAAAGGCTGGACCCTGGCAAAGAACCGGAGCGCTCTTTCTACGTAGTAGAGCCCCGAAGATGTTCGGATGGAACCTTCGAACAAGCCGCCCACCAGCGCGCCGTAGACGTGGCTCGAACGGTCGCCTGCGGTATGAATACGGACGGATGTAGCTGAGGAGGCGCCCCTGATTTGCGTTTCTGTGTCGCGTTTTCAAAAGACAAAAACTGACAGTGCCTGACAAGGTTTTAAGTGGGCGGAGTCGGCACGCTGGCACTGCGGAGAACATACAGATACGCGGCCTTGGCGCGCCGCTCTGTATCACCGGCCGCACGACTTGTCCTTCTTCGACAAACACAGGTGCGCCATTTTGGAGCTGAAACAGACTATAACAGCTTGTGAGCGTGCTGGTCTCTTGTCCTCCTTGTGTATGTATCCGTGTCAGCTCGAAAGCACACACTTGTACGCATATGTAACACATGATATCGACTGGATGGAAGGGGAGGAGGTGAAGCCCTTTGTCTAAATTTATTACGCCGTTGCCCGTGTTACGAATCGGCCTACCGCCGTACTTTCCTGCAACGCTCCTCGGCTGTGCGGCGAAGCCTCCAGTGCTTGCGCCTTTCAAGCAGGCCCCCACGTGTCGGTGACTCATGCTTGCACGTCTCGACAAACCTTGGTCTCTGGCGCCTATCTTTCGGCGCGTTTCAAACTTCGGCGGTTGCCGACGAGGCAGGCTTCAACGTGCCCCAAGGACACAGAAGCCCCGCGTCCGCAGCGGAGTCCTCTTCTCTCCCCTCTCTCGGACTCAGCATGCGCCGCTACTACCGGCCGCTCACGAACTCTGGAAAGAGTGTTGTGTGTGTGTGCCGTTCGTGACGTGTGCACAATCTAGAGGGAACGCTTGTTTTGACCGTTAGTGCTTTGGGTATAAATAGACCCCGCCCAAGCGCTGTTTCATTCCTGTTTGAGCAGTGAATCAATGCTGTCACTCTGCTCGAGTCCTGTACTGTTACCTCGCTCGTCGGGACATTGTTCTTTGGCTTCGGCTCACCTCTCGCTATGAAGTAAACAGTTACGTTAGCCTACGGCTTCTGGACTTTTTCACGGCTGCAACAGCGGCTGGCCTCTCGCTTCGCACCACGCTTCCACACGTATGTCGGAGTCGACGGAGCTCGGCTCGGGTCGGCCTTCCCGTACCCAACACCCGCCGTGGCCGACCTGGCACGGAAAAAAGAGAAGAATGAAGCTCTTTCGGGCATTCCCGTTACGTACATCTAGCATACTGCTGAACCCGCAGTATAATCTTAAAAATTCTGAAAAAGGATTGCATCAGAAGGCCTGAAGGGTGTCAGTCACGCACCTTCACTGATGCAAGGTTCCTGAGTGTAATTTTTAAAAAAATATAGGAGCTAGTATATAAGATGTGCGTACAATGATATATTAGGCACCACCACGCAGTTCTTTTCTCTTGCCTTTACTGAGACCCGCATGTCAAATGTTCGTGGTGTGCCCGCGGGATGAAAGGGCACCATCACTCACCAGGGCCACCAACACTTGAAAGGCTCCTTGCAGCCAAAAGGCCAGTCGTTTCGTATTCCTGCCAGCATAGTACATACACATTTGCTCAGAAGCATGCAATGACCTGCCCGTGTTCACGTAAAGCGCTGGGCACATCACATATGCGAGGACTCGGCCAAGCAAAGTGCAAAACCGAAGTGCACTCTTGCCTATTAGATGCGCGTCACAGGAGCTTGTTTGTCCAAGTTTCCGTATACTGCTTTCTACGCCTATCCTCTCTTGCGACACTCGCTTGAGTCCAGGGCAGAAAAACAGAGCTCGGGAGATTCGCCGCCGTGTAATGGATAGCAAGGCCAAATAGAATGTGTATATAGTTCTATAGCGGCGATTCACTATTTGCGGGACTGTGCAAGCGATGCCGGCGACAAAATGAACTTACCGACCAGCTGTCCTCTGTAGATGTGACCAATGTCCGACTTGACTCTCCCGTGTCGTTCCGTTTCCACGACAAGGTCCTTGTGAAACGCGGAGGTGTCGGGTTTCAGCTTCAAGTGAAACAGCCTGTGCAACAAGAGCCACACTTTCAATTAACCCAGGCCCCATGCAACAAAGCTGCGATTCTCAGTATTGTTTTTCCAAGCCCTCTCATAGGACCATGTTCACCCGGAAGCGACATATCGGAGAGTAGTTCTGCGGGAAAAAATAATGGAGTTGGTGTTGCTGGAAAAAGGACGCATTTGTGTACGAACTAACTGAACGGAATGTGCTTAATCTTGGTGCTCCCGAAGGAACGTTGCAGAAACACCAGTGACAAAAGAAGATTCATCGCGCCGCGCGCTCTGCGCAGATTAAGTCATTAAAGTGCTTGCTAGCAGCAAGGATTATGGATTTACCAGAACAAGAGCGCATACGTAACGCCGACCTGCAGCTCAAATGTCTCAGCGCACCAAAACAGCTTTTATGCTGATCACCAGTAAAGGAGAGAAGGCAAGCCCCTGGGGATCTGAGGTATGTCCATTGGCGACTATTATGAGCCATAACCGCAACCGGAGACATTGATGAGCTTAACCGCCACTGAGCAGCATGCAGTCGGCCACTGCTGCTCTTGGCGTTTTTGTTCTGGCTCTTCACAACACTACGCTCGTCTCCGGGCTTCTAGCATCGGTGTCACTGTTTCACCCGTCGCTTGCCGCTGTTTTTTTGTGATTGGGGCTTTCAGGAGGCTGGAAGGCCTGTCCCCTGGTTGGAGTGTATTGACTAAAGAACTAGTCCTCCGCCGTTAGCCTGTGACAATTGGATTGCTTTGACGTCCAGCTTTTGCCGATAACAGCGAAGGAATTCAGTTGCAGGCTGGCACTGGCCCCCAAAACAATCCTAATAGCACATTAAGGCAAAATTCAAGCCAGATACGAATAACAGCAGCGAAGCACAAGTAACTGCAACGTTCACGTTGGTTACGCTATAAAAACACAAACAGGAGGTAAAAAATTAGTGCCGTTCCACTCTTTGAAGAAGGATGACCTGCAAAGCTGGATGCAGGCCACGAAGTGCACGAAAAAAAAAAACATGGTTGTTCGTAGTTTGTGATTGAGTATACTTCCTAGCCAATTAGCTGAATTAAATTGGGAAGGAGCCGAGCTTCAGTCTCGCGAACAAACACGGAGCTGCATGTTTTCGTGCCGCGTCGAAGGCATCTCACTCTTTGTGTCACACATCAACTCAGTCCGCTTGACTAGTGAGAGGACACCGGACAAGTCGCATTCGGTCGCCTGACGTCCACGTTTAAAGGAGCCATGAAGTCAAAATACAAGTTTGGTTCATTCAAAAGACGGCCTCGTTAGAATCATACTGACGCCGGTTTTAACGTAAACTTCGCTCAAGTAAGCTATATAATTAGGAAAAAAGGGAATGGCCATGCGACCCACTCGCTCATTTCCCGCAACAGAGCCTACGATGTCATACCAGACTTCTCTGTGATTGGCGGAGGCTGGCAAAATCTAACGCAAACTAGGCTGAGCTTATAAGCTTGCAGAACGAGCTATTTGTGCGTAAATTTAGGGCACATTCTTTTTAAAGCAATAAGAATTGTGGGACAAACAGTGGAAGTTACGGAAGCACATTTAAACATAGAAGTAGTGATGCATACTGCTGTTGGTACTGCGCGCACTATGCTTGGTTTAGCTGGACAGCACTGCGCGGCTTTGGGGTTGTCTCAGACTACACCGGCCGATTGACGCAAGCAACGGTGTCTTACGTGACCATATCTGTCGAGCGAGCACTATTATATTTCACGAAACGATTATTTTCTCCCATAACAAAAACAAGCCAGGTTTAAATACGGCTCGCCACGGTATGGTGGCGCTACTAGGCTCAGTAACGTAAACAAACGCGTGAACGCCGCCGTACAGGGTGGAGACACCCTTTGAATGGTCCCGTGCCGCCGCAATTGGGTCAACGTGCTCAACGCGTTGTTCTTTCCGTTTCCCACGAGACCCAGCAACGCGAAACAGATAAGATGATTCAAACTTCGCCAGTAATTGCTTCGGCGGCGAGCGAGTGACCCAAAATGGCGGCGTCAGCGTATACGTGTCTAGCTGTACGGCGGACGCGTGAATCAAGGAACCCTAGGCTTCAGAGTGGTCGGTTCCTGTGATGTCATTGCAGAACACAAAAAAACACATGATTTAGCGGGAACATCAAAATGTTAATTTAAATTGATTAATTTCTTAGTGAATAAAGCGTCGTTTGTATCCGGACAAGTGCTGGGGGCACTAAAACAAACTTGTTGTAGTGTTTCAGTTTCGGAGGATGGGAACGTTGATGGGCCTTGTTGGTGGACAACCTTCTGTGGGTGGCTAAACGCGAGGTCGCCCTTAGCAGATATTCCGGGTTTCTTAATTCGCACAAAATCAACTGACACTGTTGTCTTCTTCGCGGCCCTGCGGCGGTCTGTGTACTCTTTGCTGTACCCTTGTTTGCTCTTCACGCGTTGGCGTAGACGACAGAGTTCGGAAGCAGGATCGCTGAAGAAAGTTGGTGATGGGTGGCCCACAACGTCAAGACGTGTTCTCGGTAGCCGCCCCTGTAGGAGAACGGATGGTGCAACACCCGTAGTGGCATGTGGCGTGCCATTGCGTACACGGAAGAGGAGGGCGGCCGGGTTCAGGCAGGAACGGGGGCGGCGGAGCAAGCCCGATGCAGCTCATGGCGTCGAAAAGGTGCAGGCGTGGTTACGCCCCCCGAAAAAGACGCATCTTCCTGCGGAGACGGAACTGGAAGGCGAGAAAGGGCATCCGCCACCTGGTTTTCGGACCCTTTCCGATACTCTACAGTATAGTTGTAGCGAAGCAGCCGTTCCGACCAGCGTGCGATGCGAAGGGGGCGGCGGCCAGTGCCTTGCGAAGAGAGGAGAGAGACCAAGGCTTGGTGGTCTGTGCGCAACGTGAAATGCCGTCCCCACAAGTACGTATGCCAGTGCTCGCATGCCCAAACGCACGCAAGCGCTTCACGCTCTCCCACTCCGTATTTCCTCTCCGCAGGTGAAAGCGTTCGCGAAGCAAAGGAAACAGTTCGCAACCTGTGGCCATCGCGACCTGCTGGAGAACAGCACCCAGTCCGCAGTCGGACGCATCAGTGGACACTACGACCGGAAGGGACGCATCGAACATCTGCAGAACTTGGCTGGACGAGAGCAGAAACTTTATTTTGGCGAAACTGGCATCTACCGCATCAGTCCAAATGAATGCTTGGTTCTTTCGGAGAAGAGCTCGCATAGGTTCTACCACATCGGCAAGACTGGGAACAAACTTGGCGTAATACTCGACCAGACCAAGAAAAGAACGGAGACTAGTAGCATCAGTTGGCGCAGGAGTATTTATAATGAAAGAAATGTTTTCCGGCAGTGGAGAAATGCCTTGCGCTGTGATCTTGTGTCCCAAGAAGGAAAGTTCCTGTACGCCAAATACGCACTTGTCGTTTAGCTTGAGCCCGGCTTCCTTAATGCGCCGTAGTACAGCGATCAGGTTGGTCAAGTGTTCCTTTTCATTTTTCCCAAACACAATGATGTCATCGATATAGAAGAGAACACCAGAGCATCCTTGAAGGATTTTGGACATCATTTGTCGAAATGCAGCGGGGGCGGACGCCAACCCGAAGCACACGCGTTTAAAGCGAAAGAGACCATCGTGAGTAATGAAAGCGGTCAAATCACGGCTTTAAGGATCGAGCAAAACCTGGTGGTAGGCTGATGCGAGGTCAAGCTTCGAAAAATGAGTTGCCCCAACTAGACTGTGGAGCAGTTCTTCGGTGTGTGGAAGAGGAAAGCTATCCGTCACTATGGCCTTATTAGGCTCCCGTAAGTCGACACAAACACGAATACCTCCATCCTTCTTTTGAACAACAACAATCGGAGAGACCCATTCTGACGCATTAATGCGCTCTATCACATCCAACTGCTCGAGCCGACGAAGTTCTTCCGATACCGGAGCTCGGTGGCTTGACGATGGACGAACTTGGAACGCTTCGAAGTTATCTAAGGTACCTGCGCCATCAGCCGCGTGGAATCCGCATCATAACGCTGTCTTCGAACCTGCAACCCCGCCTTTGGCGCCTGAGCAACTCGAGGATCGCTCCTCAATAGCGCAGTCCGAAGCTTCACCAGCTACGCCCACGCTACAAGCTTTAGCGCCAGCTGCGTCGAAGCACCCAGTACCTCAACGTCGGGGCCAGCCACCGAGGAACAGAAGACCTCCGGATCGATACGGGGACCGTGTGTAGCTGGTGTTTGTGTGTAGACTGGTGCAGTGACACAACTTAAGTGCTACGTGGACTTTGTGGAGACGTTTCAGTGGTTCTGCAAGTGTGTTTTTTTTTTATGTAGCAGTCGTCGAATGTATGCTGCATAGTTGTACATCAGACATTATTGTGAAGCGCACATGCCATGTGTGGTTGTAAATATTTGTAAATATTATGCATTTTCGCACTAATACTAATCCACTAACAATTACTAACATTGGTCTTTTAAGGAGGGGAATATGTAGTGTTTCACTTTCGGTTTCGATTCGGTTTATGTTGTCTTTACTTGCCACCAGGTGACCTCTGTATATATATACAGGGTGTCCCAGCTATCATGCACCAAGATTTAAAAAAAGAGAAATTGCGTAACTCGAAGAAAACCTAGTGCATAATGTTTGCAGTACTGTGAAGTTGCGGAGAGTAATTTTTTCGTTAATGAGACTTAATTAATTGATTGTAATTAATTATCTAACTAGAGAAATACTTCCCTAATCACTAAAGTGTCAATGAGGCACTTGTAGGTAACCACGAGGGGCATCTAACTGCGCTATTTTCAGCGACGAACTAATTGCGTACTCATTTATTTTGACTGATTAAGGAAACCCGCGCAATATGAAAAATACCACGTGACGACGCTTACGCGCGCATTGTAAAGCAGCGTCCCCAAACAAAGCTGATTGAAAGCAACTGCTTCGCGTGTTATCCGCCCGAAAAAACAGCGCATCACCTTGATAATAGCATGCATGGAAGGAGCAGCAACAGCAAGATTCCCGGGACGCGTGTGCAGATAAGGAACAAACTCGGTCGCGATTTCTTCTTTCTTTCTTTTGTTTATTTCATTCTGGCTAACTCAGAGGCAGCCTGTTTGAGGGCGTTGCTTTACGGTGCGCGCGGAGGCGCCGTCACGTGGTATTTTTCATATTTCGCGGGTTTCCTTTATCAGTCATAATAAATGTGTACGCAATTAGTTCATCGCTGAAAATACCGCAGTTAGATGCCCCTCGTGGTTACCTTCAAGTGCCTCATTGACACTTTAGTGATTAGGAGAGTATTACTCGAGTTAGATAATTAATTACAATTAGTTAATTAAGTGTCATTAAAGAAAAAATACTGTCAGCTTCTTCACAGTACTGCAAACATTATGGACCTGGTTTCTTTCGAGTTACGCCTTTACTCGTTTTTTAAATCTTGGTGCATGATAGCTGGGACACCCTGTATATGCATGCCTCTGAATAAAAGTTCAGTTTTTTGGTTGGTGTTCGTGGACGACAGTGGTCGCTTCGTCATTTTTCTGCGGCTTCCGCCGCGATATAACACTTGTATTTTGTCTTCATGGCTTCTTTAAACCCCCCTCCAGCAGAACGGAAATGTCATCAGTAAGTACTAAGGGCATAAAACCTAAAGATTCGCGTGCACCGCCCCCCTCCCAATCCGTGCATACCAGCAAACTTTTATGTGCAGTGCTTAGATGTGAAACCATCGAAAATGCCTCTCTAAAGCCCTTTAAGCTGAACAAGTAATATTGCCCCACGTCGGCGTTCCAAGCGGGCAATCGCCGTTCATCCGGGAGTGATTCGCAGCTACTCGACGAACTGGAACTATAGGAGTCAATGGCGGCGGCAGCGGCTTTGTAATGTTTTCACGCCTATTCGCGCTTCTATTCGGGACGACGCTTGTTCAATTCCTGCTCCTCCAAGCTGCAAGCGAACGACATGCGTCCGTCCAATACAAAGTAAAGCTGGAAGGTCTCGTGCTTTATTCCAGCGGACGAACATGGGACTGTCCGTTTACCTCCCCAGTCGTAGGCATTTTATTGTCTGTGTAACAAATCAACCCAGAACTAAAAAGCTCGACTGCGGAGGACAGCTGACAGGACGCATTCAGCCATGAGACTTCCCCGTTTACATCTCGAACCAGTCCAACTGGCATTATCGGTATAGTGGCATGGAGCCCAGCTTTGCGTCCACGCCCCAGTAAATCCAAAACGAAACGAAACTGGCTGCACGATTCAATCCATAATAACTTCCGCAAGCCATGCCCATCGCGGCGGACGATCGTAGCGCCATATTGCTTACTAGATGTTATTGTATGAAAATCTATAACCACAGCAGGAGAATGACAAACACTCATACTTTGCTCTACCAATATTCATTGTTTTCCGCAACCTCTGCTCGAAATTGCTACCAGGTCTGTGCCGCCACGCCGTGTTGTATTTACGCACTACAGCGGTGCCAGACGGCGCAGGCATGGCCCGGCAACTTCGAAAGGCAGGTGGGGACGCAGCAGCTCAACGTGCAGCACAATCGAGCATGCTCCCACTGAGTGTTCTGTCCTGCCAGTTCACACCGAATAATTTTTGCTTCTTGCGTTTCGTCCAGTATGCAGTCAGGGTATCTCGGAGCCACTTCATTTGAAAGTCGTTTCCCCTGAATGACACTTAAGGGATCCGGGATCACTACTTGTTAGGAGCTGGCGTACGTGAGGCACCATGAAATAAACTGAATATGAGAGGCCCAGTTGAATTTGCACCCATATTTTAGCTATGAGAAGCAGCATTCTGCTTGCATGCACATCCCAACCAAGTAGAAACTGATATAACTTTGACCTTTTTATTCAACTGGAAGTGCAGGTTTCCGCTAGTCTTTCAGTTTCGTTTTCTTATTAAGTTCTGAACACAGATTCTTGCAAGCACTTTACAGCAACTTTATATACTATACCATACCGATAAAGCGTATACCAATTTTATAGCAAAAGCTAACTTTCAACACAATGCAAACTTGGCTAGTTGGTACCATGCGACAACTAAAACTGCGCAAAAGACGTGCACACAAGAAGATTACACAGACGTAACATTACAGACATAACGTAACCAAAATAAGCTAAAGGCAGAAATATCCACAGACCTGCAAATTTTAGTGGAACCTACGTCCATGCATCCGCAACCTCTGTCCGAGCGTTCGTAATTGTCACGCATCTGCACCCCACGTGACCCCAAGGAGCTCCCAAGCAGGGCAGGTCACGTCTACCACACGTGCTTTACATGTGACGTAACCGGAAGTGATGGCGTCTCTTCCGGCGACATCAGCACCGATGAAGCCAGCTTATTGCAGTGAAGGTGCAGTCGGTGCGAGTCCAGTGGATCCTATCCTTTCCCCGCGAAAACTAAGGAGGGGCCGAGAAGCAATTCGATACACTGCGTGAGAATTTATTAACGGGAGCTTATCCTCAAATTCCCCACGGTATTTACGATGCAGTTGACATCATTTGTCTCTGGTGAGAAAGGCTTCATTAAGCGAGAGAAATTTCCGCTCTCCGTCTCAAACAGACGTTGCGTATGGGCGATGTTCGCCTAACATCCCAATTCCACAGTGTGGAAGATAGGTTCTTTCAGTATACGCGCGTGCATCATGCTCAAGCCAGCGTAGTCAGTGAGCTCAGGTGTCCTAGAAGAGGCAGAAGGTGTTCAGAAAAAAAATTAATTCCGAAAACTGAGGCAAAACTATGAGGAAGGCCTGCTTTGATGTGATGTTTCCTGTGGCGGGAGGAAGGAGTGCTGGAGTCTTGTACGAGAGAATAACACTGCAGGCTGGGACACTGGTGGACTCAGGTGCGAAAAAAGGAAGCCCTAGACTGCTCCAAAATGTCCCCACACCCTGTACTCTTCCGAAAGTAGCCCCTGAAAAAAGGAACAGGATTCATACCAAAATTGGCCGCTAAGACGACTTTTTCGTTAGGCTGAGTTCATGTACCTTTTAATTATTTCACAGTTAAATTAACGTTACAGAATTTCCGTCTGCTTTCAGTACACTGGTGCCTACAGAGGCAGCATGGTTATACAAACGGCTGTAACTTTTGTTCAATCTAAACTATCCCGGGACAAGTTAATTACAATTAGCCATTGAAGCGGCTCTAACATTACGTGGTATCATCTACATTTTTTTTTAATTCTGAGTTCACAGTGATGTTGCCGATATATTGTGCAATTCCCGTTTAGTGTCTATATAGGGGCGTCTACGGGAGGAAAACGGACAGCCGCATGTTTTCCCCATAGAATAAAACTGGAGTCCTTCCGAGTTTCATTCAACTAATTAACTAGAAAGTAACCTCAATCGCAAATTAGAAACGTGTTCTGTTTCGTCCATTCCTTGGACTGCGCCCAGCTTCGTTGGTCATCCTTGTTCACTGACTGGAAGGACACCGATTTTTTTTCTTGCGTTTCGTTCACCGAAGCAAGGGCTTGACAACATATGTCAGAGAGAGAGAGAGAGAGAGAGAGAGAGAGAGAGAGAGAGAGAGAGAGAGTAAACGTGCTTAGCATGAAAAGCAGTGGGGGGAGTCATACAGGGTGTTACGACGATATTTGGAACACTAATTTTTTTCTTCCTGAGCGAACCGCTACTCGGTTCGCGCTTAAATTTCACACGAAGGTCGTATTTTGTGGTCCATTTTGTTTGACACCGGGAACAACGACGCTACTTACCTGTTTATTCTGAAAATAAATTAAAACAATTTTTACCTATTGGAAAATGTCAACCCATTTGGACGTGCGAGCCAGTGCAAGCTGATCTTGGAACTACGGAGTAACCAAGGGTATGCAGAATTAAAGGTACGATGTAGATTCTTGGCAGG
>NW_027526361.1:57946131-58379639 GCF_048455015.1 Haemaphysalis longicornis | reverse complement strand
TGCAGAATTAAAGGTACGATGGAGATTCTTGGCAGGAAGGAACAAATGAGGTAGCAGACAGACAGACAAAGAACTTTATTCAGGTCCTGAGGAACTGCCTTGGATGGCCCCTATCAAGGGGAGTCCGTGACAGTCGCGGGCCGCTCCCACGCAGGGACCGGAAGGCCGTGATAGACCCTCTGCCCTCTCGCTGGCCCTCTGGACAGCCCGAAGCTGAACCGAAAGGCCGCCGCTCTTAAGGGCTTCCTCCCAGTCTTCTTCTTTGGTGAACTCTGCATCGCGTAACGCAGGACATTGCCAGAGCATATGTGCTAGTGAGCAGTGCGCCTCCCCGCAGTCCGGACAATGCGGTTCTAAAGTTTGGCGAGAAGTGGCTAAACCTTCCCTTCGAAGGGAAAGATCCCGTTTGGAGCATCCTGAATGCCGACGATTGCGGTCGAGTGAGGTGAGGGTGAGGAAGCGGAAAAGTCCCCCGAGGAAACAGACGATCAGAAAATCTCCTTCGTCCCTAGTTTACGATGATCACAAATAGTTGCATAACAGCTGATACCAATAATAATAAATTATTTCCACGGTTCAGCGTTGCCAATAAATGTTGGATTTGTTTCCTCACCTGCTTTAACATTTTCTGATCGTCTGCTACCTCATTTGGCTCCTTCCTACCGTGGAAGGAACCAAATGAGGTAGCAGGCGATCAGAAAACCTGCTTTCACATTTTTTGATCGCCTGCTACCCCATTTGGCTCCTTCCTGCAGTGGGAGGAGTGTGAACCCCCATCGTCCGTTTTACTCTGCATACACCAGGTGGCGCCGTCATTCCAGGACCAGCTTGCACTGTCTCGCACGTCCAAATAGGCCACTCTTCCCCATAGGCGAAAATCGTTATTTATTTATTTTCAGAATAAACATGTAAGTACCTTCGTTGTTCCCGGTGTCAAACAATTTGAAATTTGAGCGCAAACCGAGCAGCGGTTCGTTCAGGAAAATATTTTGTTTAAAGTGTTGCAATTATCGTCGTAACACCCTGTATGTCAAATCTAGTCACTGCGCAAAGCCACGTGCGAATTACGGCAGTCGCTCAGATTGAAAGTGGTGGCGTTCCGCCGAAGATCAACTTGTCCGACCACGCGGGCAAGCAAAGCCTTGCATGAAGCATTGTTAGAGACTTCGAGCAGTGATAGCAAAACGTGGCTTCTTTCCCGTGCGGTAACGCGTTCGTAACGAAATCCCGTGCTTTCCGCTTCAACCGTTCACCAGAGCAGAACCGTTCCGGCACGTTCTTTAATCGTGTGGTGACAGCACGTGTTTCGTTTAACATCGAGCAGAGAAAAAATAAATTATTGCCATAATTCCATTAAGAAGACACGTTGCGGTAAGGGGCGCCAAGCACTCGTTCTCTAAAATTGCTTTTTACTGGTTTTTTTTTCGTCTTTTTTTTTTTCAGCAGGCAGCCGGTCTTCAAACAATCTAAATGCCGTCGGAGACGCGAGAGATGGGCAACGCGAATTACGCGTCGAAATGCCCAGCAGTCGAGTGAGCGATACGCGATGCTGCGTCATCAAATTCGCCCAGTCATCGTTTAGCAACAGGCCGCCTGTTTTACCTGCTGATGTGTGATTAGATGATTGGCGTGGCACATCGTTGTTTTTTTTTTTTTTTTTTTTTTGTTGCAAGGATTCTACGTGGAACACTTGAAAAGGTATGACAAGGGGTGCTGGTCATTCTGTAGCTGCGTACGTTTGGTGGCCCACGGTAGCACGTGTGCTGATAAGAAGCGCGACGTCACCGCCCTCGGCGCCATTTCTTGCTGGGTCCGTGCTGGGTGGCGACGGCTGTAATGCTTTCTTGCTATACGGGCGGAGGCGTTGGTTGCGGAGAAAGGTGTGCGTTTCTTACCAGAGTACAGCGTTGTATATGTGCGTCTGTTGTGCCTTTGGGAAAAACGGCCGTGGTTTGCGAAACCTGACTGGTTTCCCAAACTTCAAGCTCCTTCTGGGAGCTTGGAACCATTGAAAGCAACACTGGCGTCGCGTCCTCGGCGGCTCGTGAAAATGGTGCGTTCCGGGGCAAAGCCACGGGGCGAGTGTGTGCGGGCTAAGGAGCCGTTCTGACATCGTCCTCTCAAACGTAGTGGCATTCGCTCGCAAGCCCACCCCTTCTTAGTCCGCCACTCGTGGGACATTGTCGTCGTGAAAGCCTCGCGATGGGCGGTTAGGCTTCAGCTGCCGAGGCAGCGGCGCAGTGGTTGCTTTAACTCTGCGCTGCTGCCCCTAGGCCCTTCAGTTTCCGGGACAGCAACGTAATGGCCCATGTGGGACCTACGCGTTGCGGTCTCGACAGGGGTAGCTCGCAAGCCCTCGCGGGGTTTCCGCGACGCTCAATGTCTCCTTTCGAACGCCGTGAGGACTGGGCAAGCGTCATGTGCAAGTAGTTTTTTTTTTTTTTTTCATTTTTTACAAGAAACTATGCGTAAATGTCGCGGCGTGTGCTCTACGATAACGGCGTTCGGAATTCTTGCCAATCTCCTCTAACGCCACTGAGACACGGATCCCTGCTCGACGGTTCGTCGCTTCCAACGCTGTCCGGAGCGGCGGCAAAGGCGAGTGCTCGCGTGTCCTCGGTTCGTTTCAGCTGGCCTGCCTGCAGACTACCGAGCGTTCCCCTTCCTTTGCGTACTGCCTCATTTCTGTTCCCCCTCACGCAAACACTCGCTATGGGCATTTAGTCAGGCAGGTACACGTCTCAAATCTGTCCTGTCTTTAGCTGGCCGCTCTTTTTAATAAGTGTTCTAGCCACAAAAAGCTGTTAGGTTTTCTAGCCAAATCCTGTGATCGCCGACTTCAGTCGGCTTGAGCGCAGTGGCGTTTCAGCGTACATATTCCAACTGTAAGGTATGTCCATGTCATCGTGGTTGCCAGAAGGTTACATATGCTGTCACTGGGAAACATATTTCAAGCAGCACCAAAACTTAGTACTCTACCCATCCTCGCTCAATCCCTAAGTATTCTTCACACAACGCGATGCGAGTACAGGTGCCCCGAAAGTAAAACAGAGCGATCGGTGGCAAAGCTTGCAAAAAGTGCACGTCAGCGCGCACTGTAGAATGCGCAGCAGAGTGGGGCTTTTGCTATCGTCACGGTTGTTCAGAAGCTCTTCCAACACTTTATGCGAGGCTGTTTTCCCGTAGGGGTCGGAAAAGCTCATCTTCGGCGGAATGCCACCACTTCCAATAGGCGTGACTGGCGTGGTTCGGGGGTGGCTTTGCGCAGTGGTTAGATTTGACGTATGCTGTCAAACTCTTGCTTCGCTGCAGGGAACGCAAGAAGAAAAAAAAGCTGTCCACTCGCTCTGTAAGAATTACCGGTAAAGCTGGGCGCAGTTCGAGTGTCGCAGTTCAAGGAGTGAACGAAACAGAACACATTCGTGATTTGTTCGAGGTACTGCCTAATTGATTAGCCGAATGAAACTTGGGCTGGATACAGTTTTATTCTAGCGGATGAATGCGGGGCTACCCGTTTCCCTCCCCTAGAAGCCCGCGTTTTGACAGCAAACGGAGATTTCGCAATATTTATAACTTCACTACGAACAACGTAATAACTACAAGTAGATGTAACTCGGCGTAATCTTAAAGCTGTCCCAGTGGATTATCTTCATTGTAACTTGTTTCTGGATCATTTTTTTATGAAACAAGAGTAGCAGCCGTTTCTGTAACCACACTTCCTCTGTAAACAACCATGTATTGGCAGCAGACGGGAATTCCGTAACGTTTACAAATTCACTGCTCAATAATTCCGAGTAAATAAAACTTTGGTTAATGATATTTAGCGGCAAATTTAAGTGTGATTCCGGTTTTTATTCACTTTTTTTTCTTTTTCAGATGCTGCCTTTGGAGGAGAACGGTGCGTGAGAAAAATATGGTGCAGTCAGCCGTACCAAGTCAGCCAGCATTCCATCCTGCAGTGTCCTCCTGTACGAGACTACAGGAATCCTCCCTCCCGCCACAGCAAGACGTCACACCAAAGCAGACCTCACTCATACTTTTGCTTCACTTTTTTTTAATTAAAGCACTTTTCTGGACTACCCTTGCATCTTCCATTGCGCCTGAGCTCACTGGCTACGAACGGCTTGAGAACGGTTCGCATGCATGCACACAAAGAACCTATCTTCCGCACTGTGAAATCGGGATGTTAGGTGAACATCGCCTCTACACAACGTTTGTTTGAAACTGACTGCAAAACTTTCCCTCGCTTTTTGAAGCGTTTCTCATCCCTGGCAAATGTCGTAGTGTGCATCACGAGTTCCGTGCAGAAGCTGCGGACAAGCACAAGTTAATAAATTCGTTTGCAATGTAGCGAATCCCTTCGCGGCTCCTCCACATTTGTCTTCGACCTTATGATACACGGGTTTCACATCCAGTGCATCTTCACAGCACACCACTGACTCCACCGGTGTTGATGTCGCCGGAAGGGACGAAACACTTGCGGCGACGTCACTTTGAAGGTACCGTATTTGCCCGATTCTAACGCGCATCTTCGTTCGTTAAAGATAGCCTTAAAATTAGCGTGCTCTTTACAATCGGACTCCAGAGCAAAGTAGGCATTCACGGTTCCCCGCTTTAGCTTTAATACGAGCAGCATCTGGATAAGCGAGTTTATGAACCACAAGGAATTTTTGCGGCCACAGTTGCGTGCGTCAAATAAAATATCTTCTGCCAGGCACGTGATGCCATGTCTTTTACATTTGCAAGGTAGAATCGGCATCAAGTTATTTTTTTTCGAATTTTCATGATTCCACCTACCTACGCTTCACAATCAGGGAGCGTTAAAATCGTGCAAATACGGTACTCGCAGTACACTTGATGTACCCAACTCATGGTGACTTGACGTACAGGGCGTGATAATTACGGACGCACAGGCACAAGTTTCGCAGTGGATGCACGAACGTTGGTTACATTATATTTTGCGGGTATGTGAATATTCTAGCCTTTCGTTTAGGTCTGACCCGCCGCGGTGGCTCAGTGGCTAAGGCGTTGTGCTGCGAAGACGCGGGTTCGATTCCCGGTCGCGGCGATCGCTTTTCTGGTGGAGGCGAAAAGCGAAAATCCCCGTGTGTACGAGAGTTCGGTGGACGTTAAAGATCCCCGTGTGGTCAAAATTAATCCGGAGCCGTCTAACTACGGCGCGGCTCATTGCCTGCGTTGCGTAGGCGCGTTAAACCGTATACAATCAATCAATGAATCAAGTTCATGTATTGGTGCAAATTTTGGGTAGCCACAGCGCCAATAGTCCAACCGAATACAGAAATATTGCGGCAGTGAAAGTGCCAAGGCTATTCGCCCGAGCGCGAACACAGTCGGCCCCTGGCGGCGGCGGGACGAACCACTCCTAGTGTGGATGGCGCTCTCGCGTCGTCTGCTTTTTCACGTTGCGTGCGGCGCAAGATGCGTGCTGCACACGACAAATAACGGATATGTGCACTTGTTTGGCAGTAAGCAATGACATAGTTACCTCTGCTTGCGCATTTCCTCTAGAAACGCAATAATCAGCGGCCGTTGAGGGTTAATGCGCTGGTTTAATTCCACGAAACGTCTTCGCCGTGGTCACCGCTTGAGTGTGAAACGTGTTATAAACATTGCTTCCACACATTGCACTTTTCGTATTGTTGAGTGCAGTCGTCTGCCGTTTCGGGAACGTCGAAGGGTGCTTTTTGAAGGTGGCGTGGTGATTATTTAAATGATGAAATTTTAGTACGCGAAACGGGTAAGAAGCGACAAGACCTGTGCATACGCGTGCAAATTCCACACCCTTGTAAAACTGCGCTGTGTCCTTATAGAAAGAAAAAACAAACAAAAATATTTACACTGCACACGACCCGTGCGCTATCGCCCGTACATTACCGGACACGTATTTTACACCCGCAAGTGCCTGTGTGATCGTGTCCTTCCGGTACCTTTTCTAAAATAAATACCATTTTGGACAGTCGTTGTTTATACTGAGGAGGAGGAATAAACATTTATTCAACTGTATCGAGTTGCTGATTTTACGTATTATTTAAAATACGTTTCTATGGATACGCAAGAGTATTTAAGGGGGATTTTTCGGTAAAATTAAGCAGTTGTGGGTTTGCCTCTGTCATGTGGCATTTCATGTGTCATTTTCATATATATCATTTTCAAATCCGACATGAATCACCTTGTCCAGAAACGTGTCTCACTCAGCATAACCAAATGCCTGATGTGGTCACGTCTTAACCTCTTAAGACGGACGTAAGTTTAAAGAAAGAGAAGAAAACGCGTAGTATAATGCACGTTGTTGCCCACAGGTATGAGGGGTGTGTGCCATGACTCGCTGTTTTTTTTTTTCCCAATGCTTGCTTTCAATACAATTTTGAAAAAGGCGAGCCACAATTCCTGGACAATCTCGGACCAAAGGGGGAGTTTTGAAAATACGTTTAAAGTACTGCTTTTTGACCGCTACAGAACACGACGCCTAGTGTAGTTTCGATTGTAAGTAATACTGATAACCATAGTTTGGCTTTTGGCGTTGCATCCGTTCTCTTCTCGCTGCTCTTGCAACGATGGCAGGACTCCCCCCCCCCCCCCCCCTCTTCTCGAAAAAAAAAAGAAATGCACAGAATTTCTTTTTTAACCAATCCTCAAGAATTAAATGCCAGGACAAAGGTGATATTCAGTTTACAACACAACACAGTAGTTACCGGAAACCCGTTGCGCTGATTCGCAACGGGAAATAAAAAGGAAATGTTTTACTACATCTCCAACAGCGAAACTTCATTTATTGCCATCTTTAGGGTTCGTAAGCGACCTTAAACGCAAGAATGCAAACACACTCGCTGTTGCAGACACCTGTTAGGTTTTAAAAGGAACGCAAATGGTCAACAGAGCAGCCGTAACAGAAAATTTGTGCTCACTGTGAGGTCCCGGGAGCTTGGTTTGCTCTCTGTAAACCTGCTTGTCACTTTGCGAAAACCTAGCTAAACATGAAATGTTGATTGTGCTACGTGCGTTGACGATTCAATTCACAAGTTCACTTGCGACGAAAGCCGTAAATAAGTGATCTGAAACCGTTATTCATCAAACCTTCCTTCAGATTCGCTAAAATTTCATTTAGAAGACCCGTTAGAGCGGTTACATTTATATCTCTACGCTGATCAAAATTCAGTAATTTTATGTTGCCTTTTATAAAAAATATTGTAAGCTCTTGAAAGAATTTCGGGGCAGTTAAGTAGTGTTACCATTTCAGGGCATCCCACAAATGCAGGAATGCGTCATGCTACGAGTGAAAGCGATTGAGATTGCCGTTGTTAACTGAATATCAGAGATCGAGGCTTCCTGATTTGTTTCTATTTATGCTTTTATTGAAGGCTCACAGCCATAGTCTGGAAAGATCAAGCTTGCTACGAGCCACAGCGTACAAGTTTATTGTCACAATTACGGCCATTCTGAGATTCCCGATGAGTCGTCGCTTTTTTTGGCGTAGTAATGAAGACTGACTGCCGCTTCCATGCTATACATTGAACGTTGAGGAACCGAACTACAGCATACCACTCTTGTTTGCACTCTTCGTGCGCACATACGGCGAGAAAAAAGCACGAAGCGCGCCCACAGTGTGCATTCTTACGGGCCGCTCAGCGGAGCATCCACACTAGCAGCGCGACGCTGTCGCCACCTACATGTCGAGCTCGCGGCGAATAGTGGAGCCGATGGGGGAAATTTTGGGGCAGCCAGAGTGCCAAGGCTATTGTACAGCCGATCGTGGAGGTTTTGGAACAAACAGAGTGCCAAGGCTATAGTCCAGCTAATAGCGGTGATTTCGGGGCATCCAAAATGCAAAGGCTATAGTCCCGCCGAATGCAAGTCATTTTAAGGAAGCTAAGTGCCTTGGCTTATAGTCCAGCCGATAGCGAAAATTCTGGGCGGTGAAAAAGCTATATTTCAGCCAATGGCGGAAATTTTGGCAAACCAAAAGTGCCAAGGCTATAGTACAGCCAATGGCATAAATGCCCTCTTACCGCTTGTATTACCGGTAACTATCAGCTGTCTGTAAGCACGTGTAATTAGCGCATAGCAAGCCTTCTTACACTCAGAGACCTCATCGTGAAGGAACCAGCACGGAAACGTCAAGGATAGCCCGCAGCCAATGTAACAGATGAGTCCGCATGCACAGTGCGGTTATCTCAGCGGCGCTTGAGCCCTTTCTGGGAGTTCATCAACCTGCTCAGAATTCCCGTTACTTCCGGGGAGGGACATATGTTAATTCCAAGACGTGCTAATTCGCATTTCAGGCCGCAGTTCACCATCAAGGAGCTAAAAGCGGGCACCGCCCAAAACGAGATAGAGTTGGCAGCATTAGAAGGGGACTCTTGTAAGGGCGCTTAGTCACTTATCGCGGTTACGGTGTAGGAGCTTAAAGTTGCTGAAATTTAACAAAAAATAACACAACAGAAACGGAGTGAGTGAAAGGCGGTGAAATAATTTGAGATATATTTTTTTTATCGCAGGCTTTTGAGATATTGAGCTGGTCTTTGTTGATATCAGTAACTTACTGAGATATCTAAGCAGTGTTCTACATTTTCCCATAACACCACCTAATGAGGACAATCAGGATTTCGGGAAAACCGCGTGTTTTTACACATTCCTCAATAACTATTTATGAGGGCTAGCTACACAGGCAACACCAAACACAGACGATGCGCAGCAGGTGAATACTACGAACGTGTGCGGAATTCCCCTGATGGTCAAAAGCTAATTGGTACCATAGCGTGCACCGCCCTCAATCTGTTTTGCCCTGTACCCTACCTACCTGTTCCGCTCTCCTCTCATTCCTACTACTCCCAGCATCCCTGACTAAGCATGATTTCAAGTTAAAAAAAGCACAAAGTTCAAAGGTTGCCTTCTGAATCCTTGGAAGCGCAGGTACACGTGGCCGGGCTGCTGGTGCTGGTGGTGGCTGAGGTAGCGTCGGACCCTGACGTGGGCCCGGTGAACCCGGAGTGGCTCGTACGACAGCGGCTCGAAGTGCCGCACGAAACGGTTCAGCCATCGTGCTGCGAGGAGCATCAGGAAGCTGCTTTCCGATGTTGGCACGGGAGCAATAAACGAGCACTGGGCCTCTTTTGCCTAATGTCCCATCATCCGGATAAAAGGACACGTCTGCCTTTGCTGCTGCGCAGAGTGCGCTGCGCTTGCTTACTTGAACGTATTGTTTACCAGAACAACACCATAGTCACGGTGCTACCATGACGGGCACCCCCAAAGGCGAATCTTCCACGTGCACATACAGCGTCTGCTCTTTCTTTATCTGTCCTTAAATACAGATTTTTCAATTTAATCGTCCGTGAAAACAAACTAGCCTTAGAAGGCGTGCACCAAAGAGCCAAGGCGTCGTGCCAAGACATTTGGAAAGGGCTAAATTAAATCTATTGATGGTTACCCTTTTTTTCAGTGGATCCACGCAACCGCAAACGCCAGATGTTTCGCGTGTTCCCCCCACGGTTATATCGGTAGTTTATCGGCACCGCATATACACGGGGAGCAAGCTTAAGCGCTGGAAATACAAAAAACACCAACACAGACTCCTACCTTGGGTCATAAGAGGGAGGCACAACAGAAGGGTGATAAATCCGTTCCGTATGAACGCCATACGATCTTCTTCTTCGTTTGCTTCCAGCTGCGCGTGATTGAGACCCATTATAGTTCCGTCATCGTCTTCGGGAAACGAATTGTTATACACTAGGTGTGCCGGTAGGCCCACCTAATGAATAACGCTGAATAAGGCTAAAGAATTAAGGCTGAAACATTAACCTATCCAGAGAAAGGATTTCGGGTCATTATATGACGTGTCTTTTTTTTTTTTTCCGAAATGAGCCAGATCCACTTGACGCGAATTAGAGAAACAAGCGGAAGTTTGTTACCAGGCCTAAATGCAACGCCGTCAAAGCTATTATATTATATATTTTACATGTCAGCTAGGGGAAGTTTATGGCCACAAGTTATTAATAGTTGCGCCGTTATATGAGCAATATTGGGGTAAACGCTTGGATTTGGCTTATATTGAATTGAAACACTCAAGTTGATGCGGTATTCTTACGAAAACTTTATTTAAATTGACTATCAAGCATGGTGCGATTGAGTATTGGTGAAAAACGCATTAAAAATATGCAGCAAGGCTTCAAGAACAGTATAACTATACATGAAGAGGAGGTAAGTCCTCTTGGCACCATTAACAGCTCTTTTCAAATTCTTCGCTATAGGGTAATTTTCTTGGGCACGCCTGAAAGCACTCACGAAGTAAGCAAGCTCTTCGTTGCTTTGCCATGAATTTCCAAAACGCTTCACAAGAAGGCTGCTCATATATTCTTTTTCACCTTAATGAATTGGTTCGTACTGTCAGAGGTGGGGGGGGGGGGGGGGGGAGGGGGGGATTAGCCAAGGCATGCAAGCGGCGGCTATTTTGTTAGGTACTAAGATGGTAAATATGGGAGTAAAAAAAATAAATATAACCAGAGTTATTTCGTAGGGTAGGGTGTGACGACATGAAATCATTGTTTCACACCTGTCAGTTTCACTTCATTCGCTTCTTCTTCCGTTCACTTCGTCGTTCACATCTGGGGACAGATCTTTCGCTGATCTCCTGATTGCCGTCTGAATTTATACTAATCCAGCTCCAAAAAGCAAAAAAGAAAAATCCGAAAACACCACGAAACAGTCTGAACAGTCAAGGCTCAATTGGCTCAATTTGATCCGTGAAACAGCAGGATATGGCTCATTTTCGATACGAATTACGATCTGCGTACGCGTTTTCAGGGCGTTATCTCAACAATTTTCGGGCCACCCCTTTTTAGGGGAAATTTGCCGAGTTTTTCTTGTCACTGCAGTTTTATGAGACTTAGTTTCGGTCTCTGGATCTGGCTCATTTCAGTCGACCGCGTAGATGCGTAGGACGTGCAAGGAACCAACGTGACTGGCCTCCTTCGCTACGCTGAGGCGTCTTTTGGCGTAATGCGTGATGCTGTACGCAGTGCCAGAAATTGTATCAATTGTTTGCATTACAGGTTCACGCTAGTCCGTGTAGTATTGGCTTTGTCTACAATGGTGTGGCCTTCTTTCAGAGGATTGACAGGAACAACTTTACCGCCGAGATATTGGCGTTGTGTTACCGAAAAAGCAGTTTGTCCACTCACACAAACGCATCACCCTGCCAGTACCAGCCGACTCACGCAATCAGCGTCGCAGCAGGAATGAATGAATGAAACAAATCTTTATTAACAACAACAGGTGCAATTGTTAGGGCACCCGCCCGGTGGAGGGTATCCCTAGTCCGGGATCCCCTGGCTGCGGCTGGCTGCGCGGGGCCTTTGCACCAGGTCAAGCTGGAACGTAGGGTCCTTGCTGGTCAACCGCGCCGTCCACTGTTGTATGGAGGGGTTGGGGATTGGTTGCAGGTCCGGTGTTTTTTGGAAAAAGAGCTATCGGCAGCGACCGTACTAACAAAGTCAACGGAGATAGCAGAAGAAGCCGCAATTGCCCTCGCAGCCACCACTGGAAAAGAGTACATCACCATCGTCACCGACTCACAGACGGCGTGCCGCAACTACTTAAATGGAAGAATTTCAAAACCCGCTCTGCACGTACTGCAACGACACCCCAAATTGCCAAGTGTAGAAATCTTATGGTAGCCCGGACACACCGCCCTCGAAGGAAACGAAGCGGCTCACGTCACAGCCCGAGAACATTCACACCGGGCCGTCTCCGAGAAAAAGCCACACCAACAGAGAGATTCATATCCAAAATCTATGCCTCTTCACACATACGCAGAAATATTGTCGCACCAGAGACAGCGCGTCGCAAATATCCAGCGCCGGACCACCGACTAGCCAAAGAAGACGCCAGAGAGAGAGAGAAAGGAACAACTTCTGCTGAGCCCATTTCAGGTGACGCTCGCAGGCGTCAGACGGGGTGGAACCCTATTCACAAGTCCCATACGAGTCCAATAGCTCCTGTCCCCTGGAAGCGAGCTCTTGCTGCTTCGGCAGGTCGGGGCTGGACATCAAGATCTCCCATCGCTCGGGTAGGGGGGGAAGGGGGAGGGGGGGGGGGGGGGGGGGAAGGTAGGGGATTCTTGAGCTGAGTACACTCCGCTGAGCGGCCCGTAAGAATGCACACTGTGGTCGCGCTTCGTGCCTTTTTCCCGCCGTATGTGCGCACGAAAGGCGCAAACAAGAGTGGTATGCTGTACTTCGGTTCCTCAACGTTCAATGCATAGCATGGAAGCGGCAGTAAGTTTTCATTACTACGCAAAAAAAAAAAAAAAAAAAAACGACGACCCATCGGGAGTCTCAGAATGGCCGTAATAGTGACAATGAACTTGTACGCCGTGGCTCGTAGCAAGCTCGGTCTTTCCAGACTATGGCTTTGAGCCTTCAATAAAAGCATAAGCAGAAACAAATCATGGAGCCTTGATCTCTGAAATTCAGTTTACAACGGCAATCTCAATCGCTTTCACAGGTAGCATGACGCATTCTTGCATTTGTGGGATGCCCTGATGGTAACAGCACCTACCTGCCCCGACATTCTTTCTAAGAGCTTACGATATTTTTTGTGTGTTCGAAAGGGAACATAAAATTACTGAATTTCGATAAGCGCAGAGATATAAATACAACCGCTCTAACGGGTCTTTTAAATGAAATTTCAGCGACTCTGAAGGAAGGTATGATGAATAACGGTGTCGGTTCCCTTATTTACGGCTTTCGTCGCAAGTGAACTTGCGATTGAATTGTCAACGCACGCAGTACAAGCAACATCTCATGTTTAGCTAGGTTTTCGCAAAGTGACAAGCAGGTTTACAGTGTGCAAACCAAGCTTCTGGGACCTCCCAGTGAGCAAAATTTTTCTGTTACGGCTGCTCTGTTGACCATTTGCGTTCCTTTTAAAATCTAACAGGTGCCTGCAACAGCGAGATGTGTTTGCATTCTTGCGTATGAGGTCGCTTACGAAGCCTAAAGATGGCAAATGAAGTTGCGCTATTGCAGATGTAGTAAAACGTTTCCTTTTTATTTCTCGTTGCGAATCAGCGCAACGGGTTCCCGGTAACTACTTTGTTTTGTAAACTGAGCATCACCGTTGTCTTGGCATTTAATTCTTGAGGATTGGTTAAAAAGATGCAAGGATAAAAGTTTTCTGTGCATTTCGTTTTTTTTTTTTTTTTTTTTTTTTTGTGGGGGGTGCCAACGTTGCAAGAGCAGCGAGAAGAGAAAGCATGTAACGCGAAAAGCCAAACGTTGGTTATCAGTATTACTTACAATCGAAAGTACGCTAGGCGTGGTGTTCTGCAGCGGTGAAAAAGCAGTATTTCAACACCTATTTCCAAAGCTGATTAACGCCCCTTTGGTCCGAGATTGTCCAGGAATTGTGGCTCGCCTTTTTCAAAATTGTATTGAAAGCAAGCACTGTGAGAAAAAATTAAAAAAAGAAAAACACCAGCCAGCCATGGCACACACCCCTCACACATGTGGGCAACATCCTGCATTATATTACGCGATTTTTCCTCTTTCTTTAAACTTAGATCTACCTTAAGAGGTTAAGACGTGACCATATTAGGCATTTGGTTATGCTGAGTGAGACACATTTCTGGACAAGGTGATTCATGTCGGGATTTGAAAATGTTATATATGAAAATGACACACGAAATGCCACATGACAGACGCAAACTCACAACTGCTTAATTTTGCCGAGAAATCCCCCCTAAATACTCTTGCACATCCATAGAAACGTATTTTCAATAATACGCAAAATTAGCAACTCAGTATAAACAACGACTGTCCAAAAATGGTATTTATTTTAGAAAAGGTACGGAAGAACACGATCACACAGGCGCTTGCGGGTGTAAAATACGTCCCCGGTAATGTATGCGATAGCGCACGGGGCGTGGGCAGTGTAATTGTTTTAAGTGCGAATGCACTTCTTAAGCAAGCCTGAAGCGTCCGCCGCCGTCCGCATAGCAACAGCTGCGGGTGCGCGCGCTCCTCGTCTTCCTTGGCAACGGGGGGAGATGGGCGCGCGCTGCCTGACCGCTGACATGGCACATACCCACGTGGGGGATTGGCCAGGAATCGGGCGTGAGAGGGGCTAATGCACCCGCCTAAAGGAGTACTGACACGAAATTTCAAAGCTGAGATCCGCTCTAGCAATCAAGTACAACGACAACACAAATAGGTGTCTGTGAATAAATGCATCTTTCTTTCTTTGTAGTTGTATGTGTGTGTGATCTCTCTTTCGCGAACATTACCGAACCGCGCAAATTCAACTCGTGCATTCGCACTTTCACATTCTTCCCCTCGGGGAAATGCGGGGAATTTTTTGTTTGTTTCTTCTTTCTATAAGGAAACAGCATAATTTTACAAGGGTGTGGCAAAAGCACGGGTATGCACAGGTCTTGTCGCTTCTTACCCGTTTCGCGTACTAAACTTTTATCCTTTAAATAATCACCACGCCACCTTCAAAAAGCACCCTTCGACGTTCCCGAAACGGCAGACGGCTGCACTCAACAATAAGAAAAGTGCAATGTGTGGAAGGAATGTTTATAACACGTTTCACACTCAAGCTGTGACCATGGCGAAGATGTTTTGTGTAATTAAACCAGTGCATGAACCCGCAACGGCCGCTGATTATTGCGTTTCTATAGGAAATGAGCAAGCGGAGGTAACTATGTCATTGCTTACTGTCCAACGAGTACACTAATTGGTTGTTTTGTCGTGTGCAGCACGCATCTTGCGCCGCGCGCAACGTGAACAAGCAGACGACCCGAGAGCGCCATCCACACTAGAAGCGGTTCGTCCCGCCGCCGCCAGGGGCCGACTGTGTTCGCGCTCGGGGCGAATACCACATCGTTTGGGAGTGCTCCCATACGCCGGAACTCACACCAAACCCCTATCCCTCCTTTCAGTAGTGGGTGGAGATACTGACCAGTTCTGACCTCTCCGACCAGGAAACGTTGGTGGATAGAGCGAAGAAGGCCGGTAGACTCAGTAGACTCCAAGGGGTCCTGGACTGAGGACTCCTCTCCTGACACCAGCACCTTGCTGTTTATTAAAAGTTTATTCCTCCTCCTCCTGTCCATTTTCGCGCTCGTAAAGCAGCGTTTGCATGCACGTTTCACTTCGGCGTGACCACCCGTCCTGACGGGACTTTGTCAGGACAACTTTGAGGAGGTGACCCTGTATGAGCTCGAGGAGGGATTGCGCCGTGTCCTCAATGCGGCTCCTGGACCTGACAGTATTGCAACTCACGTGCTAAAACTTTTGTTCAACGCTCACTGCTGCACGTGGTTAGCTTAACCACTCCCAACAGCATTCGTGGGTCCCACCCGAGTGGCGGCTGGCAAATATCGTTCCCCACCCTAAAAAACAAGTCTGGGATACGCTTTAGACAATATTAGACCCATAGTCCTCGCGTCAAATTTTGTAAAACTAGAAGAAAGAATTTTGCTACATCGAAATAAAAAGGTGTTAGAACGTGGGAACGTCTTGGGCGCCTAACAGATAGGATTTAGGCCTGGTTGCTCAATATGGTATGGCCACATTGATTTGGAGAGCCGTATTCAGTTGGCACGCCAAGTAAAGAAGTTGCCGTGTTGGTTACCCTGGATGCCAATGCTTACGATAGCGTCGAATAACAAATTCTTTTTAACACGATCAAGCGTTATTCTTTCCCAGACTACATTGTTTCGTGGATTGGCACTTTTTTGTCGGATAGAAAATTCTTTTGTTCACAGCAAGGTCTGTCCTCTCCTATGTACAGCCAAACCTGAGGTGTTCCCCAGGGCTCTGTTCTGTTTAATATTTTGATCAGTTCGATTCCGGCAAATCCAGACATCTTTATTCGCTTCAGCCAGAGATATTCACATATCTGCGTTTGCAGTCCTATTTAAGCTCCTTAGAGGCTTAGCTGGATTTAGGTTCAAGCCTCCGCTTGAACCTAAATGTAAGTAAATGTGCACTATTTTTATTTCCAGTGAGCGGCCCAGTCTTCATCTCAACAAGCCATTCCTCAGGTCAATTCCTTAAAATATCTGGGAATATTATACGAATATACTCTCAATTAGCGTCCACACATAGATTATATTACGGCTAAAGGGGCTGGGGCTGTATCATTCTTGAGAGAGCTAAGCCACACGAGAATGGGCATGCTGCATGCGGCGTGACACACCACTAATGATTTACAAAACAGATGTCCGGACAATTCTAGAATTTGGATGTGTGCTGTTCTCTGGAAGCCCCCATTACAAACTTCGCCCATTGAAAATGCTCGAAAGGCAAGCTCTAAGGTGATGTCTGGGTCCTCTCCGTTATGTGCAAATTAACGTTCTATACATGGATGCTCCAATTCCTCAGTTAGTCTCCCGCATGCATGCCCTCACAGTAGATGCATTTTTATGAGTTTTGGAATTGCCCAAGCCCAGGCCGCAAACAGTCTTTGTTACATGGCCTTCGTTTTTCTTCGGTAGTTAATGGCCGCGGTTTAAACAACCACAGGCGGTGTTCGTACAATTTTTACTTGACTTAATAAATGTGGCCCTGTTGTCGGCTTCCGCACTTAACAGTCTCGTCCTTAGGTATTTATTTTGATAATTTTTTTTCTCTAATGCTAAATTACTCCTGAATCTTTTGACAGGCCTCCTACAGGATCATCTGAGCGGTTTCCCTTTCCACGCCATTATTGCAAACGATGCGTCAATCCGGAATGAAAAAGCAGGCGTGGGTATTTTTTCTCCCGGTATAGATTGGGCCTTTTCCTCCGGTTGCCTAACTTTATTACTCTGGGCCCTTTGTAAGCTTGGTTCTTCTAAACAACAGGCAATAATTCTCTCGGTTTCATTTTCTGTTTGTTGTGCACTTCCACAACCTCGTGGACCCACGTCGAGCTCTTGCTTCTTTACCGCCTTCTTTCCCCCCGAGAATCTCGTTTGGTTTGGGTGCCTGGACACGCAGGTATCTGGCTTAATGAATCGGCGGATGCACTGGAGGGAATAGCATTGGGCGGTCCAGTAGTGGATGGTTCTGCCGCTCGCTTTCATAGGCTGCGCCTATTTCGAAGTATGCCTGATTTCGTTTACGAAGACTCGGAGCTCATGGAAGTGCAGCATAAGCCAGTCGCGAGCTTGCGAAGTCACCCTCACCGGTTTTCGCCGTCGCGTGCCAAATTTAATTTTTACTTGCCCCGCTGTAATCTGGCCCCGTCACCGCTGTGCGCGTTCTGCAACGAACCAGAAACGATCGATCATTTCTTCTTTTCTTGCGAATGGTTCGAAGGTACTTAAAAAATACATGTAACCGGCTGAACCTCCTGTACACTGATTTTGCCATTCGGGGCAGATGCTTCCATGGGATCTCCGCCATGCGTTACACTCATGCATTCTAGTATCATGCCGTCTGGCATGTTAGCTATCATTTGACCCTGCTGGATTTCCCTATCAAACCTACGCGCGTCTTGCCCACTGCTTCGTCTGTACTATACTCTTTCTTCGTTGTACTTGCTTCCTAATTTTCATGCAATTGTCTTCTTATGGGCGAATCCCCTTAGGGGCTAAGGCTGTTGGCGACTCCTGCCGCCGTCGTAACCATCGTCTCATGTAGTCACGGTAGTAAAACACCGGAGAAACTCCTTTACGCCTCGCGCTAGAACGTAACGCGTACTAAAAAAAACATCGGGACACTCGTTTACGCCTCGCGCTAGAGAGCTTCGTGCTTCAAAGGCAAGATACTTTTACAACAAAGCTGTATACCTCTACCCCCAACGGTTTCATCTCCGTTGGCAAAAACGCCAAGGCGCAAGAATATACTTTTTCATTGCATGCTTCGCCCCTCCACAAGTTTCACGTTAGTGGAGATGGCCCGGGATTCTTTTTTTTTTTTTTTTGCTTCTGTTTATGATCCCCTCACTTTTGTTTCTCTAGTCATCCATCCACTGCTAATGCATTGTAGTATTTAAATATTTCCTTTTCTTTTTCCCCCAAACCTAGACGGTTTATTCCGGTAAAGCACCCGTTTCATGGCCGATCCCCCCGAGTGGGTAAGGGCCATCTACCTGGTACCACCCCCACCATATAGAACTGCGTGTTCTGACTCCGGCGCGGGGGGTGCGTGGAGCGTATCGCGCAGCCCGTGCGTCGAACGCTTAGGATGTACAGTTTTGTAGAACATGCACACATTTTTATTTATTTAAAATACCTCACAGGCCCGAAGGCATTGAGTGAGGGGGTATACATGAAAAAGCATAAAAAGAGCAAGCAGCCGACACAAGGCATAACACATATTCTGAAGACTGTGAATTTTGATACACACCAACTTAACTATAAAAAACTTAATTAAAAGAAAAAATCCACATGGGCACGTTGTAGAAAATTAGGCAAAGATAGTTCATGGTTCCGTACAGACAAATTAAATCAATGAAGACACAGAAAGTTTGCAGTAATATATGAGGGGAGAAAAAGCCTGAAAGAATTAACATATTTTGGGTATACAATGAACATGTGACGCACGTAAAGGAAACTGAATACAAGTAAGAAATATCGCATGACATGACATGACAAATACTTTATTAAATCGCCTGCAGTAGGCACCCCGTTGCCGGGATACCTAGACGCGGCCTAACGTCGGTCCTGTCTGGACCCTCTACTCGTCAGCGTCCTCGCTACTCGCCCCCAGGCTAGTCGCCGTTACCCCGAGGGGTGGCTGACGCCTCGCAGCTTTCACTCGGTCGCTGTCTTTGGAGGGCCTCCAGGATCTGCTGGACGGCCAGGAGTTGGTCTTCCTTGTTATAGCTCCGCGCCGCGTCTTGAAGCCACGGCGGGATCACAGTCTCTGTTTCCGCTTCTGCTGATCTTGCTGCACAATCCCACAGGATGTGGATCATAGTGGCCCGAGCCCTGCGGCACACCTTACACGTGTCGTCCGGATACTGTTCTGGGTATACGTGCTTCATTATGACCGGAGTCAGTAACGAGCCCGTTTGCAGCTGTCTAAATAACGCCGCCTGCTCCCTGGTAAGATCAGGGTGCGGCGGTGCCATTACTCGTCTGTTCATGCGATAATACTTTGTAATTTCGTGGAACGTGCCCATCCTATCTTTAGTTTCCGCCCACAGCTCTGCAGACAGGCTCGTTTCTGCGGCGCGGCCAGATAATTCTCGCGCAACAGAGTTCGCCGTCTCGTTGTGGTTGTCCGCAAGTTTAGACACATCTGTCCCCACGTGGGCGGGGAACCACTTCACTGTTACTTTTCTGCCCGTAAAATCCAACGCGGTGAGCACCCGCACTGCTCCACGACACAGCCTGCCCTTGGCAAAGTTCCTCACGGCTCCCTTTGAGTCACAGAGGACTGTCTTGGTGTTTGGGTCCGCGATGGCCAAGGCTATGGCCACCTCTTCGGCGCTCTGCGCCTCACATATTTTAACGCTCGTTACAGAGACTGTCTCTCCGGTTACGGCGTCGATCACCACTGCAGTGAAGGCTTCCCGGTTACGGTACTCCGCTGCGTCGACGTATCGGGTGCCAGGTGCGTTGGCGTGTTGCTCGATCATGGCTTTGGCTCTCGCCTTTCTCCTCTCCCCGTTGTGGATAGGGTCCATGTTCCTGGGGAGGGGTTGCACCCGCGTCCCGCTCCTGATGTTAGCCGGTATGTCCTCTTGTCTGTTGAGTGGTCTACCGCTCGTTCCGGGCTCGAGTCCTATAGCTAAGATGGCTCGACCGGTCTTCGATCCCTTGAGCCTCTCCATCTGGGCGGCTCGCTGGGCTTCGCTGATTTCCTCGAGCGTGTTGTGCACGCCGAGGTCCATGAGCTTCTCGGTGCTTGCGCTGTCGGGAAGACCGAGTGCTGCTCTGTATGCTTTGCGTATAGCTGCATTTAAACGATTGCTTTCCGCCGCTTTCCAGTTGTGGTAGGAAGCGACATACGTTATATGGCTAACGGAAAACGATTGGATCAGCCGTATCAGACTGTCCTCCCGCATGCCGGCTTTCTTGTTGGCCACCCGCTTTATGAGGCGAGTGGCCGCTGTGACCTTAGTTAGGAGTCGGTGGACCGTCTCCCCGTTGGTGCGATTCTTTTCGATTTGAAAGCCCAGCACTCGGATCTTCCTGACCTCAGGAATCTCTTGTCCGTTGCCGGTCCGTACCACGATTCGGTTGTTGACCGTGTTGTCCTCGCTCGTCTTTAATTTCCATCTGGGTGGAACCACCAGGAGCTCCGATTTGCTTGGCGAGCAGATAAGCCCCGTTCCTTTCAGCTGGTCTTCGATGGTATCGACTGCTTGCTGTAGTGTTGACTCGATATGTCCGTCGCTGCCGCCTGGAACCCATAGCGTTATATCATCGGCGTATATGGTGTGCCGTACGCCCGCTAGCGACTCAAGGCGGCGAGCAACCCCAATCATGACGAGGTTGAAGAGCAACGGCGAGATAACCGAGCCCTGTGGGGTCCCGACGCTGCCGAGCTTCTTCTCCTCGAGGGTTTCGTCACCTGCTTGGATCTTTGTCGTGCGCCCCGTTAGGAAGTCCCTAACGTAGTCGTACGTCCGGGCTCCCATGTTCAGGGCGCAGACTTGTGCTAGAATTGCCGAGTGCTTCAATTTATCGAAGGCACTTTGCAAGTCCAGCCCCAGTATTGCCTTGTTGTCCTTGGTCCTGGTCTCGTCGTCCAGGATCTCCGCCTTTAGTTGGAGCATCGCGTCCTGCGTGGTCAGCTTGTTCCTGAATCCGATCATGGAGTCGGGATACAGGTCGTTGTCCTCGAGGTATTCCTGCCATCTGTTCATCAGAACATGCTCCAGCACTTTGCCGACGCACGAAGTCAGAGATATGGGACGGAGGTTCTCGATACCATCCTAGTAGCCGGAGCTCAAAGTCACGGGTCTCTTTAGTCTACTGTCTAAGAGTGTGGGCACTACGAAATCAGAGCTGAGAAAAGGCTGCTGCGAGTGCAGTAATTTTAGGTAGTTTGCTACGTTTGCTACTCGAAGCTGCCTGTATATATAGTCTCGCTTGGGAACGCCTAACATACCGCGCCTGTTGTACTGGTGGGAACAAATTTTGGGTAGAGGTGTGTGACCGTGCTTACGGCGGTTTGAAATGAAAAAAAAAAGTCGTATAAAAGGGGAAAATGTTTGTGTTCCTTCTGCCTGCGAAACTCCAAACTCCATGTGTTCACGTGATACGAACTTACAGGTGCACTGACAGCAATATGTGTGTTACATCATCATTTGCATCAGCGGTCACCATTGGCGTTGCCTTATTTCTTTCGCTGTAGACATGGCTCTGCCGCAAAGCGCTTTGCCCGCGCTTCGAAGATTGCTTTCAATCGTTTTAGGGCCCAGCCCTTTGTCGCCCGTCTCTGGGCCGAGCCGCATCGCCGTCATCGTGACCGAGCGAACGGTGGGAAGACCAACGAGTGAAAGAAAAATCGAACGATTGGAAGACCTACGATTGAAAGAAAGCAAAGGAGGAGAGTGTCGCGAAATTGGGAGGGGAGGCGGTTCACCGTGGCGGCGCGAGCCAGCGCTAACAGAAAGTGTGCGGTGGGGGAGGGGGCAGTATGCTGTGCCCGCACGAGTATTAGTTCGGCCGACAGCGGAAATTTTGGGGAATGCCTCGCTTAGTGCTGTGAAGCATCTGAAGCAAGTGAAAAAGACTCTCCTCATCGCCAGCACATTCACAGCCTCCACATGACAGCACAGCTAACGATACGCGTACATTGGGTACAGGGAACGGTCACCATTTCTTGAACCAATTAGCGGACAAACTTTCGCGCTCTCCTGCCCCACCGGAATCTGAATCCGCCCCTAGCCGGGTAGCCCTCTTCCTTGTGATCCACGTCCCCGCCTTTTAGGCATGAAATCTCTCCTAGGGACACACGTGCCCTAATTCCACCCTGTGTCTGCTCCCTGCCCCTAATCTTTCCCGTGTGGAGGAAGTTTCTCTCAGGAGGCTTCGGGCTGGGATGGCTCTCATTCCTCCAGTCACCTGGACTTGGGGACCCGCACCAGAACACCCAGGAACATGTCCCAAGTGCCCGGCTACGGCGGCTGAAGCGGATGTCAAGCATCTCTTGTGGACGTGCACAGGAACAAGTAGAGCACTGCACGGGCCCGGGCCGGCCCGAAAGCCCGGGCCCGACCCGGACCGCGGGCCGGGCCGCCCGAAGTCGATTATCGGCGGGCCCGGGCCGGGCTCGGGCTTGAATTCATAGGCACGGCCGTTAATGGGTCCAACGTGAAGTGTAGGAAAGAGCATCAAAATGAATACTCTTGGTTTATTGTTGCGCGCTTCTTGGTGTTATCTGTACGCATTCTTTTAAAAATGTGTTTTGCTAGGTCTGATGGTCAGTATACTGCAATTTTAATGACATTTCTTGTACTGCATCAAAATTTTATATTTTGGTGTATAACATACCAAAGATACGATTACAAGGAATTCCCAAGAGGGGAATGAATTAATTCAAATATCCTGGAGCTTTGCAACTATGTCTATGTATGTACACGTGTGTTTCAGATGTCGCACCAATCAAAATTCGGCTGCCGTGGCCGGGAATCAAACTCGCGTGCAAGAGAAACACCGCCGCTTAACAACCACTGCAGGTGAAGTATTTCAACGCGCGTACATACTCGTTGATTCAAATGCGGTTCAAAAAATTTCAGCAATACCAACTTGTGGCCAAGACAACCACATGAAGTTGCCAAGAGTCTGGTAATCAAAGGTGATGATGTCTGTCGTGCAAGAATACGAGCTATTATTACGCCGATGTGGCGTGAACTGCGGACGGTGGAAGCTAAACTACGTGCACTTTTAAACCCTTATTTTTTGCGTTTCAGTTCATGACGTGCTTGTACAGACTAGATGCTCCGTCTGATCGCCCGGAATATAATAAACAAACTTTCTTCAGCGTCAAAGACCGGGCCTGGTCACACACGCGCGGGCCATTCCTAGGCCAAGAGAGAGAGAAAATGACATTTATTGAAAATTTCCGGCGGGGAGGCGGGTCAGGCCACGCAGGGCTTCGCCACCCCCTGTCTATGTACTAAGCAGACCCCGAAGCTATGCCTGGGCACCGGTTCAGGCTACTCGGCGAGTCCCCTCCCGAAGGAGGGTCTCCTTTTCGCCTTTGCCGGGCCAGAGCAGCCTCGAGCCGCTGGACTGCCAGCAGTTGCCGCTCGTATTCGGGCGAGCTCACGAGTCCTATAATGTCCGGTGGTAGCTCTTTTGGGCTCCCCACTGCACTGTGTCTTTCACATCCCCACATGATGTGGGCCAGGTCTGCAGTCACCAACGCGCACACGCTGCACACTGCACTTTCATTGCCGGGCCGGGCTCGGGCCAGGCTCACTTATGAATGCCCGGGCCCGGACCGGGCTCGGGCTAGGTGTTACGGACCCGGGTTGGGCTCGGGCTTCGCGAAGCGGGCTCGGGCCGGGCTCGGGCCTTAAAATCAGGCCCGTGCAGTGCTCTAGAACAGAGTCGCGCATGTATGCAAGTTATAGCTGACTGCCACTGAAGGTCTGTCGCATGTTCAAGGACAGCACAAATATTGTTGTCGAAAATTGTGCCACGCAGAAGTCTAACTTCAGTGATTTGTTCAAAGGTCACTCGTGATTCACCAGCGCTTGTGCCGGCTGGGCAGTGCGAGCATGGCATGGCCCGGGAGACGGCCTCGCATGCACTAGCTGCTACTCCACTATCGTATCTAAATCGGCATACGCTTGAAACATTTCTTCAAAACCATTCTTTGGTTTTTGTACTCAACTATGCATTAAAAGGCACTTGTGGCGACATCCGTGGTCGCAAGCAACTGCAGCGGCGGCCTCTTGCGTGCCGTTTCGCTTTCGTTCGCAGCCGCAGTTTCATTCTCTGGGGATGCGAAGTGTTCGAGGGCAAGTAAAGGGTAAAGCGCCACCACATGTTGACACCACCACCGAAAATTCGGTTAAACCGCGGCAGACGATGCACGCTAGTGTTTTTTTCTTCTGCGAGATGTGGGCACGGTCATGGCGGTTTTCAGTGTTGCCAAGCGAAGAAATCACCCGCTGAACTTTTCAGTGAATACCATCTATAAGTAGCTGTCTCACCGACTAGTACTACCCAACTGTTTGCATTTCTGCTGTTTTCTTTCAATATGTATTGCTGAGTAGACTATGCATCAGGTGGTATCTTGTGGCAATGTCCGCATTAGTGTAGACATCGCACAAACCTTGTGAAACAAAGACAGGGACAGTTGGGCTCGTAAAACGAGAACTCTCGGCAAGAAAACAATGTTGAAGTGTCTACTGTAGGTGATTATAGCTGCCATCAGTAGTATGAAGTAACATAACGATTTTTCGACCCAAAGACATGTCCTGCAATAAAAAACTAAGGCTATTAACTTTTCTCTATGTGAACGCTACTTCACTTTTTACGATATTGCGTGTGAATGAGAATAAATTATTTTCCATTTTTGTGATAAAAAAAAGCTACAAGAGTGTCTTTAACTCGCAGCTATTGTGCCCCACTAAACCCTCGCTTGGTAGACTACTATGCTAAACGGTCAAGCCCACAACACTAATAGATGCAAAACAAGAAGAACGCTACATTGGGAATCTAGGATATGCCCTTTATTTCCCGGGCTTTCAATGATGTTAACACAGTGCATGACAATGAATACAAGGATGCAACAGCTGGAGTATTCCAAACTTTACTTTGCACGTCACAGAACAAGCTACACCAAAACAGTTGTTCTTGCACAGATAGTGACTAGCGAGCTCTGGAAATTTCATTGTCAGGGAAAAAAAAAAATTGCTCTATGAGACATCAACTACCCCTCTTCGAGGAAGCAAGTAAAAGCTCACAGATTAACATTAACTAGCACCATGAATTTCCAGTCTTAAGATTCACAGAATACTGCAACAAACAGCAACGTGGGGCACAGTGCAGAAGATTATCACAAACAAAAGAACAACAAAGAAATACTCCCAAGGTTGAGATGAAAGGAATTCTGTGTATACAGGTAAGCTGACAATGTTGAAGGCACTTTCTCTGTGAAGAACCTAAACACTGACAGGGAGGTTTGCTAAATGCTTTCAGACGCACATTGTTGCAAGAATTAATATAAAACCAATTATAAATTACAGTTGATCTCTAAAAGGGTAACACCTAGAGCTGCCTGTTACTATTGACCGCAGCCACTCCAAGCTGCCAGACTCTGCATAAAGCAGCTAATGCAGAGGTGGCCAGAAATAAATGGCAAGCTTCCAAGGTGTTGCAAGCCCAATGACATATTGAACCCCGGCAGTGTTAGATTAAAGAAGTATGTTCCGACAAAATGCAGCAGTTTGTTGCTACCGCTGAATGGGCTCTGTTCAGGGTGCCTTCTTGAAAGGTTGCTGCTTTCAGTCCAACTATTCGATTATGTGATGCTGCTCTTTTAAGCTATTAACAAGGTTCTAAACACCTAAATTTGAGCACCTTGATCAAGCCTCTCAACAGTTCACAGTCTCTGCAACACTGCTAACTTGCCTAACCTCATTACTTTTGACCAAAACTACAGGTGTAATGAAATGAGCTGATATTACAGTAAAAAAAAAAAGCCATACATTTTGCATTACAAAACTGTTATGTAAGAGAGAATTGACAAGTTTGTAGCACACAGGGAATTTTAGGAGCCATTGGTTCCAAGAAATTCTTGTGGCATAACCCCCCTTTCTTGTGTTTGCTAGACGAGTCAGTTCCACCTTTTTACAACCCAGTTCTCTGCCTCCACCACAAGGTCCATTTCTCAGCCCCTTCGACGGGAAGTGTCGGCCCCCACATTGTTTCTTGCGAAACAACGCTCCACACGCGTAACACGTTCTGCCTTGAAGTCAGAGGAAAACTTCTCGAATGCAACGAGTAACAAACGCGGCGTGATCTCAGTTCCAGCGACTTCACTGGGGGGGCATGCGTTCACGGTCACCAGTTGGGCCCCTCCGGTTTGTGCTCGTCGCCGAGATCGACGATGACGGGTGCGTCCTCGTCCGACAGCTCGCCGTGGGCCCCCTCGAAGCTCCAGCCCATCATCTTGGTGAGGCTCATCTTGAAGCGGAAGGCCTTCATCTTGAGCGAGGCGGGCGAGTCGTCTTCCACGGCCGACTCGGCGATGTTTCGGAAGAGCAGGGCCAGGGCCTCGGTGAGGAAGTTCTTGCGAGAGACGATGTCGACGAAGAAGTCGCACGGCACCTCGCGCAGCTGGAAGTGCAGCACCGAGATGAGGTCGCTGAAGAGCTCGGGGTGCCGGTCGATGGCCTCGCTGCTGTTGCAGAAGACGCGCACCAGCTTCTGCCACTGCTCGAAGCACGGGTACACGTGCCCCACCAGGAAGCAGACAAAGACAAACTGCAGCTCGCCCAGCAGGTCGTGCTCGCGGGGCCACGAGGAGAGCATCCGCTCGAGCACGTAGCTCGAGTCCATGCCGTGGCGGGTGATCTCGGCCGGCGTGGCATTGCTCGGGTGCCTGCAGGCGTCGCGGGGGAGGAGCGCAACGCCTGAGATGGCAATTGGTGCACCAGCAACTCAGAGGGCAATGCGATAATGATGAGTTAGCCATTTTTCCAAACTTAGGCCTACTTTATCTTTCAAGACCCTCCCCAACCCTGCCAAAAGTACAATTTGCAGTGTGTTCCTTCCCATAAAACACCGTTGGAAAAGGGGTAATGTACAAGCGCTCCTTCAATGTCCCGGGATCTCTCAAGGATCGCAATGCAGCTGAAAAACAAACAAAAAATACGCCCAAGTCACAATTATGGGAGCGAGACAACGTATGTCCCATTTCCTCAGGGGCTGGTGTACTTACACAAAGCATCAGGAAAGAAACAAACTGGTGGAAGAAGGGTTGCGAAGAAATGCTTTACATCTAGATACCAGCCTGGGTATTCCCAAATGCCGGAAATACATCAGAATACCGCAATGCAGCAAAAACTTTACCAACATTTTATGGAGTTAATGGCAAACTTATTTACGCAATTAAAAAAAAAAAAAGAATTGATTTGATTGATTGTAGGGTTTAACGCGCCGACGCAACGCAGGCGATGAGGCGCGCCGTAGTGGAGGGCTCCGGATTAATTTTGACCACCTGGGGATCTTTATCGTGCGCCGAAATCTCGTACACACGGGCGTTTTTGCTTTTCGCCTCCATCAGAAAAGCGGCCGCCGCGGCCGGGAATCGAACCCGCGACCTCGTGCTCAGCAGCGCAACGCCTTAGCCACTGAGCCACCGCGGCGGGTAAAAAAAAAAAAAAAAGAATTGTTGCACAGTTTTCATCTGACACCAAACGAATAAATTATGTAGGTATGTTTCTGTGGGTAAGCAGATCGATCAGTGTTTTTATTTTCCGTTCTTTTCTTTACTATCTCTACAGAAAATCGGTGGGCAGCTACGAAATATCACGCAACATTTTCTCACCAGCACAAAAATAGCGCAAGGAGTGATGAGCTGTGGCTTTTGAAAATTTGATGTTTGCTGTTGAACTCTTCCAACGATGCATAATTGGGCCTGGGGAGGGTGGCAAGATGCAAACTGACACTGCTGACGAGTGCTGCCTATCTACAGGTTGAAAACACCCCACCCAGTTTCACAACTAAGAGAGAGAAGGCTCTTTATAGAAAAAGCAGAGAGTTTTGCTAGAGTTTGCAATCACCTACATGCTTCTCTGCTAGGGGTCGGGGATGTAGGGAAAACAGGCCCTAGAAAGAGGCGGCAGAAAAAAAAAAAAAAAAAAACTGGCATGGCTTGACGTGCTTGATGGACTATTTTGTAGATTGTGTCACAGAATTCACAATTTTGAAATGTGACCAATGCCCTCCAAATAAGCAAACAAACTTCATTACCCATAAGATTGCTCAACAAACTTCATTACCCATAAGATTGCTCAACAAACTTCATTACCCATAAGATTGCTCAATGATAAATCAGTGTTTCCTGAAAGAACTACCTGACAACCAGGTTAAGGCCCAGTTAGCGTGACAGGAGGTAAATGTGTGCCAAATAGGCACAGCAGGACACATGCGGGTGCACGGTTGCCAGAACAGCCCAGCTGGCACAAAATGACAACTCGAAACTGCACCGGAAAACAAGAGAAGGCCTCTAATTCATGATTGTGTGCATAAAAAACTCCAAGTAGCCCAAACTTTCAGTACCAATGACCGAATAGTATATGCATGGAATGTGATTGGAGAGTACTTCTTTAGCCATCAACCCATAAATGCTAGAACAATCAGGATAAGAAAGCTTTGAATAATGTGAAACTCAAGCATTTTGTTATGTCATATCACTCTTCCTCCATCCACCTCCATCCTCTTTGCCACACAAAGTGCACTGTGTTGGTGGTTGCCAGGTACAAACGCACAAACAGATGCTACTGCATTAGAAAAAAATGGTGCATAATGCAGGGCCTGAAAAATGCTGCAAAGACAACTCCCAAAGTCAATGCGGGCGGACAAGACCACGCTGAACACTTTCGTGACCGCACCTATTCGCATCGATGGTACGCTATCGATGCGAATAGAACCTTGATATGAAGTTGACAAAAATTCGCAATTTTTTATTAAGGCTCGCGCGAATGAAGCAGAAACGAAACCAAAATGCTACACAGCACTGATTGTGAACTCACCCTTAACAAATTTATTTCACAGTGAAAAACTGAGTGATTTGCGCCTCTTTCCCACGAACTTAGTCACTACACAGCACTCCAAAGAAGCCAGGTCACTTACCCCCGTGTTCACAAACGTAACTTTATAATCACGTTTGCCTTTTCACACTTATCGGTGCCTTAACCCATTTCGAGGATCAAATGTAAGCTGAAAGGGTGCCTTTTCGAGAACTGGATGCTCTTTGCCGCACTCAAAATTGTTGATGGGGTGCTAGCTGGGATACTGCACCGGGCGGCTTCTTTCTCGCCAGCAGACACGGCATTTAAAATTGCGAGCTCGTCTTGAAAAGACGACACTTTTCGTTTTCTGGCAACAGAACTCATCATCGACGAACTGACCCCACAGATGGCAGCGGAGCCATGCGAGTGCACGACGACTGGCAGGCCTAGCACCTGAACGACCCTGCGCTCACACTGGAAACGCACAATAGTTTGCGTCGCGGGCGAAGTTAGCTAAATTAGTGAATTTCTCCAGCCAATTTTTTCTGAAAAAGTGCAAAAAACCATGGCTCATCAGTGTAGCGAATTCGTTGCATCAAGGTTAACCGTCACAATGACTTCATTACAAAGAGGTCACAAAAACTTGGGTTTCAATGGGGCTGGCAATGAGGAATTGAAAAACTTCGTTAAATCCAGGAATTCGTTACATACAGGTTTGTTACATCCAGGTTTAACTGTACAAGGTCACAATTTGGCGATCTCGAGCGCTTCTGGACCACTAACGCCATCCAAATGGTAAAGGAGGAAGCATTTTATCAATTTCACTTTCGAGTTTCGTTTTTCCGCCGCGGGGGAGATTTTTAAATGTCCTTTGCCAACGGGGAGACGAGCTCGTGTGGTTTCAGTTATGGCGTCACCGCCGCTTGCCGATGCTCCGCGCGAACGGTGAATTTCGGCAGATTCCGGTGTATCGGAGCTCAAATCTGTGCATGATGGTAGCAGCACAGACACGGCAGACGACTTCAATACGCCAGACTTTAGTACGGGCAGCGAAAGTGCGTCAAATCGTTCCGGACCATCACAGGTGTTCGCCGGTAAGTTCCGCTTTCTTCTCTGGTCGCTCTATCGCGGGCGTGCCTCGTAAACAGATCCAGCCCTGTCCTAAAGGCCACAGATCTTATCTCCAAGGTGTCGACTTCGTTCGGGCGAGACCGGTTGGCGGCGGCTGTACAGAGAGTCGAGTTTTCTCCACAAGGATGGCCTGGAGTTGACCTTGGCATAGCGCTCCAGAGCAGCGCACAGCTCTTCGTGTTTATATGTATATTTTTGTATGTAAATTACTTTCGTACTAGCACCACTAATATTTGCAGTATTATTAAACAGCCTTATGTTCAAAGTGTATAATTCAAATTGTTTTTATGTCTACCGTGTGCAAAGTATCATTGAGGTCATTAATTTTTTTCTTTTTGTTACTTTTGTTTTGTTTTCACAATTTCTTGATAAAATTTGGATTACATCTGTTGTTTGAAATTATTACTGTTGGAAAGCCCCATTCTTCCTCTATCATTTCATAACTTGCATAAGCATCAGTCATTTTTTGTGGCAAGAAAAAAATATTTCCTGGAACACTCAAAAACAACCGATTTTTGCGAGTCCACGAAAGTGTTAACAGCCGAACTGGCGCAGTGACAAAGAGAAGCACAGTCTTCAGCCCTTCCAATATCCTTCCCTTCCCTCCTCCCATCAGCTGGAGACAGCAGCTGCTGCGACAAAAAGACTCCACGCTAAGTACCGCTTCATCAACCAGCTCGACTGCTCTCCCCTCCTACCAGGCAGAGGCCGAGTTACTGGAAACAGGCGAAAGGCATCCCGCCGGGACAGAGGCATAGCCCACCTCTTTCTGGGGATCTCGGTGAAGCGAATGCGGTACTCGGGCAGCTCCTTCAGCTGGAGCAGCTCCCTGGCCCTGTCAGCCAGGTGCACGTCCTCGCCGCCGTCACCGCTGGAAGAGGCCATGGAGGCCAGGTCGGGGCCGCGGCGTGAGCAGAACTTGACCGGCTCGAAGGGCGTCGCCGAGTGGATGACACAGCTCTCGGGCTGCAGCCGCTCCAGCACCTCCCGCGTCACGTGCCGCGTCAGGGCGATCCAGCTGCACCAGTCCACGTATGAGAACACCGCCAGGTACTGGTCCAGGTCACCGCGCAGGTTCACCTTCAGGCGCTCCACCTCTTCCTCCGACACCGGCTCCGACGACACGTCTGCGCACAGCGCCAGCACAGAGTCAATGGGTCAGAACAGAGAAAAATTGGCCACGCATCTGTTCGCTTCTCTGCAAACGGCGTCAAAAGATGTTAGTGTTCTGCTGCCCCGGCCGCGTAAGTGCCTCTCCTCTCACCCCTGCCCGCCTCTCATGCTCTTCTCCCCTACTGTCCCGCTCCTCCCGTGACAAGCACAATGGAGGTTCACTCAATTCAATTTTCCTGCATTCGCAGGAAAATTTCTGCGCCTGCGCCTTTTGTAGCTGTTGGGCTTGCGTTCAAGCCCCGTGCACAATCTCCTTCTGTGCTTTTCGGTCAAAACATTGTTTTTGATGCGCTTTTAAAATTTGCAAGAACCCAGCCCCCGTCTACCTTGTATTTCAAAACAGCTTAAACCTCTTTGAAAAATAGAAGCATATTAAAAAAAAAAACCGTTAGCAAAACATTTGTTTGACAAATTTAATTTTGCATTCTGCGTCCTTACTCCATCTTTTAAGCCGGACGGTTCTTGAATAAAAAAAAACGCTTTACTGGAAGCCACCAAAAATAGACATTTTTCCTGCGATATGGAAAGAGTTAAAAAGAGCAACAAACAACATCTGTTAAATAATGCTGGCTCAGTATGAAGTCCCAATCCTTAGCTACAACAGAAGTTTGGGAAAGCTGGTATGTACATCGTTAAACAGAAGCCAGTGCTGTATGACTAAAAAGACCTCTTGAAATTCTATAGAATCAATAATTTAGGCATTTCAATTGCTTTCTAAGAGGCGTTAATGCATTGATAAAATGCATGAGGTGTGGGAAGGAAGTAGGCGGGCTTTTTTGCTTTTGTAACACCTCACCTTCGGCAGCCTTGTCCCACTTCTTGACCAAGATTTCGCCCTTCTCAAAGTAGTGAAAGAAGCCCGTGCGGGGTGCTGAGGTGCCTGTCTTGCTCACGGCGCTGTAGTGGATAAAGTGCAGGCCTGCCGGAATCATCTTGACCCCGCGAAACTTTTCACCGACCACATTGGTCTGCATGTCCACGCCAAACTCCGTGCCGGCCGGCACGTCCAAAAACACCAGCGTGGCACCCTGCGCTAGCATGCGGTCCCCTCTAGTAGGATCGTAGGGGATAGTGCTGGTGCCCTCACTGCATGGGAAAAAAGAAACAAACACCAAAAGGTATGCAGCTTCCTCAAAAAGCTCCCTCAGTGCAAAGAGTCCATGGTTAATGCCTCTTCTAATGTTATTCGCAACAATATAGAAAAGGATGACAGGCGACAGCTGTATTCACCAAACCAGGTGTCTAATTCAAGTGACAACAATAGCAGCATGTCATGTGAAGAAATCGCTATGACAGAAAGGACCACCACAAGAACAAACGATGCAAACAAAGAAAAATGATGACAACCAAAGAAAAAGATGGTCCTTTACCCGGCTATGGCGCCGAGAGCAGGTTCTGTGCCAATCTCGCCGCTCCTCAACACCTCAAAGTGGCGCGCCAGCCCAAGAGAACATGCATTTGCATGGCTATACTGCGTTGTTTGAAAACGGCACCCCTTTTTCGAGAATTGGGACCCAGAACCCTTCCTTTGCAAGGAAGTCGTCTCGCCACGCAGCGGTGAAAGACATCGCTTAAAGAGAGCTGCGTTCGCCATGACGGTGACAGAAGTTCAGGGTGCACTGCACTACCACTGGCGATGAGACGTGTGATCGAAGGACCGGTTGTGCAATACACTCAAGTCAAAACCCCGTACTGCGTCATTTTCCCTCCCTCCCCAACTCTTTCCCTTTTATTTGAACTCTTTTTGCCATTCTCTCTACCTTTTTACTGCATTTCCCCATAGTTAGCTTGCAGTCTCTTCCGTTGTTGTTTTTTTTGTCTGTTTGGGTTCCGGGCATAATGTAAACGTAGTCTCGTTTACAGAGTTTCCTCTTGTATTTGTTATTGTCTTGAACCTGACAAGTTGTTGTCCATTTCGAGGCGTAGGATGGCATGATTCTGCCTTTAGTTGCATTTTCGTAGCACATCATGACCCCCAATAACAACCTAAAAAATGATCCCACCCAGCAAGAATGAGAATGGCATGTCGTTCGACATAGTTCGCTGCATGCTGTCATGCCACTACTGCCTGTGATGAGGAGTGGGATAACTCCTCCATTCCACGGTCACTGAGGGGTTGGTCAAGATAACGACAATGACAATACGCTGCGGCATATACATCTGTACATACAAATTTTTGCTAGGAACCACACACATGCAACACTTTCTACTATGAAACAATTAGCCAAGGTCTAGAGTTAAAAGAGGACGATAACTGGGTGCAGAGTATGTTTTCTCTAACGTAAGTGAAAAAGTGTCACATCAGAAACCTTACACAAAAGTGGCTTTGCTGGCAGCACTTTGGAACATTTAAAAGTGCAATTTTAGCTCCCCTGATGCAATGTAGGCTGCCCAGCTGCCAAAACAAATGCTGGCAATCATAACACTAAACCATAATGCAGGTTGAATTTATTTGTGCATGAAAATAACATAGCATTTACAAATGAGACAAGTGGTGTGCTTGACATAGGCAACGTTTTTTTTCGTGTGATCCTGCCAGCATTACACGCTCCAATTTTAAGCAAATAGAAAGCTTAACTAGTACAGTATTTTCACACATATAACCCGCATTAAAAATGCGAAAATGTCAGTGGCGAAGTAGGTGTGTGGATATTATGAGGGGTTTATCCTTCAGCGCAGCGTCACAGCAGCTCCTACTCAGCTTTTAAAAAATGCTGCACCACAAATGACATGGATGGAGCCGAAGATGACCTTGTGTACAACAGTGAGGACTGCGGCTCAAGTGATAGCTCTAGCGAGAGCAGTGACACTGAGTGAACTGTGACTTTCACCTTGCAGTAAGTGTATTCTACTTGCTAAATACACACTTTTTCTGCCTACATAGTATATTTGATGTGTTGCTTGAGCTTTGGTGCAGCCTTTCCTGTATCAAATGTGCGGGAAACAAGTGAGGATGTTTTTTTTTTTCATTTCCGGTGGGCTGGAAGTGGGGATGCGAATTACATGCAGGGGCGGGTTATACACACGAAAATATGGTACATGTAGAAAGCAAGGTCAATTTAACCAAGACAAAAGCCATGTTTTTTTACTGGTAATAACCATGCGAACGCTATTGCTAATATCTATGCTAAGTAGATCATGCAATGTGATCAAGCCAAACATTTGCAGGGGGTAGCTTGTGCTTGAATGCTGACACAGCAGTACTCGGTCAACAAAAATAATCTGTACAAATCCACATTTACACGCCTTTTGGGACGCTTTACTGAAATTTGAGCAGGCTAAAACATTTTTAGGCCACCGGACATACCTACAGTTTAAGTAACAAGTTCAGTCACCGAATGTCACCACCTTTCACATTTTTACAACCCTTGGTGCCAGATTAAAATTATTTCCCTTAGTTTAATTAGAAATTCTCAGTCTTCCAGCCATTCTTTCAGTTGAGCCACTCATTCTAAAGCCACTCGATCGACTGAGCCAACTAGAAGGCTAGCTGTTAGTAGTATGCCAGTACATTATTCAAACTGAAGCAAAAGGCAGCAGGTGTTGATCGAAACTTTGGGAGAATCCCACTGCATATGCAGGTTCCCAATTTATAGTTAGGGAAAATGAAATATGGCTAAAATGAAACCGGGCGATGTTGGGGGGTCTAACAATTTGGAGAAATTTGGAGAGGCATATTAGTCCCCAGATACACATCTGTGAATGCAGCAATCTGCTTAAAATCAGGCAACTGACCAGGCCTTGAGGCCAACTCAAGGTGTGCATAGCAAAATGTCAAATGAATGAAGTACAAACAGACATTTTTTACATACCCTCAGGGCAAAAGGGCATTACAAAGGTGAGTGGAAAAGCATTGTGCAAAAAAAGATGGAGCAAACAGTAATAAAATAATTGAAAATTTTCCACATAATAGACACTCCGGATCTAAAAGCCACATCTGAGGTTTCGGCAACAGCATGCGGGAGTTGATTCCAACTGACAGAGGTGCTGGGCACAGAAGAATGGCGAAAACACTTAGTATGACAAGATGGAACTGAACACGCTTTGAGGCAGTTATAATTGCGTGCTGACATGAACTGGTTAGTAACCGATCGTAAAGAATGAAATTGCTGATATATTTTGCAAAATAAAAACTAACGTGCTACTTGCCTGCGATGATCAAGTAGTGTTTTTTTTTTTTTTTTACTGTGGTGACCATGTACTATTAGCAACATGAAAGGGAACACAGGAACTCGTGGAAAGAACACTCAGACCCAGCTGCGAGTGATACGCAGCGGCCGCCGTCGGAAACAAAGTGGAAAGGGGGACGCTGTTCTAACAACTGTTCCCATTCCCGCCATGCGTATTATCGGCTGTCGGACGATACCATATTAACGGCGAAATGTTGTAAACTGCTGCTTCGTAGAAATCGCAGCATGGTGTGAGTGCCAACAGCTAGTGGAAGAGCGCCCTGCTTTCCCCCTTTGTTTTTCACAGCGCCATCCGCATATCACTTCGAGCCTGTTTGCCACGCCATCCTGTGTTCCCTTTCATATTGCTCATAATAGTACATCCAGATAATTGAATAGTCTGAAGCGACATGGATGATTTGAACTGCTGCCAGTTCAGTGGTGAGCGGCGCAATATCAGGATGCCAAACAGATGCCGCATATCACCACACTTCGAACAGACCCAAACAGTTTCATTTAAATGGGTGAAGAGATGTAGGCTGGACGTTGTTTGAAGTACGAGAAGCACCAAGGAAGATGTTTTTTAAGGATAGGTTCAAAGCAATGAACAATTATAAGTGCACAGCTAAAGTGTACGGGAAAGGCGTGCAATGCAGTGGTGAAAAGACTAGAACAATGACTACGAAATATGTGTACAACAGTGAAGGAGCAAACGCGCTCAAGGTGGCCAAGAAAGGAGCAGAAGAGAAAGAAACTAGGATATGGAGGACAAAAATGTTGTTAAAGGTGAATTGGACAGAAAAACGCACGATCAGAACGAGAAATCTTCACGATAACTCCAATGGCAGTGCTTTGCTTTTTGAGGATAGCGAGACATGTTTGTGAATCAAGAACTGTGTGCAGAAGAGTATTGAAAATTTTAAGACCTATTTGGGCCGTGTAAAGGAAAAGGACACGATTTGGCACACTGCGTTAGAATGCAAGAGAGAAACATCTGCCTTAAAGAATCCCTGGCGTTTAAATGGGATATTCAAAGCCATGGAGGTGACAAAAAGGAGATTACTGGTGAAAAAAAAAAAAAAAATGGACAGGAGGATACAACGCAGTACAGCTACCACCTGCTAGGGTGTAAATCCAATTTAAGCTGGCTGCATAAGTTAGACGTATCAGAACCTGTGGAAAGATGGCACAAGCCATTGCCACAAAACGAAAGAGATGCCATAATTACCACTGCAATGAATAAGAAATTTTATTTGGTTTCTTTGAAAACAATTTACGGACAGAAAACCGGGCTGTACGCAAATGCTTCAACGAGGTTGAATACCATGTGAGCACCTGCGCCAAGTACGGTGTAATAACTATTGAAAAGTTTTTCATCAATGAAACTAGCACAGCGTAAAATAAATATAAAGTTAATCAGCAAGACAGGGCCGCCGGTGAAAGACGGTACATCACGTACTTACCTGGTGCTCGTTTTTTTTGCTTGACGGAGGATTGTCTGCTGTCTGACAGCAGGCACATTGCGCAGACTTCAGTGCAAGTACCAGCAGTTTCAGCAGGCACTTCAAATTAGTACAAGGAAAATCTTGGTATTCTTTAGGAGCAGTCAAATCCACGCGGCGTTCACAGCACGTAAACGACGCTCTAAGGGAACACGCGCAAAAGCAGTCGCTGTGCTTTTTTCTGCGAAACCGTCAAACACAAAAAAAAGATGTATGCTCAGCCGTTCCGGCATTATTCCTAATCTTCTGAAAAAGCAACGACTCGTGTCACGTTTTTCTAAGTGATCGAAGAATGCCGCCGCTTTAAGAAAAGCGCTTCTATTCGGCGAAGACGCGTTCGGTGAACGCTCTACTGCCCTGTCGCGCCTACATGTTTCTGCAGCACAGTCAAACAAAAACAAAACGAAAGGTACTTACTCCATCATTCTCGCTTCTTTTCCAACAGGTAGCTTTGCAGAAAACCTTTCTGAAAAACTTCGGGAGAACCGACCGCGACGTAAACGAAACGCCGCCGCTCGAACGCTCCCGAGTCCCGACTCTTGAGGAACAAGCCGCGAAATATGAGCCGCTGTTTCGACAAAATATTGGTGATATTACAGTATCAACCCAATCGCCCTGCATAAAATAACCTAGTGCAAATTTATACAAATTAAAGCAGTTATAATAAAGTATAAATGCTTCATGGTGCGTTCTTTTATTTTAAAATGTAAGATGTAGCGACATTAGGATACGGATCGGTGGATGTGCATCTGTTCCCATCTTGTTGCCATGGCGATGAATCCAAAACTGAAACTACGTTGCTGAATTCCGGCGTTCCAGAGCTGGCCGAAGATGTGACCGCTTGTTTCTTCGCTGCGCACCAAAGAGAAAGCTTGATACGCTATGGAGGAGGAAGTCAGCGCGAAAACAATTAAGAAAACGCAAGACCTTTTGGGAGCTGTGATAAAAAGGCCACCTCTACAAGAAAAACTGCTCAAGAAACCGCCGTTTCGATTTCTGCATGACGTTATCCATAATGTGAGTACCAGTGACCCATATCATACGCCGCTTCGTCGCAACCGCGATGATTTTACGGTCTACATCAAATTACTAGTTGCCATCTGCCTGCGCGTTGCAGGTTATTAAGGCGACCAAATTTTTAGATGGCCTGTACACAGCAGAAGAGCTCACGCAAGAGAACATTAAAGTAAGTGCGGAATATTTCGTGTTAATTGTTAGCTGTTGAATATTTAGTACAACCTTACCTATGTTAATTCCAGGACAAAGAAGGCAAGATTGCATTTTTACAGAAGGCCATCGATGCTTTGGGTAAGTAACTACTCAACGATACTCTCTCGTGCTTTTTTAAGAGGGCCTGCAGTTAACAAACTGCTTTGCCAAACGCTGCCGCCCTATTTCCATTTCCCCCTTCAAATCGCAATAGTGCCATCCTATTGTCTCTGACCGTGCAGGAATCCTCACAGGATCAGCATTGCCTGTGCGCCCATCCAAAATTGTTTCTGGACACGAGGCAGAGAAAACCAACGAGTTTCTTCAGGTACTTGCAAAAGCAGCAGCAAAAAAGGTTAGCCCTCAAGTACATCTACATACACACATGTATGTATGCATGCACGGCTGGTGTTACAAAATTTAAAAAAATTGCAGCAAGACTCTACAGAGGCTGTGAAAAGAGTATTAGCCGGGGAAAAGCCTTCAGCTCCCACCAAGTCTGATAAGAAAGATGCCAGCAAGAAAAAAGAGGTGAGACCTTAAAGCGCGCGTAGCTCGCAGAATAATGCAACACTGGTTTTGTTTCAGTCATCCAAAACACCAAAAAAACCTGAAAGCGAACGGAAGTCAAGGAAGTCAGTAGCTGAGGAAGGAGCGAACAATGACAAGAAGTCGACGTCTTCAATAGCAAAAGAAACAAAAGAAAAAGAGAAGAGCTCATCGAGTGGCAAGTCGTCTAAAACAGCCAAGACAAGCAGCTCGGGAGAGCACCGATCGAAATCACGGGAGCCGGATGCGGGGAAAAAATCCGAAAGTGTCCAAGAAAGCAGCAGCACCGCACAGGAGGGCAGCACGGAACGGCCCAAAACTAGTTCAAGAAAAAAGTCCTCACGAGAACGAAAAGAACCAACTGATGCGGTTTCATCAGAACTTACGAATGGGACTGAAAAATTCGAGCAGGTGAGAGGGGCAATTCCGTTCAGCAATATTTTTTCCCGTACGGAACAGAAAGCTGAGGTTGTCGGAGAAAAGTGTTTGATTTATTTCGGTCTGAATTTTCTGCATCAGACCGAACGATGCACGCCTACGAAGTTTGCTTTCGGCTGTGATAGTAGGAAAAAAAAATAATGCACCGTACAAAAACGTACACAAATGTATGGAACAAGTTTAACGTTAAATGAAGCAGATATGAGCAGCCTGTTTTGAAGTTTGAATTTTTTTTTTTACTTTCTTTCAGAGAGAAACCTTGATAACAGAGGAGAAGTCGGCACTAGATCTGCAAACACTTGATCTGCAAACCAGCAACGTATACCCTCACTTATTTTTTCTTTTTGAATCTGTTTAAATTTCCATTCGTACAGTACGTGCGAAATTTCACAATCTGCAGAAACAGCGTCAAAGCATTGAACAGTGAAGTAAACATTTTGTTCTCCCAACCTGGAATGAGGCATGCATTCAGAACGTGTGTGTACATGTGTTTTGTATCTTACAGAACAGCACTGCTGCTCAAGGTGAAGTGGTCAAACGTCCACGGAGTACAAAACGATCGTCCCACAAAGAGCAGACAATTGAAAGCAGCACCGAAGAACGTCAAGACAAGGAGATGATGTGTAAGATGGCTGAATCACTTGTGCACTTCCCCTCAGATGGAGATGAAGTTCAGATCCTGGTGCAAACACTTTCCTTTGCAGTGAACACCGATGAGACGACATTGCAGGCGAATAACTTGGCTCCACATGACACCGCAAGCAGTGCAACAGTTGAAGTTGAGAGGCCGTTGTCCCGGTGAGCGGCTCTTTCGCTCTGGGGTCGGCACAATAGGTCAATTGTATTTCTCACCACAGGCATACGGAATTCTGTCTGTCAAAGGGCAGCTAGATGCATGCAGAGAAATGCACGCCAGCGGCATGAATTTACAATCTCCTTAACTGAAAAGTGCTCGACACAGCCAGGTCTGTCACCCTATACTTCACATAAAAAGAATCAATATGAATTGCTAAGTAAAATTATGTTCACTTTGTAGCTGGTGAAGCTACATACCTGATTTACTCAGTCTAAAAGACAAAGAAAAGCTGCCTTCAAAATTGGCGTGTTTATTGATTGACGGCATTCAAAGCACACTTTGTTAATTATTTTTGAAAACAAAAAAGAAAAGCAAAGAAAGCATGATGCTAGCATTGGATTGTACTATAAACTATAGCTTGTGCACAAGTTTGCTGTTATGGCAAAAAGCATGACTGTCTTAGAGTTGTTTGATTTCATATTTACAATTTTGAATATCTTCACGTTAAAAGGGCCAAAGACTTTTGCACTATGAACAAACAAAACAGCATAGCTATTTGCCACTGCTCAAACGGGAGACTTGGTGTTTCCAGTGCATTTTTTTAACAATTGGGAGGTTACAAATTTTTATGCATAATGCAGTGGCCGTGGTTTATAGATTACACTGCCAGAAGGGAAGTGCCTGGAAAGCGTAAGCAGTTAAAGACTTTTCTGGCCACTAAATAATTTGCAGTGACATCCCTTGTGAAAATGGAAAGAGCATTTCTAGCAAGAAATCGTAATTTCCAGCTCCATTTCTGACTAGATTTATAGATTCTAGCTGGAATCGACAGTTCTAACTATAAAAATTCTTAGTCTAGCTAGAGGCAATTATTTCTAGCTTGTAGGTTTTTTTTCCAGCTGGACCGACAAATGCTAGGCGGAAGTAATAGATGCCAGTTGGAAAAAAATCTCAATCCAGCTAGAAACTGAATTTCTAGCTAGAAAAAATTTATGGTTCAATAATCTAGCTAGAAAGAAATCTTTTCGCTTGGGAAGTTCTTGTGTCTGTGGATGTGTACCTGTGAATAGTAGCAGTCCTGTGCTTTTTGAATTCCATCACAGCTGTAAGTGATCTTTCTTTGCTAAAATAACCGTAAAAAAGCACCTGCAGCAGCATTTAACACTTGGAGTGTGCTCTTTTGGTAAATGAAACATCTGCTAAACAGAACAGAAATTCACCTTCCTTCAGGTTCTATCAACAGAGAGCCCACCGTGGTAGCAATTTTAGTAGTGCCACTTTTTGAAGGTAACAATACACGGGCTTGTTCAAATGAAACAGCTCAGTTGTCAATGCTAAGCTTTTTCCGGCTTTCTTGATTAGTTCCACTCTGAGATCATCACGACCTCGAAGCTCCAGGCCAGCAGCACCGAGAATTCGGAAGAGGGAAAGCTCTGCTGAGAGCACGCCCGCAGCAAGGTACGGAATGAAACTAAACTGCATGCTGCTGCAATCGTGGCAGTGAACAGGATTACTGCGCTGCCAGGAAGTGTGCAACTAGGCTACCATTATGGCATGAGATTGACTGATTTATTCATTGATTGATTGTAGGGTTTAACACGCCGACGCAATGCAGGCGAATAGGCGCACCTTAGTGGAGGGCTCCGGATTAATTTTGACAACCTGGAGATCTTTGACGTGTGCCAAAATCTCGTACACACTGGCGTTTTTGCTTTTTGCCCCCATCAAAAAAGCGGCCGCCGCGGCCGGGAATCGAACCCGCGACCTCGGGCTCAGTAGTAATGGCATGTGATAGTCTGCAGCACAACACTAAATGTGGACATGGATGAATATAATAATAACAAAAAAATCTAGAAGCTTCAATATTTAACACACCAGGGAAACTCCTGGCCTGTTAGGGAGGGCCTAAAAAACAGTTTAGACCAGTGAGGGTTCTTTAATGTGCGCTGAAATGTTGCCCACATGGGCATTTTCGTTCTTTAGTCTCTTTCATAAAGACAAAAGAACAAGAAGCTGGATTATATTCTTTTCCCCTTTGATGATAGGTTTTTTTTCTGGTGCAAGGCCACCAAAGGGCAAAGAAAAAAAAGTACTCTTTTTCTCTTTCTTTTGTAAAAAGGGAAAAGAGAGTCAAGATTCGAATCCACGTCATTATGTTCATCAGCAGAATGATTCGGCCTCTGGGATAGTCTTATAAATTACAATATATTGTATGATAGGTGCCTAATGAGGCATCAGTAAGGCTGCCGCACTACATCTACTACATCCTGTAAAGGAAAGAAAGAGAGCTTTTGCCTGTGAACTTTCATGCCAGAAAAATAATGTGCACATTTCTGTGTTGAAATTTAGGTGCACGGTATTTCAGCATGCTTGAACTTTCATACAAGCTAAGATTGTCTTCCTGTTCTTTGATAACAGAGCTGCAACTGCTAAGCCTGTTGAAAATGTCATCTTGGACACAAATGGGGACACAAATGAAGATGGCAAGGACGACGAATTTGTGATCATCGATGCAGCAGTTGAACCAGTTATGGTATGTAAAGTACATTTCTAACAATTCCTCTAGAGTATGCCAGTGTCCTGCTTGACATAGATGCACCTTAAAAAAAAAAAAGGGAAAAACAATAATGGTGCAGAACTGGATTGAATGCAACAGAAAAACAGGAGAATACCACTTTTTAAGGACCCACCAATATGTTAGTGCACCACAATTACATCCCATACAACACATTTTTTATTCTGGCTGTTCACACATTATATATATATGTTGAGTTCTTTTTTTTCTGTCTCTTTACCTTAACTGTTCTTTTTTCATAGAATTGCATTTAATTTTGCTAAGCTTCCCTTATCACTTATCCGAGGATAAAAGTGGAACTACAGTTAAACCTGGATGTAACGAACCTCTATATAACGAATTCCTGGATTTAACGAAGTTTTTGGATTCCCCATTTCCGCCTTCATTGAAGCACATGTGTTTGCGACCTCTTTGTTACGAAGGAGTTGCGACGGTTAACCTGAATATAACGAATTTGCTACCCTGATGAGTAAGGTTTCTTGCCATTTTTCTGAAAACTCGGCCGGTGAAATGCACTAATTTAGCGAATTTCGCCCGCACCGCAATCTCTCATGCGTTTCCACGAGTGAGAGTGGTGTCGGTTAAGTGCTAGGCCTACCTGTCGGCATCTAGTCGCGTGTGTCCCCTCATATCTGTGGTGTGGGTTCGTGGATGATTTCTGTTTCTGCCTGAATACGAAAAGATTTGTCGTTTCAAGAAAAGGTCGCAATTTTAAATGCCGTCTCCACCGGCGAGAAAGAAGAACGTCGCCGTCCTGTACAGTGTCCCAGCTAGCATCCCTTCAACAATTTTGACTGCAGAAAAGAGCATAGCGTTCGCGAAAAGGCGCCCTTTTCAGCTTAAGTTTGGTTCTTGAAACGCGTCAAGGCACCGAAGAGGGTCGAAAAGCAAAAGTGATGCTTAATTACGTTAGTGAATTCGGGGGCCGTGTAGTATACCGCAAGCACTAATCGCGCAGTTTTTCAGTGTGAAATATATCCTTGAACAAGGGTGAGTTCAGCATTACTGATGCCTAGCGTATTCGTTTCGTTTCTGCTTCATTCCCGAGAGCTTTAACTGGAAACCTGCATGTAACGAAAACCTGTATTTAACGAAAAAATGCGATTTTTTTTCAACTTCGTTATATCCAGGTTTAACTGTATGTAATTCTTGGTGCTGCCTGGTACATGTGTCCATTTGTGCTCTCCAATAAGCGACGAAAAAATTGATACGCATTCAAAGTTAAAAATCAATACTTAAGAATTCACCAGAGAAACATGACATATGAAGATTGGCTACGGTAGGGGAATCTAGACTGACTTCGGACTTCCTTGGGTTGTTGCGCCAAATACCATTGTGCACAGCCATTTTCATATTGTAATATGATCAGAAGAACAGCTAGAAATCGTACATTTGAACTTTTGCTCGGCGGAGGAAATGTTTTGACTGCAGACCTGTCACCCTGCCCAGAGCTGAAGTACGAGTTACAGTGTCATACAATATTTCACCAATATTTTTGCAGGCAAAAGTGGACACTCCCAGCTCGGAACACTTGCCGGAGGCTGAACAGGGTAGGTACACTGGTGCGAAAGCGATGCGGAATGTTGATGCCATCCTTATACAAACTGATGCTCATTTCGTTTTGATGATGAAGTAAATGCTTTAACACAGCATCAAAAATGTACATTAAAGAAGTTTGGATCATGTGTTAAATTTCCTCCGAACGTTCAACAAAGCAGTTACGATGCTCAAATTGATAGAAGTTAGCTACAATGAACATCTATGTCACTGTCACGTTGTTTCCCATCAATTCGGTAAGAGTTTTGACATGAACCTTGCCATGTTTTCTGTCCGACACAGAAATGGCAGTCACTCTTGCACGTATTTCTTAGCGTCAGCTACCTCACTTTTTGCCCCCTCCATATTCTTCAAACACCATCAACCAATGCAAGGGATTTTCAAATAACCCTGAAAATGGGTTATGCAGAAGGCAGATTTTATCAGGTCACTGTTCGCAGAGTTAATTTAAGTGAATAACCAAAGGCATGCTAATGTCCTGAGCATGCATAAAACATATACATCATGCGCCAATGTTCACAAGCAGGTCTTCCCTGCTGCCCTCTGAATACCGTGTCATTGTAAGGCTCTCTCAGGAACACTGCTCTTACCTGTGTGAAGGCAGCTTTACTTCCTTAAAACTGGTTGGTCAGCTTATGTAAATTATAACTACAATGCCCTAGTGCTATGCCACCCAGCATTATTTCACTTGAGAGACTGCGACATGTCACATGTGGTTCCAGGAAGCCTTGTGAAGCAGATCCTTGAAGCAAAAAAAGAATTGGAGCAAGGAAGTCAGAGGCCATCTACAGGTCTAACAATGACGGTGAGTACAAGCAGTCTTGTGGCTCTCAAGCCAACTATTTAGCGGGCCTCCATCACCCACAGTGACAGTCAAATCAAATCTTCCGTGGTACTATGTACTATTACCAATCAGGCATGGTACAGCTTAGCAGATAAGGAAGAACAAAAAAAAATTTGACCTTGATGTAGCTTCTTTTTGTCACCCTGAAGAGAAATTGACAAGATGACATTTCAAAAGGAATAAAACGCATACCTGGCTGAAGTGAGTAATAATACTCTTGCCTAGCTAAATAGATGTGCGAAGTCACCTCGGGAACCTTGTGGCCGCCCATGCGCAGTTGAAAGTAACAGTTTACAAGCCACAAGGGTGATAGCCCAAGGAAATTTATCTTGCTTGTGACAGCCAAGCCAGTGTTACGTGTGCGCGAGTGGTTCTACACTTCATAAAGCTACCGCGTTGCCCAGGGGAGGATGAAATCGTGCCGTCCAAAATTTGAGCCAAGCAAAGACCCCTGCTAGATGGGTTCAATCGTTCCACCCTACAAAACGGAGAGATGGGTACAACCTCGTTATCTTCTCTGAACAAACCATGTTCATGCATACTAAAAGCTGAGGGCGCACGTTGCAGCTGTAATACACGAGGACGTATTAACCGTGGGTATGGACTCTGCATGGTGCGAGATCCAGGGACAATACGTTCATGTCTTGTGTTGAAAGGTACCGGGTTTTTGGCGGCACAAGCAGAGTACTTCTGTTGCAGACTACGCCCGTGACACCTTCAAAGAGCCAAGGCCAGGACAAGATGGACTCGCTGCGACAGCACATCCAGGCTGTGAGCCGCGGAGCACTGCCTCTGGGAAGGCTGCTGGACTTGCTGTCCGAGGACTTGGACTCCATGAACGCTGAGCTGAACTCTTGGAAGGAAGAACATGCCAAGAACCTGCAGGCATACAGCTCCGAGCAGAGGTAGTGTACACCGTGGGCAACAAACGAGCTGCCTCTTAGAATTTCTCGGCTAGCCCCACCAAGGGAGTGCCACCGAAACCAACTTCCAGGAACCTTAGACTAGAGTAAAAAAATTACCCCGGAAATAGCTAAAGAAAACGTGTGTAAAGTGTGCCAGAACTTACTGGCTGTGTAGTGTATGAAACTGTGTGCATAACCTTACTTCTACCACGACCAATTTCAGGGCCTCAACAACACTGAGGCAGCATGGAGGCTTCAGTAATTTACAAAAATCCCGGGGTATCTCCACTAATGTGAAACCTGGGGAGGGGTGGGACATGCAGTGTATAAGTGTATTCTTGGCGCCTTGGTGTTTTTGCCAACGGAGATGAAACCATTGGGGGGGTAGAGGTATACAGCTTTGCTGTAAACGTCCCGTATCTTCGAAGCACGAAGTGTTTTGGTTGGCGCAAGGCATAAACGGTGTTTTTTTAGTACACGTTACGAAGCGCTCCAGCGCGAGGCGTAAACGAGTGCCCGTGTTTTTTTAGTATGCAGTGCGTACTAGCGCGAGGCGTAACGAGTTTCCCGGTGTTTTAGTATTGTGACTACATGAGATGACGATTACGACGATGATGACAACAGGAGACGCCAACAGCCCGAGCCCTGCCCTAAAAGGTTTAGGCTCCTCGCTTGAGGCAGACAAGTAGTCAGTGTGAGCCATACAGCTGTTGGGCAGGCTGTGAGAGTGAGTTTTTTTAATGAAACAGTGAAGAAACATGAAGTGCCGAACAGGGTATTGCATACAAGTGCTGACTAAAGATTGCTAGTTGTAATGCACAAAGTGAGTTAGCAGGAAAGGTTTATATAACTAACCCTAGGCCTGTTATTATCCCTTTGTTTAGTTAGTTTTAAAAGTGCGATTACTCCAGTGAGGTCCAGTGCGCTGACAATTTATAAGAGCGATTTCACTGAAGTCACCCAACCTGTGCTTGATGACAGAGGAACGTAGAACTTGTGAAATCGGAAACCTATTAGCATTTGGCATAACAGAATCTTGATTGAAAAAGGGGCTTTAATAGATGCAGTTAGATTGCATATTTAGTCGAGAGAGATGCAGCATGAAGACTAGACAAGCTTTTCTACGCAATCATAAAACATTTCAGAACCCTCACCGGCACAGGCAACATGCCGAGGGCAGACAGTGTCAGGTAAAGCAGATGACAGATGAGCACTTCGATGATGTGACTTTGTTGACCTGGCAGGCCAGCTTTCCTGCTCATTAAATTGTGCAGCAACTTCACTGGAGGGCTCACAGGATGCCCTGGGAGCACTGAATGAGAGAGGAAGTTGTGGCCCAATTCTTCAGCCCTCAAGTGACTGTGTTGATAGAAATTGAACGAAAGAAGAGAAATGAAGTGAGCCAAAACTGACTGACATTTTTCAGCATGACGGACTCAATACTGGAGCCTCTGAGACAAAACCTGGAGGAACTTGACCAGCGCATCAGCGACCAACTGGAGACCATCTCGGCAACCAAGGCCACCATCTTCAGCAATGCTGAACGACTGGAGAAGATGCTGGCTGCTGCAAACCTCGGCCGCTGATGTGCATTTCACATTTGAAACTTTTATTGCGAGGCCTAGCCTCGCAACTGTTGTTCGTTTGGAGTGTGGTACTACACACAAATAAACACACATGCAGTGTTGTGTGCTGCAACAGTATTTCAGCTGGCAGAGCCATGGCCGTAGGTATCACTTGCGATGTAAATGCTGCCAATAAACGTCTTGGGCTCACTTTGCCTCAACACTTAACCTTAGCTGGTACAACAGCGTTTAAAAACAAAAGAAGGCAACCGCTACACCTGTCAGGAAAGGGCAACGTATCTGTGTGAAGAAAAAAAAAAGCTATGTGCTTTGCTGCTTCTAGTTTCTGACACCTCTGAACAGCAACATGGGTGCGCACCTTATAATATTACATTTAAAGAAAAATGGAGGTTGTTTTAGGTACATTTGAACTTTGTGCAAGGTGTATTTTTAAACTGCCAAGAAAAGCAGTAGTGTTATTGAGTTAGTTCAGTAATACGATTGGCCAGGAAATTAAGCATTTAGACATTTATTGGCATTGAATCGAGAAGTAAGAAAATGCATGCAATAACAACTTAACTTACAAAAATAGTATACCACTTACGTACAAGGCACCAGTACATTCTCTAGAGCCCCCTTTTTTTTACACGGAAACATGTGCGGCGGCAGAGCATCAGCCGAATGTGCCCTCTTCGTCTTGCTGGTCAAGAAACAGCCTCAGTGCAGCAGTCTCAATGGGGATCAGGAGGTTTTCAGTGCCGTCGTGACCCTGGTAGGGAATGAAAGCAAGGCAGCTTTACGTGTGACCAAAACTAAACTTGGTTAGATGTTTACAAAAGTCAACGATTGCCCTAAAATTTCAAAGGGCTGCCCATTCAAAAGCAGGCATGAAAATACGTGTCGTTGATGGAGAGGGAACCTCTGGTGTGCAATATAGGACATACATTTAAGCTGTTTGCAAAAAAAGAAACAAACATAGTTCCATGAGAAGAACAACAATACACAAACTAACAAGTCTTTTAAGCGATATTACCATAAAGTTACGAGAAAATGCCCTCCCCCGAAACATTGCCCACCCCCTTTTAGGACTGAAATATGTATTCAATTTACTAAAAGACCCCAAAGATAGCCCAGCCCCTAAAATTGCGCTAGCTTCGACACCTTTGGAATCCCATGATCTCCCTCTGCGAAAACATCCCGCTGCCATTTCTTCTGCATTCAATAGTCTTCTGTATTCAATAGTCAAAGTTTAGTGGGTGTTACAATCGAGGACATAGCGTTTTTTTTTTTTTCTTCGGACCGCGAAAAATGGGTGCGCGTTACAATCGAGGGCGCGTTACATTCGAGTAAATACGGTAATGTACTGTCAGATGCATAATACAGGTCACCAGAGCTTGAAATGGGGCTAGTTGGTTTCTTACTCGGAACATTGCTGGCGCTAGGCGGGACAAGGACGACAAATTACACACAACTGGAGCGCACACTACCAACTGATTTATTAATCACAACAAACACAACTTATAAAGGGAAAATTCAGATGACGTGAAAGGTGGAGTTGATCAATCTCGCTGAATGAATACAATATTTGTTATGCGCATGCGCTAGCCTACGAACTGTCAAGTAGTGCCATCTCAGTTGTCGACAGTGCAATTGATGGCGAACTGATACAGTCTTTTTCTTTTCAAAGAAGGCATACATTGAAGGCATACTTTCAAAGAAGGCATACATTGGCCAAACTGGACGCTGCGTCAACGAACGACTCAGAGAACACAACAATATGTGCAAGCAAGTCTCAGCCCCAGGGCACTTGGCTGCCCACTGCGCCAGACATGGGTGCTCTGCGAAATTCGAAAGCACCACGATTCTCTTTGAATCTTCAGAAACGATCACCCGCGAGATATGGGAAGCTTACGCCATCCGAAAAGAAAAAGACTGTATCAGTTCGCCATCAATTGCACTGTCGACAACTGAGATGGCACTACTTGACAGTTCGTAGGCTAGCGCATGCGCATAACAAATATTGTATTCATTCAGCGAGATTGATCAACTCCACCTTTCACGTCATCTGAATTTTCCCTTTATAAGTTGTGTTTGTTGTGATTAATAAATCAGTTGGTAGTGTGCGCTCCAGTTGTGTGTAATTCGTCGTCCTTGTCCCGCCTAGCGCCAGCAATGTTCCGAATAATACAGGTGTCGCAGGTGAAACAAAAAAGCAAAACAGCAAGCCCACACGAACAGGACTTAGTGGGAAGAGAGTGGGTTACCTTCTTGATCTTGAGCAGCATGTGGTCTAAGAACTCCCTCAACTGTGCTCGCAGTGTGAGGTCGCTGTTGACAAGAAAGGCCTCCCGACAGCGGTGGTAGCAGTCGTGGAACGCCATCCCTGTAAACAGCACAGCACGTCGTCAGGCATCCCTGTGGTTGACATAACAACTAGCAAGCACTCTTCGGGTGTAAATAACAACTGCTTGCTTCACATAGTGCTTTGTTTGCAATTCCAAAATATGTACAACATAACTGAAAGTTGTAAAAGTTGGTGATACATCATGGGAAGAAGTGCGAGAAAGACGACTACGCAAAAAAAAAAGAACACGCAGGGTAACGCGCTACTACCAACTGGTAGTTGCAAGTAGTTCGCCGTCATGTGTGTTCTTTTTCGCACAGTCGTCTTTCTGGCACTTCTTCCCATGCCAAAATGCGAAGTCACAAAAAAATCCTGGGCCATCTCCACTAACATGAAACCTGGGAGGGGCAAAGCATGCAGTGTATAAGTGTATTCTTGCCGCCTTGGCATTTTTGCCAACGGAGATGAAACCGTTGGGGGGTTGAGGTATACGGCTTTGCTGTAAAAATCTCCAATCTTTGAAGCACGAAACATTCTAGTGTGAGGGGTAAACAAGTGCCCAAGTGTTTTTTTAATACGCGTTACGAAGCACTCCAGCGCGAGGTGTAAACGAGTGTCCCGGCATTTTTTTTAGTACATGTTACGTTCTAGCGCAAGGCGAAAGCGAGCTTCCGGGTGTTTTAGTACCGTGACTGCATGAAACGACGATTACCTCAACGATTACGACGACGACAGGAGATGCCAACAGCCCCAGCCCCTAAAGGCTACCTCACCTTGAAAACTCAGTATAAACAACGAACCAGAGGAAAGGCCTAGCCTGTCTTCTCTTGTTACCATAATTTCTGTCAGCCACCACTGTAGCGCTTTTGCTTTGGTCGACTTACAGCCTAAGTTGGCAGCAACATTGAAAATGTTTACACTTTTTACATTAGACTTTTTAGTGCAATGTACGTGGTTGAACATAAATCCAGTTCAACAGGACAAGGTCTCACTGGTCACCCCAGGTATTAACGAGATTTCACTGCAAATGAGATTTCACAATGCCCAAGCACTGCTCATTACGATGAGCTTCAGTTCAGTTAGTTCTTGCATATATAGGGAGTTTTAGCTGACCGTTTTTCACGGTCCGCTCCGCTCCGAAAGCAAGCGGGAGCGCCATTGCACATGCGTGGCGCGCGTGGCTGCGAACGGCATTGGCTCCGGTTGCGCTGAGCGTGCTGCCAACGCCGGAGCGGACCGTCGAAGACGGTTAGCTAAAATTCTCTTATATCTTTTTGTCTTCAGCATCGCTTCAACCCCTGCGGGCTTTCCTAGGGAAGCTGCCCTAGTCAGTGCACACGCACCTGGGTAAGCCGGTGAGTCTGCACTGTCAAGCTGGTGTCGAGCAATGAGGAGGAATATCTTGCGGGCGTTCGGGGTCAGGCTGCAGAAGACGTGTTTCAACGAGCTCAGGCTGCTGGAAGCAGTGCTCTTCAGGGGCTCCAAGCTGGACTCCAGCACATACGGCTCCAGGGTGGTGGTGTCCACCCATGCGAAGCGGAAACGGCGCGACGTCTCCTGGTTCCACACTGCACGCAACAAGCAAAGATTTCGCGTTCCACTGACTCAGAAAATGTTCCCGAAGCCCCAAGCAGATGGCGAAGAGAATACCCGTCAAGAAGCTGCCGCAGTCGCTGGTGATTTACAAAATGTACTGGTGCTTGTTAAGATAAGCACAGTGCCAATTTTGTTAAGAAGAATTAGCAGTGTACCTTAAAAGTAGGGACAGATGCTTACAACTAGGCATATTAGCACTGTTTTCGTCAGAATGACACGGCAGAGCACTTAAAATCCCGTCGATACAAGAATTCGTAATGAAGTTGGCAGGAAACTCGGCACAGAGAGAGTATCACACAACAGTTTCAAAAACTCTCAGGGGGGAGGGGGTGGGGGGGGGGTGAAGAAAAAATGGATTAAGTGACTAGCAGTTCAATGCCCAATATAGTTTTATATGTAAAGAAAAAAAGCACTAAAAAACAGGAGTAAGATTGACACAGTCATTGTCACTCAGGACCAACATTACAGACACCTGCTAGGAACAAACAGAACAGCATCCAAATGTGCCCATACCTTAGCAACCCGTAATAAAATAGCAGTGAGAGCACAAAAATGCTTACACAATGCAGCATTTATGTGGTCTACTGAGGCGATAATGTGGATGTGAGGTGCTGTTGAGAGAGTCGAGAGCACTTCTTGGGCCTTGGAGTTCCTCAGGTTCAGGCCATCAATATTGTTGATTAAAAGAAAAATGTCATCTGCATCTGGAGGGACAAAATGAGGGAGGGGTTGGCCACTCAGCCTAAATCACGGCAGGGAAGAAGACAGAAAAAGCATCAACTCGCAGTTGTATTTGTTGGCGCCACCAACACGACATGCACTACGCCACACGTTGCCTAGTTATGCAATGAACGCCAGTGTTATGCCGCATGAAACAGCAAACAGAATAACAAAAATTCATTCACGAACTGTAAAGCGAAACTTCAAGGAACTACCTCTTTCATCCAGTGAGTGCACACAGATTTGCAGCTACCTTCCTGACCTGTGTCTGTCCACTTAGAACTAGGTGCTAAAAGGTTGTTAAGGGTGTCTAGCTGAGTGCTTCTTGCTGCAGGCAAGCTTTCTTAGCTCTTTGTGCAGTAGCAGTACAAATCACACCCTGGAAATAACTTAGTGGCCCAGGAAAGAACACCTCATGCAAATGTGTCCACCTGATGCTAAAAATTAAAGTGCAAATTGGTGCTAGGCGATTGCGGCTGGAACGCGAAATGCCCGAGTTCAACTGTTGCTTTGAACCATTTATTCAGATTCTCTCGCGCTTGGCTCCCCTTGGGGTAAATCTCCCATGACCGATACAACTGACCTGTGATTGTTAGACCAGTAGGATCAGTATAATTGATGTTCCGGAAGAATTCCCTCGCAAAGACGTAGTCAATCTTATGTAGGCTTGGTCTAACTGTTGATATGCTGTCCTTGGAGTAGATGTCCAGATCTTGGCGTGTCATGCTTCCCGCTCAACCTTGACATTTAATACACAAATGGTGGTGATGATGCCCTCGATCTGTTTTCTCATTTTTCAGCACGTTTAGTACCTACCCATTGAGGAGGGATTGGCTCGGACATAGCCCGCCATTTAAAGAGCTTTTTTGTTTCTGATAAATGACTTCATCGGGGTGATTTCAAACCACGTGCCCATCCCCTGGCATGCGGTGCATCCTAGCAACCACTGCATCCACAGCAACATGCAGCCATGGCTTTGCATATCAAAAGCATTCTGCTTTCTCAGTACATTGGATAGTGAGCTTGATGATCAAGAGGTCCGTGGTTTGAAACTGGCCAGGGCAAGCTTAGATTCTTTTCAGAGTTCTATTCTGCCAAGATCACACATGCCGACGGGAAAGCACTTGGGGAGTAGCCTAAGAATGTTTCGCGCTAAAAACGGTATGAATGTGGAAGGAGCAACAATGCTGACCGTTTCTTGAGAACTGTTCGACTATGTGTTCCACTTGAACTGGTCCAACAGCTGATGATGTTGATTCCTTACTCGGAGCACACTGGTTGATACAGTTGAGGATCTAAATAAAGCAAAAAAAATCTCTCTCAAATATGTATTAGCACATAAATTGTGCATTTCATCTGTGCCCTGTCAGAAGCATGACACTGGACATATTTAGTCTGTCCTTCATTGCAAACTACAAATGGTTGAGAAGTAAAGGGGTGCTCACTGGGGGAAAAAAAAAGTTATTTTTGGTCCAGGCCAGTGCCACTGAAAGTACAAGACATGAAAGACTAAAGGCATTTGCCAGAAATCTTCGAAATTCTCCTCCATACTTTTTTTTTATTTTACATGTACGCCTTCATGCACGCATGCCGCCCACCATCAGCCTAGAAATTTAAGGCCAGAATGGCCAAGCAAAATTCAATTTAATTTCAAAGCTAGCTGGTCAGCACTTGTGCGAACTGTCCTCCCCACCTTTCCTCCCCCCAAGGGCACTTGCCTCTGTGCACGACAACGACGGGTTGAAGCCGTTGACAGTGACACACGCGAACTGCGCCAACATGTCTTCCTTGAAAGTTTGCAGGAGCTTTATTTTGGAGCCAGGCCCGTGAAGCAGCAGGGTGAAGCCTTCCCTGAAGCCAAATTCAGAGGAGAGTTGGGCGGCATGCATTCAACACACACATCGGGAGAAATTGTTTTGATGCGTCATTGGTCGCACTCATTGCATCCACGAAAAATGGTGGACACTGTGCTTATTTAATAACATCACGCACAGTGGCCAGTAATGATGGCACATTGCAAGGACTACAGGAGCTGCATAGTTGTAACAGAAAACAAGCAAGAATGGCTACAGCAGCAAACTATGAAAAAGGAAGAGGGTACTTATTTGCCTGCGAATTTAGACAATGCAAGCCAGGTTCTGTGGTGTTGAGGTGGTCTGCAACTTGACCAAAACTACATCTTAAGTTGTGGTTGGTGTTAAGCAGTAAAGGCAATCATGCCAAATCCCCTGAACAAGATTTCCAACCTTAAAAGTCTGAAAGCCAGAAAAACCTTGCTTTGTGTACTCCGCAGCCTTCCAGTCAAAAACAAATCATAAGCTTTGTTGAGCAAAAAGGTTAATTCACCTTGAATAAGTACTCGCCTGATAGAGATGCGAAAGTACACCAGATTCACATGACTTACAAACATTTCTTACTTCATGCCCTCACACAAACATTTTCAGTTCAAGTGGAACACCATATATATTGCTGGCTTATTTAATGAAATACTAATAAGCATTAGAACAGTACTCATTTGCCTAAAATGACTACCCATCCCCACCAAGGCAAGATGCCTGTTTCTCTGACACGAGCCGACGTGAACATGTTACTACTCACCTCAAAAGTGCCAGCCAGTGCGAGAAGCACGTGCGGTAATGTACTAGCAGTTTTGCCCGATGTTTTGCGTGAGGGTCATCAACGGTTTCCAGAATGTTGTTGATCTCGTCAGGCGCCATCACAGGCCTGCCCAACTTTGTGAGCGTGTGGTTGGAGGTCTTGGACTTTGAACTACTCATAAAATAGCTGCTGTATTTTCCTAGGCCAGTCTGAAAAGGAATACAGGAATTGACAGAGGTAAATGCACCATAACCATCCCGCTTTCCTGAACTACAATCCCTTTAACCTAGGCAAAAGTGGCGAGACATGTCAAACTACTGCCAACCAGAGCACGAAATTTTTTACATCACAAACACTAGAATGAAACGGGAAGGAGGGTTCTTGCAATGCACATTTTGAAAAATCCAGGAGAAAAAAATTGGCCGCATATCTGCTCCTTTCGTTGCAAATGCCGTCAAAAGACGACAGTCTTTATCGGCTTTTGCGAAGTAAATGCCTCCCTTCGCTTTCCCGCTCACCTCTCATGTTGTTCCTCTTGCGTCGCGCTCCTCCCAAGGTAAATACGCCAAAGGTTCGCTTAAATCATTTTAAACTTCCCGCGTTCCTCTGCTCCAAACCGGGTGTCTCGATGCGAACGCTGCCGTACGGCGAAGACTCGCGTTAATCGAGGCGCCCTACTCCAACGTTTATAGAACCGCGTTTCCCTATTCCACGTGCATTGCAAGCAGAACGTGGAACCTATCTAGTAGAACCTTGCGTAACTGTTGCCGGTTGATTTCTTAAAATGGCGCCAGAAGCTATAGTGGCGCGGGCGACAGCAGGCGACGGCGGAGTGAATTCTTTTTCTGCAGTTGATGAAGTATTTAATTTCGCAAAAGTCAAGAATGTTTGATTTTTTATAAAGGAACACTGCAAATATCACTTCTGTATTGATTTGTTGTCTCATATTTGCATAATGTCTTTTTCTTCTTCAACAATGTTGACAAGTATGAACACTACACCAGACATAGACGTGTAGATTTAGCTGTGACTATATAAGACTATTGCGCAGGCATTGTTTTGCTCTGGCCGGGTGACTGAATCGAGTCACAGACAGACAGACCAAAATTTCTGGGTTTAAGTAGCCCAAGAAAGACTATCGTCTTTAAAAGTCAACTTACCTCGTCCTCATCTTCTTCATCTCCAGACGATTTTTCACTGTCGGAGTCGCCAGAGGACGCTTCATTATCTTCCTTCATCTTTGACAGTTCTTCAAAAATGAGCACACGAAGAGTAAGAAATCAAGCATTTTCTGATAAAGCTAGTAAGCTAAGGAGTCAGTCACTCACTCTGTTTAATCTTTTTCCGGAGTGAATAGGGCGACTTTGTCGGAACAGGCTGACGAGGAGTGCTTGAAGTGCTTTTGCTTTTCTGCCTGCCTGCCGTCTTTGGAGAGGCTTTGACAGCTGAAGACAACACAGAACTGGCATAAAGATAGGTAAGTAAACGAAGTACAAATTTTAAGAAACGGCAATTACCATGCTTTGCTGTTGGTGTGCACGTCAGGTTAAATACTTGACGTCCTGTCAGTGCGTCGCTGGTGGCATGAAGACCTAAGTAGCAGGTATTATGGCAACAATGTCAGCAATGAATACAAAGGGGCGTATCTCGTACATACCGACTGGAACTGGCGTCTCTTCCTGCTCCACGCCAGCAACAAGAGGAAGCTCTTTAGCCACCAGTGGTTCTGGCACACTTTTCCTGGCTAGAATCATTGGTAAAGTAATAGAAAAATCAATAAAATAAGGCACAACAAGTGCCCAAATAAACTGAATAAAGCACTCTAACCTCATAAACAATGGAGAAATAGAGGCCTCAGAATGAGTGCTCAACATGACATATTAAACTCGGCAGCCGCAATGTACTATCATGATGAATTGAAATACAAACAACGGAGTGCGTGGCTTTCAGAACATGCCGCTCATCATGGCGACGGGCCGCGTATGCGCAGGGCGAACAAACTACGAGAGTTTGTGTCCAACGTTGATATGGAAACACCGTCAATCGGTGAGCGAGCGCTTTGGTTTGTCTTCCCACCGTGTTCGGCGCCCGCTCACGCAACCGTTATCTTTGTTGCTGCAATGAGTGAGAACGGCGCATGCAGCTATATTTATTTTATTTTTTATTTAATGCTGAGCACCCAATGGACGATGAAAATACGATGGTCTGTCCATATTAAGGTTGGTCACGAACTCTCGTAACTTGTTCGTACTGCACATACGCGATTCGTTGCCACAATGCACGGCATGTACTGAAAGCCATGCGCTCTGTTGTTCGTATTTCAATTCATCATGATAGTACACTACTGCCTCTGGCTAGTTTTACTTTTATGAGTGAAATTTATTTGGAGCTGCACAACGCTGCACCAGCATGAAATTGCCTGCCCTGCACAGTAAGGCACACATAAATAGGGGGAAATACAGTGAGTACGCCTTGTCTTTACGAGAGGAATTCTGTACTACGGCAGCAAAAATACATAATGCGTAGTGGGGTAGACACTTGCACCTCTAAAGTGCAAGAAACACAGCTTCCTTGACTACGAGGTACAGCAATTCTCTTATACGTCGCTGCATTAAAGCTTCCTTTTAAATTGCACATGAGAACCAGCCACTTCGCTACGTGGCTTGTCGGAAAGATATGCTTGTTGGCCGCTCTGGTGCTACACAAGACTTAGCTTGCGTAAGTAATACCAGGTCACGTTTTCAATTATGACTAACGCAAAAACATCTGTGTGCGCACAGTTTAATAAATGTTAATAAGCACCAGGCAATGAACAGCACACCGCCGTCCACCTACTTACCCACCAAGCTAACAAACTTTCTTACCATTATTACTGCTACCGCGAAAGCTACTAGTGACTCGGCCTCCTGATCTTTCTATGCTACCGTAACGCGAAAAACCAAGGAGCGGCCCCGGAGTGGAATAGAGTGAGAGACGTCCGTTATACATTTCGCCACTGAGGGCGGTTGCGCGTACGGTATGAAATGCAGTGCATGCACTGTTATGATGCACTTGCGAATTGCTGCGCATGGTGCATGATCTGCGAAAATATATAAGTAGACAAAGCCCCGTAGAATTAGATTTGCATGGAAAAATCCTGCAGCCAGCTCTAGCTCGATTCCAGCCAAGCGCTATGGCGCAAGGGATTCAATCATGTCCTGTGGTTTCTTTTTGATCCAACGGGCTCACTTCAACCTAACCTGACAAGCATGGGGTGTCGCAACGTATACTCCTACAGTTAGTGTAAATTACCTACTTTAAATCGGCCTTTAAGAAAGTTGTGTTCTCAAATAAGCTTCGTGCAGACAGTGCAGAGCATATGCAACAGGTTCCCCAACTGACTCGGCAACGTGCGCGGGCTTTACGGCGTATTACCTTCTTTCTTTTTCTTGCTTGCATCTGAAAGATTGTATATGTGCTCGATGACATCGTCGTCACCCACAAAGGTAACTTTAACAGCTCCGTTGGCAGTAACGCTAGCCATCGGGTTGGATCTTTTGGGGAAATGCTTGTTTGGGTTGACCGCGAACTAATTTATGCAAATTTGGGTCATGTCGCTCACCATTGGGCTGCCGAAAAAAACATTGCTCTTTTGTAAAAAACAAGATGCAGTAAAAAAATTGTGCTACAAAGTACTAATAACTAATGCTTTTATTTCGAGTTTTTAGTTTATTTTGCTAGATTAAGAACAGTTTTAGAGGCTTAGTACTACCACTGTGCCTGCACTGCGCCTTCTATAAACGCCACCACACGTCGCTAGTGTTGCATGTTGCGCGCGTCTGCTTCTATTTCCGCCAAATAATGGCGAATATCGTGCGTGGTTGCGGGAAAGCGCCTCTTTCTAGCTTTTGGAAACACCGGCCTGTGATGACATCTGCCCAAAACTTGTCAGCGGAGTCTTTCAAGGTCGAACACGACAAGGACAACAATGAGTTTTTCATAAAACTTGGCAAAGGTGGGTCTTGTACCTCGATCTCAAGGCATATTGAAGTGTGATTGGCACCTTGATTTTTTTTTACTTCGCTTGCATTTCTCGCTTTTTGCGGATTACTGCGGTTTAACTGTAAAGTTTGCTTTGTGTACAAACGTTGTTCTAAGTGAATTTCCTGTTCCGATGCGTTTGCACTCACCTGAACCGAAACTTCCCCCTGCATTCGGAGTTATGCATGCACTTCCACTTTAAAGCCGCCAACCTTCCTATTGTGTTTTCAGATAAGGCTGTCTTGCAATATGATGTGATCGATCCAAAAACCCTCGATTTGGTCCACACCGAAGTTCCAGCCTCACTGCGTGGTAAAGGCATCGCCAAGCACTTGGCCAAGGTAAGGGTGACTGTGATTGGGAAATGGCATCTACTGTTCGATCACTCACAAATGGCATTGCCGTTAGGGGTCTAGTAAGCGTCCATAAGCCCCCCCCCCCCCGGCAATCAATGTCACGCCACTTCTCGATGCTTGCCAAACAGGCATACGCAAAGACCATAGCACATCATCATTTTAGTCTAAAGCTGCAGTAAAAAAGGGAGCGAGGCAATTTTTTTTTTATATTTCTTCCAATAAAGCTGCAGGGCCAGTGATTGCACGTTGTCCCTCTTCATACTTCAGGACACAAGCAGCTTGATATTTTGCTCAAATCATGTGGTTGCAGTCTGCAGCCGCTCATTTACTTGTTCCTCTGTAAGGGTCGCAGGCTGTCTTGTCCAATTCCCCATTGTTTAGGATTGCCGCACAGTAGTAGGTGGATCTGAACATTTACAGAAGTTTCTGGCTCACATGCTTGACATAAAGAACCTTGCTTATGGTACTGCCGCCAGAATTCGGAGCCTCCTCAGATCGCATGATCATCTTTACGTCTTGGAACTTCAGGAGCTCTGCTTTGAATGCTCCAACATCACCGACAAAGCTTTCCATGGTCAGAGCAGCTCAACACACCAGCCATTTTTAAAAAGCATGGCTTGAGTACTTTGGCATCTTTAAACCGAGGTTGGAATTAGTCAGTCTCAAACTCCTCAAGCTTGGTGAAATATGATACAGAAAGCTTACATTTGGTGAGTTCAGCATGCTGTTGTTTCAAAAGGTGGATTAGACGAAGTTTGTTCGCAGATCTCGGCAAAACTCCAGCTTGTTTTGAAATGGGAACACTGTTTGGGAAAATTCTTCCTTGCCCTTGCAGTTATATGTTTGAAACTTCAAGGTGCTGCAGCACTATATAATAATCAGTGAGGTAGCCAAGATCGACTAACCTACCTTATGGACATGGCATTCCCCTTTCTCTTCCGTAAAAGCTTGAATCGGCTAAAAAACTTGCCAGCACGTTGCTCACAGACAGCAAATGTAGCACACAAAAGGAAACCATCTCTAGGTAAATCACCAAGTCTCACATCTTTGAGAAAGTTGTAGAATGCTCAGTAGGTTTTTGCATTTGATCGTATCTAGGTTACTTAAAGTACCGTCTTCATAACACCCTCACAACTAAAGTGCTTCGCCACCAGATGTTCATGATGGAGAATCCAACATGCAGATGTCGTTCCGCAGAGGACTTAGCAGGCCTGCATTTTTGCAAACCTGCATTCTTCAGGGTGCACCATCTGCTGCAATTGCAACACGTTTCTTCAGATAAACATAGAACCTTTTTAATGTTAACAAGGCAACCTTGGTGTCAACACCACGAGCGGCCTTCTTGAGGGCAACCGTATCCCAAACCCTTCTCTCGCACTTTCGTCAGATGGAACACAACAAAACGAAAATGGGGAGTTATAGCTTGACCTGAATTTTCGGAAATTTATCGAGCGCTAAGTTGGAAGCTTTGCCGCTATTGAGACCCTTCTTCAGCTTGTCAATGACATCAGAGCCGTGCTCTGAAACATACCTTCCAACTGAACGCCACAGCACTGGAGTTTTCTGACCAGCTTCTGAAGCTTCCCGTTTGGATCCGATAGTGCCAAGACATTGAAGATGTTCTTCTACACGAATTCTTCCTCTGAGTAGAGTCACTTGGCATATACAATGTTTCATGAAGTCGCTAAGCTTGTCTCGGTTACTTTGTATGGTTTCTTGTGGAAAATCAGCATCACAGAATTCCAATTATGAGGTCTTGGTTTGAGCTGGGCCAATTTGATCGGTCTTAGATAAGGCAAGGTTGGATAGGCCCGAGAAAAACTTCTATGATTGGCCTCACAGTGGCGTCAGACTGATGGCTTTGTAGTGCAGCACTAGAGAGGAGACAAAGGGGTTTAATATTTTTCTCCGTGAAAGTAAAATCTTCTTACCATTGAGAAAGAAAAGTCCGAGGTTCCGTCATCTTCATACTGTCATTTCTTTTTGGATGCAGATCTGTCATTTTACCGAGATAAACAAACGCATTGCAGCATTTAGCTTCTTGTCTGGACAGAGCACGTACAGTGTCGGGGTGCAAGCTGAAGAAATTCCGATACCCTTCATCGTAAAAAGTGTTGAGAGTCACACTAGTATTTTATCATGAATGTGTTTTGCGATGGGCTTCACTAGCTGGCTTTTAGTTTGAGGATTCCAAAGGAAGTAAACGTGCCATTTTGTGGCATCTCTGCAAGATGACGGTAGCTTGCAGTTGATGCCTGTGTGCATGTTTCTTCTACCACATAAAGGAAGCTAATCTTTGGAGGCAGAAATTAGGAGGGAGGGGGGTGCGGATGCCAGAGTCGTGAAGTGTACTCATGCCAAACCGGCGATAATCTGCAGTTTGGGCATGTCTGCACTGAATATTAATCGAAGTGTTGCCCTAGATGGTAACCCATACATGCCGACAACTATATCTGCACGCCTTCCCCTTGCCACTTGCACAGTTATTTAAGCGGTTTCTTTCTAAAAATTGTGTGGCTGCACTACTACATCAGGCAGCAGCGCATAGGTCTCAAGCCGTTCATTTATGTGTTAGAAAAAAAATGCTCAAGCTACTTATCCTTGCATTACCCACAAAGTATGTACCAACCATCAAAGTATTTTTCCTTGCTGTGCCCTGAGGCAAACGCGATTTGGTTGCAGGCTGCTCTCGAATACGTGGCCAGAACAGATTTGCAAGTCAAAATCACCTGCCCTTACGTCAACAAATTTGCGGAGACAGACGCTTCAAAGGAGCAGTACCAAGGCCACATTGTGAAGCCATGATGTCCCTGGTTGGCTGGAAAGACGGCACTTTGGAAATGCCAGGATCACTATGCCAGCTAGCACAATAGGACTGTAGCGCGGAGAAAAAGGGGTGCTGTGAGACTGATCATTTGACTTTCTTTAGCTTACGTCAGAGTGTTGTCCTATAAAAGCCAATGGGCTTTAGGCATCTTGAGACAGTAGAACTACAACGTATGTGCCGTACATCTTGTGTGGATACTGTTTTTAAAGTGGCATAAGCAGTCTTTCAGTGGCTTAGAGTTCTGAGATTTATTGCACACCATACAGCAATCCTGTTCCCAAGCTATGTGGTGAAATTTTGAACCTTGGGGAAAGGTAGCTTTAACTGGGAGCGCACCCGAATGAGGCCATGCTCAGGAGCTTGTGAAATAGTAGTATGAAGTACAACTCCACTTTGCTGATGCCTTTCAGGCAGCCTTTGATCACCTTGTATGAAGTACAACTGCACTTTGCTGTTGCCTTTCAGGCAGCGTTTGATCACCTTGTCGCTGAAAACCTCCAAGCAAGGCTGTCATGTACATACCTCGTCAAGTACTACTACGACACGCAGGACCCAGTGTACATGAAGCATGTTGTAAAATGACACTAGCAATCCCTGTTTTAATGATCAATTTAACACTGCAGTTTGTGTTTGCTGTATGTGAATGGTGGTGCACTGTTTGTAAATAAATTTTCTGTAAGGGCTTGTCTTTCGTCAGAAGTGAACCTAATTTTTTTTTTACTGCATTATGTTTTAGGCAGTAGGTGCATGTGCGTAGTGGTTGCACTTGCACCTGTTTTTTGCACAAGCTTTCATTGTTTCCCTGTGGGGCTTGCTGACAAGCCTTCTTCAAAAGTGGCAATCATTCGTCAGGGTTGGAATTGAACTTACCGGCAACCAGCCTCAGCATGCCATGTGTAATACGATGTTGTCACCATGTCTTACCACCAACTGCTGGGTTGGGAATGGGACAGAAGAGGGGACGAGCTTCATCACGTTATAGACTCAAATCTATATTAACCATGTTCTTCTTAATACTGCATTAAATATTTAAGGTCCCTTTAAAGTCTTAAGGCAGATTTCAAATTACCCACTTCCTCCACTATAAGTCTGGCCAAACTCGCCACGAATAGCCCATGGGTAGTCCAGGGACTCTAGAAAAAACATACCAGAAGTCTTGTACAGTCCGTGGCAAGTCCAGTACTGATAAACGAAGAACCCCACTGACTGAACATCACTGATCGAACCAAGTAAAAGATAACAGTGAGCTTCAATTTCTCATGTCTGGCAGGTGCCATGGCTTCACCCCAAGTGCTTCTGCCTTTATTCCCCTCCAGCTTCCTTTGCACATCATCTACTAGCAGTATGCCTCGCTCGTGAATGCAGGTTTTCACTCTGCCAGCTGGAAAAAACAGTCGTCATGTGTCTCCCTTGCAGGTGTTGCGTACCACAAAAGTGAGTTCTGGGTGTAGTTCTGTCACCGTGTTCATCCAAGGCAAAGACAGGCACCGACAACTGCAGTCGTCAGCGTAAAGCTTATACTTTGACATGTTTATTGCCTTGCAGAGAGACACTAAAATACACTCACACTGACACTCCCGTTTCTTTTGCTTTCTCTTTTTAGTGTACTTGGCCAAAGCACATTTATAACAATTGCGCAACAGTGTTCAATTCGCGCAGCCACGTATATATTGCCAACAGCTTTTCTAAGATAACAGGCTGTTACGCACGACACTAGGTACACATCCCGCAAGTTCGTTGCAAATAAAAACAAGCAGGGGGAGAATTACGAGAGTCCACCCATACATTTTTGAAAAAGTGCTCATCGTCGCGCGCGCATCGCGTCATTCGATTCACGGCATCGTGCCAGTGAAGTTGCTTTCTGTTGCTCCGCTAAGCGAAGCAAGAAATACCCGTCAGATCAGATATACTACAAGCCCTGAGTCATCTGGAATCTGAGAAGAAAAAAAACACCCGTATTCATGTGTATCTATCTGCACATGGCGCTAGTCGGCGCCACTGCAGGGGAAAAAAGCAGTCAGGTAACCTGAAAAAACATTGCTGGGAAGCATTTCCTATGCTTCCTAATGCGATCTCTTTCTTGAGGCAAAGAGTAATGCTCAGTGAAATCATAAAAAGCCTGCCTTAACTTTAACAGATTGCACAAAGAGGGGGAAAGACAAAGCTCGCAAGTGTTGAGACAGTTAAGTAACAAATAAGCAACCAAACAACCAACAAAAAAGGAAGGTTTCTTGCACGTATGCCAAGCCAGCACCGTAAGCGAGATGGGTGCGCAAGAACAACGTTCCCTATTGCCTCACACAAACAGTAAGGGCAACAGGCGGAGCCCCTGCCTCAAACAAACACCAAATGCCACACTATTTACACCCATCAACCAAGGAACTTCAAATAATGACACATTCCACTCGTGGGAGGGGCAGCCAGCAAGTTTCAACTTTCCTGCTGGTGCTTCAGGCAATAACAATAACAGCAACAACAAAAAATAACGCAAAGCAAAAGTACTGCTAAGATACTGTTTGCAAATTTTCACTAAAAAAACAAAAAAAAACGCAACAACGTAATCTAACGTTGCAATGAAACCAAGAAAACTCAACTAAAGCACACCTTCGTGTAGTCACCAGGCTGGAATGTCACCATGATGCCATTACAACGTGCAAAGGCTGCAGATGGGGGGGGGGGGGGAACAATAATAAACGCATCAGTCACCGGCATTTCACTTCACCGCCACTTCTGTTTCCGTGTGTGTGTGTATGTCTAATCGTTCTTTGTCTGCGTGTAGACCCGTTATGAATATCACTTTTCGGAGAAGCCCGACAATGTCCGCGGACTTGCAGAGAGACGGCGAGGCAGTATGTGAGATCTCTGGTGGGGGGCACACATGCCGTCTCCTCGCTCACAGCGCCCCCTCGAAGCAGAGCAGCTTCTTCTTTAAGAGGACGCAGCTCTTCTCCAGACGGCGTCCGTCGCCGCCCGAGAACGCCGGCACAGAGCCGCCGTCTTCCACCGAGGAGAGGTGTGGGGGAAGAGGCGGCGGCAGCCGGCTAGCCTCGGTCGGCGACAGCCTCTCGGTGGACGAGGAGAGCAGCGCCCCCTCGCCGTTCCTGCTCTCGAAGCCGCGGTCGTTGTTGTTGGCCTCCGTGCACTGGCCGGCCACCTTGGCCGTGAGGTCCCTGACCGCCCCGCAGCTGAGCGCGTGGTCGCCCAGCAGGGCCCGCGAGTTGAAGCCCAGGCCGCAGGTCGGGCAGGCGTTCTGCTGCCGCACCAGGTGCTGCCGACTCTGCTCGTGCTGGCTGAGATCGGACTGTGTCACCGCGTGGTAGCTGCACACGCGGCACAGGAACTGCCGGATGCCTGCAGGGAGGAACGGGAGGGGAGGCGAGGCGTTACGGTAAAGGAACATCCTCGGCATCATGCCTTGTTTGCACACGTGGTTGGGCCTAGTCTGGTTTCGTGAGGGCATGGCTACTTGTGTGCAAGTCCACTTGCACACAGCTTCTTAGTTTTACTTAATTTTATTTCTTAAAACTTTTTAATTTTGCTTAATCTAAATTGGAATAAAGGGTAGTGTATCAATTAGAATGGCAGCTGGTAACTAGTACATAACACTAAAAATTCGACCTGTCAGCGCTGAAGCATTTGCAAGTTCAATTTTGAGCCTGCTCGCACCTTGCCTCAGCCGCTGCACGTTGATACCGGCCAGTCCTGTGCATTGAAACCGCAGAGCTTCATCGCCCAGTATAGCGACACCAGGGTCAAATCACCTCTATAACGTAGCTGGCTGCTGCAGAGCTAGTATTTGGATACCTTGGCAATGTGCCGTTCAGCAGGATAATCAGTGTGCCAACTGATTAGGTGTGGCAAGCTCCAATCAGGCTTTGTCGCTATATGCGCATGTACCTCTCGTCTGTTTACATCAACACTGAGACTGCAAGGTGTGTAGCCAAGGCAAGCCATTTTGAAAAGTACGCGGTAAACTGACTAGCACGACACCAGTGGACACATGACACCAGTAACGCAGAGGCGTTGTTGCACTGCTCAAGTCCTTGCTAAGGGTGCCGCTCGCTCGAAAAGTGTTTGTACAGTGATGTGGCGTTGCTTCCAAAGTAGGACAAAAGAAGCAAGTGCCATTTGTTATTGTCCTGTTCCTCCACTGCAACCGCCCTCGTCATTTGGATTTGCGTTAATCGTACCAGTTTCTCTAAAGATGCCTTCGTCGAATTTACATAAACTCCCCATCCATGTATTGATTTTTTTCGCCTCCTGAAATAATGACGTCTCATGGTAGAGTATCTTTTGCCACTTTATCTCTGCAAGGCGGCAACATAAACTGTCTGTTTCCGTATTAATTCCGTAAGTCCATACAAAATGTCATTCCCGTAAAAAGCTCCGTAACCTGCATCTGCGCAAATAACAAAAGTGGCATCATCAAAAGCCAAGGACAGTGCAAATGAGAAAAGGTCTCTCGCAATGGCTGAGGGCACGTGGCAATAGCAGCAGCTGCAGCCAAGCAAGGTACTTACAATTCACATCGACTTGAAGGAACAATTCTCCGCTGAGACAAAGCAGAAAGAGAAGGAGAAAGAGGAGAAACAGGCGATGAAGGGTAGAGAAGGAACAAGGAAACATGCCAACCGCTCCCTGCACACCATCAGGAGGCCAAGCATCGCAAGTTTTGTTCCCAAGGAAGAGAAGAATGAACCTATCAACTAATTTCACACATTGAATAGAAAAGGCACTACAATGAAAAAGCTACTACTATTTTTTTTTTGTGAACAAGAATATAGAAGGGCTTGCATTAATGAAAGGTAAAAGTACCGACAGACGGTATATATAAACTGGAAACATACAGGGGAAGCGCAACCTGCCATTTCTGAAAAAGAAGTATGCTATGGCAAATCATACAATGAACTCAAACAGCAAAGGAATCATCTTTTATGTCTCGCTCCCACTACAGTGATACAATGGAAAAAAAGAAAGAGAAATATGCCACACTTCTTGGCTCTAGCTAAGCGCACTGTAGTAAAAAAGTGATTGAAAAATAAAACGATCAACTTAGACAACATGCTTCTCTGGCGCTAACTGCGCTCAAAGCTTTTGTTTTTGCATATTTTTTTAGCTTTCTGTGCATTGTATAAGCAAGGCAAGCAAAACAGGTTTTGTCTTGATGTGAGTCTGTGCTTCAGTCATTCATATGTTCACCACTACCCCATTGAAGCATTCAAATGAAACGAAAGTACATACACGCTAACAACAAGAATTAATGTGGTGGCAAGGGGCATCCACCAGAAAACCCAGAAGATGCTGACACGAAAAGCTCGCCTAATGTTGTTGCTCAATTTATGGGCATACATATAAGTGGCACACGGTGCTCCGATTTTTTTACTTCATAACTGTTTTTGTAATCACCAGTTCCCAATCACCTGTTGCGCTCACAGAAGTGCTCCGAGCTGTACTCCTACAGCTGAGCATTGAGGCAGTTTGGATACAGGTGGGTGACGAAAAATTAAAGCAGTTCCACTCAACGTGAAGGCTGTCAAAGGGGCTGGGGCACCCTCTCTTGACTAGTTTCAGTGTCAGCCTGGAAGTTGACGCCATGACCCCAGATGAGCTACAACGACAAGCCAGGCCCCTAAAGTGCTCCGCACTTAAACAAAACGGATAGTTGGGCGAGCTGGTGGGTGTTCACGCTGAAACGGTACAGCATAAACAGACAAAGGATGGAGGAGGAAAAGGTGTTTCTAGCTAATTCCTACCCGTGTGAGTGATTGTGATGCCCGTATTCTCGTTTCATCTTACGCTTCAGTTTGTGTTTGTGTCTCCACTACACCAGATTGTGCGTGTGTGGGTTACGTACATTTGTGCTCCTTTGCAACCAAACACTCCCGTGCCTTCTTCCTCTGTCCTTCGCCTGTTTGCGCTGTGCCACTCCAACTTGAGCAGAGAAGCCACATCACGGTGGGACCAAATGCGGTTCCAGGCTGCCTCCTTACCCTCGTGGAAGTCCATGTGCCGGTTGAGATCAGAGGTAGAGCAAAAGGTCTTGTAACAGTAGGAACACGGGTAGACAAACTTCCCGTCGGGGCCCATCTGAGGGGTGCAGGCTTCCTCCCGGCTGATGGGTCGCTCGGCCACGTCCAACCTGAATGGACAGCGAACAGGGAAGAAGATCGTCTGAGGCTGTCAAAGTGAGCCAGAGAGACAGACGTCACACCGTGCTGCCTACTAGAAGAGTGGGTGAGGTGGATCACCCTCACGCACAAGAGCGGTGACCACGCGATGAACATCTTGAGGGGATCAACACTTTCTCTTTTACTCTTGCCTGGGGCAGCATAAAACATACAAATTTGCCCTATTTTTAGGTCACTTTCATACATGGTCATCAACCACGCAAAACTTGTTGGTTGAAAACAGTGCTTACAAATGAGGTCAGAGGATGTATAGAATGCCACTTGAGTGCTAACTCTGGGCTTAATTAAAAATTGTGGCAGCCAATACCACTTATTTCTTCCAGTGCAAACTACAAAAAACTGCACACAGCACTCAGTGCGCATTAGTCCACAAGTGCCGTTTGGGTATTACGAACAAACTACCAGAACTGAAAATTACAAAGTGCGCAGTGGCAAAACATGGCCAAAAAAATGGTTCTCGCATTTTTTGAAGTCCTAGCACCATACTGGACAGCTGCCAAACATGATTACAAGAGAGCAGTGCCCACAATCTAAGAAAACCTGTGGGAATGTGTGGGTCATACCAACACCGCTGACAGAGCTTAGCCAGTGTGAACTTATCTAGCCACAAGACACACCTGTGAAAAGGAAAAGAATGCACCCGACAATGGACACAGGCAAAATTAACTCGGTTCGTTCGTGAAACACATTGTGAACGCTGATTCCGTCAATAAACTAAGATAACGTTAGAGGACACAGCACAAGAACTGTCACTGTTGTCGTATATGCACCGCGACCCTTCTTTAAGCACTTCCTTACCCCTTTTTGCCATTATGGTACTGCAGGGACAGAAGCCATCGCAACAGCTCAAGGCTTTGTAAACAGATTGCCAGTATACACAAGCAGCCGAAAGAACAAAAAAAAAATTATAAGCTAAATAAGGGTTATACTAAGTACAACTTCCAGCATTTAACAAACTTATTTCCTTAACACTATCACCAACATAAAATGCACAACTTTACCCCACATTAAGGCTAAAACTGTTAAAACACAACAATCAGCACATGCACATTGAAGTGTAACGCTTGTCCCCTAAGCACCGCGCAAGAGCAACAAACAACCTGCAATGTGGCCCTCCCCGTGCATTAACTGCTGCAGTGTTAGGTCTCGAACCAACGGGCAGGAAATGCCTACCTCGGGTTGTTGTACGCCGAGAAGAACGTCCCCTGGCCAGCCGTTCCCACTTTACCACCAGAGTCCGAACTGCTGGCATCCCCATTCTCGCAGCTGCCTGGGCTGTCTGCTGGAAGCACAACAGGAGAAATCAACACCATGGGGCATGCCAGCGGGCTGCTAAACTGATGTGGCAATCAGACCTGTCTCTGCAAACCGCATAGATCTGTAAAGCTCATAGTAACTAGCCAGATGAAAAATGACGACGAGTTCAGTGAGCCAAGCCAGCAAATTCCCAGACTTTGCCTCGCTATGTCAGCAGAGTGCCTTTAAAGTTACAGGGCTTCGTGATCAGTAAAAAAAGGCAAGCATGCCTTTAGCAAGTAATATTACCACATTGAAAAAATGCGCATATCTGAGTTAAAGGAAGAATATGAGCATCATTTACAGCCACTGTTTTTGTTGTACGTAAGAGCACTGCGCTGCTAAACGCAAAAATCAGCGTGAGCATAATTTTGTCGGAAGTGCACTAGAGGAACGAGCAGCTAGGTAGGAATGCTACCACTTCTGGCAAGTGCAGTCACTTCAGATGCAGAAAGATGCTACTGCAGATGAAGCGATGAATCTAGCAAGAAACTGTCTGTTCCAGCAGTCCTCTTTGTTTCAGACTTATACTGGACGCCTTAGTAAAAAGCCTGTTCAATAGTCATAAAATTGTTTTCACACATGCTGCACCCCCACAGACTGGGGAGGCTGGCTCTGAGTAAGCAATAAGCAAATGTGCCTTCCCTTCCGGCAACCTCACCTGCTGATCTACCCAGCTGCATCCAGGCTGCCATTTCTTCCTTCGAGTATGGGTTCACCTCATCTTCAGCGGCTCTTTCTTCGCGAGGCTTGCTTTCCGCGCTGTTGGTGCCGGCCACCCGATCGCCCCCACAGTCTTCCGGAGCCTCCAGCATGGCTGGCTCGTAGCGCATGGGCCTGCCTTTCTTCCTCCGGTTGCCCGTTGTTGGCCGCCTCACTTCTTCGTTGCTCGCATCCAAGTCCTGCGAGGACAAAGGACCATCACCTACGGCCCGGTCGTCTGCCTGTGCCGCTTCGACAGGTCCCGTCGCCATAGGCACCGCATCCAAGGGATAGATGATGGTCCTGTTGTCCTCCTCGCCCTCTTCCTCGTCAACTTTCTTGCCTGCTTCAACCGACCGGCCGGGGCTGCTGGTATCCTTTGTGCAAAGGGCAACCGGCATCTCTGGCGCCATGGGGCTGGCTCCTTCCTCGTCCGACAGCTCTGGATTGCTTCCATCCAACCGGTGGTCATCCTCCTTGAAGCCGTCTGGGCTTCCATTCTCAGCGAAGCCACCGTCGTCCCCTGCCCTCATGTCATCGTCGTCGTCCAAGTCGCCCTTGTCCTCCAGGTCGTCCATGTCCTCCAAGTCGTCCTCGTCGTTCTCTTCTTCCTCCTTGCCCTCGTCCACGGAGTTGAGCATGCCCGCCGCCGTGTCCTTGAGGAACGAGACGAGTTTGAGCGAGCCCTGAGTGTTGTCGCCCGCGGGGTCGCTGCCGCCCCCGCTGGCAGCAGCGCCCCCGTTGGCGCCGCCGCAGCCGGCAGGCGCCGCCGCGGCGCGGCTCCTAGCGGCCGCCGCGCGCCGGCGCCGTCTCAGCTGGTCCCGTTGGCTGACGTCCGAGTGGAAGCGGATGATGTGGTGCCGCAGGTTGCGACGCTCACTGAAGCCGCGCCCACACGCCTTGCAGTAGCACGGCTTGACGCCCGTGTGAATGCGCTCGTGGCGCTGCAACGAGAAGATCCGGTCAAACGACTTGCTGCAGTAGCTGCACTGGAAGGGCAGTCGCATGCCCACCTCCTGGCTCGACGAGGGGCACGACTGGCCGCCTCCCTTGGAGGAGGAACTGCCGCCGGCGCGCGATTGCGCCGGCGGTGGCGGCGGCGGAGCATGTGACGTAAACTCCGGCATCGAAGACGTTGACGATGGCACCACGGAGGTTGTTCCGGGCATAGAAAGCGGGAGGCTCATGGCGATGTTGGGCAAAGCTCCCGGCTGGAGGAAGTGTCCGGCCAGAGCGCCGAGCTGAAGAGCCTGATCGAAGGAGACCCGGGGTTCGCCGATGAGTGCGTCGGGAAGGGGGTTAAGTACGGGAAGCCCCGAGGGCGACAAGCCCGCCTTGCCTTCCATCACCTGGTGCACCTGCTCGTGAACCAGGAGCTGGCTGCGCCACTTGAACACGGCGCCGCATTTGTCGCAGTGGTGTTCCTTGATGACGCGGGTGTGCGCCTGCAGGTGGTCGCAGAGGCCGCGCAGGCTCGGGTGCGTCTCTCCGCAGATGCCGCACTTGTACAGGGTGTACTGCTGCTCCGTCAGGGGGTTCACCACGTCCACCTTGCTCGCCAGGGGCACCTCCGCCTGGAGCTTCATGCTCCGCCACGCATCCATGCCCAGCAGGGAGGACGGCGGCAGGCCGGCCGCGGCCAGGCTCGCACCCAAATTGGCCGCCGCGGCAGCGCTCATCCGAGGCAGGCCGCTTACGCAGGACGTCGTGGTCGGCGTGTCGTGGGACTCCGACTTCAGGACTCCGTAGCTGTCCGGTGGCTCAACCACTTCGTTCTTTACCGCGGCAGCCTGCTGCTGGTGCGACGGCGGCGGCGGCTCCCGTTCGATCGCGGGGGCCACGTCCTGGGGAAACTCTGGAGGTACATCCGGCTCGGAGCGCGACGACGAGCCTTCGGCGGCCTGCCTCGCGTGCTGTGGCAGCGACAGGTCTTCCTCGCGGCAGTCGGCCACGTCCGGAGGCTCCGCGCCGCAGAAGGAAGACGACAGTTCGTTGGCCGGCTGAGCGTCCCTCCGAAGCCTCGAAAGGCGTGGCTCCACGGCGGGCGCGGCGCTGTCGTGCGTCGTCTTGATGTGGAAGCGCAGCGTGTGGAGGTACTTGAAGCCGCGGCCGCACTGCTCGCACGAGTAGGGCTTGGCGGCCGGGGTGCGCCGGCTGTACGGCTTGGCCTGCTGCTGCTGGTGGTGCTGGCGCAGGACGTGCGCGGCGTACTGCGCCATCAGCTGCTCGGAGGACTGCTGCTGCTCCATGCTGGCGAAGATGGGCGCAGCCGACGACGGGACGCTTAGCGACGGCACCGTGCACGGGCGCACCGAGGACGAGCTGCTGCTGACATGGCTGCTGGCGATGTCGCACGGCAGAATCATCGCACGAGGCTCCAGTACAGACCGCAGCAGGGGTAGGGGTTTCCGAACGGCCTGGGCTGCGCTGGCCACCCACGGGACGGTCTTGTTTCTTCTCCTACGGGAGGCCTGCTGCCTGCTAGAACTGCCGGGCTTCCTTGTCAAGTGTTCAGAAGCCTGCAGTGCCTGGCATCAGACAACGGACTTCCACTCGGTGTCAGGAAGCAAAAATATGTTCCTATAGCTCAGGGTACTTCGGTTACGTAGCCAGCAACACCTCCTTTCTGAACTGGCAAGGTGTGAATATGACGAGTCTATCTATACACGTTGAGGTAGTAGATTGGTGAGTGAGGGGGGAGCAGATGTGCTGAGGCTTGCCACTTTCCTTGTTACCCGTATTAATGATGGCTTGTTAGAGGGACGTGCCTTTCGTGGGAAGCTTGGCGAGTTCCATTCCATTTAGGTTTCCTGCACAGAACGAGAACAAAGTCGGATGAGTATTTGAGTGGGCAACAATTCAATTGCCGCAGGTGTTGTGCAATGTGAACTGCTGCGTAGCATTCTGTACGAAAGCATGCAATGGCTGCTGCACCCCGTGTTTCGCAGAAAAATGTCACAAAGTAATGCATTAAACACCACCTGTGTTACTGCATGTAAGCTGCGCTGATGATGATTTGAACGAGGTAGGGAGTGCCATGTGTTAACCACTGTGACAAGCGGAGAGCATTTCTCTTTTTTCAATACTTTGTCGCGAAGCGGAGTTTTGTTGATTTTTTCTGTTTGTTTTGAGTTCTGTTCCCGCCGCCGGGGCTCTTCCTCCCAAGTGTTTTGGGTGAAAGCGCTTCGGACGCGGCTGGGCCCTGGCCCTTTTTTTTAAGAAACGCATGCGAAGTGTGTGTTGGCCCGTCGGCCGACCCGGGAGACGCGGCTCTCGAGAGGGACCATCCACGCATCTTGTGTTACCGCACGCACTGGCGTCTCTGACCCCCGTTGCGCGCCTACGCGGGCCGCTATGTTCTCCGACCCCCGGTCTCGTCCAAACGGCCACCTCTCTTTTCTCCTTTTCGAGTTTGTATACCTTTACTTTATTCTCACCAGTAATTCTTTTGCCAGAAACGGGCGCCTTCGAGTTAGAACTTTGTGTGTTCTGTGTGTGATTTTTTCCTTTTCACTTTGGCGGGGACATGTCTGATTGGAGCTAAGAAGCGTCTTCCTGATTGGCTGCGGGTGTGCCTCAGCCTTTTTCCACGCAGTCCGCACACGCTAGGATGCGCTTTTTCCCCCAATACGTCCCCCACCGGACAGCTTGAAGCAAATATAACGCGGCCCCTCTGGCTATTGAGGGCAGAGAGCGAGAGGGCGGCCTGCACCAGCTCACTTCAGAAACTCTGCCGCCCGTCGTCGTGCCCTCCCGCCGGGAGCCCTTCGCCCGCCAGCTATGTCCCGCTAAGTACCCTTAATCTTTTGACTGTCTTTTTCATCTATGTAATAAGTGTAATTGTTTCAAGTTCGTATGTGCTAAATGTCACCAATGTCATCAGTAGATTAAACAAGTTAACCTTTAAAACCCCTTCAACGTTTCGACTTCTTCACTGCAATCTTCATGCTACAGTAGCGGCAGTATGTAACCAAAATACTACGTTACAACTTCTTTCCTACATTCAACCATTCACCCCCATTTCTTTTTGAGGCTTTAAGGTTTCCCCAGTCGAAAGTAAAACAAAAAAAATCCTGCAGACCCAACACAGCAACCTCCAAGGAACTCATCACCAAGGTGGACAAAGGCTGAGTACAGTCCTCGAATCTCGTTTCGTAACGTGATCGCGGGATAAGCATCTGCAGCTCAGCGGCCGCAACGAAGGAACGCGAGCCACGTGGCCGCGAGCCCTCCGCGACCGTCGATGCGCGCGGCTGCGATTCGGCGTCCACGGTGACGCAACCGCGAGGTCAGCGCAGCGCGGGGGATGTTGTGAAACGCGCGACTGCCGCCCTGCCTCGTGCAGAAGTGAGAAGCGCGGAGGCGGACGCCTGCGCTGCGCAACAACGTCACTTGCTGCATGCAACGGCGTCGCCACACCGACGCTTCTTTTTCTCACTATCTCTTCCTCTTTCCCCCTGTTCCTTCGGCAATCCGCGCCTCGAACACGTGCGACGATGCGTGATCGACGATGCCCTGGGCAGCCGCGCTGAACTAAAGCCATTTTCGCTTACTGAAAACACAAAATGAAAAAAGAAACACTTTTTTTTTTTTTTTAAATGGGGGTTCGGCAAGAAGTCCGTTCGACGAAATTCGACCAAACGGCGGAGGACAACACTGCGTGATCGCTTCCCGTAGTGCAGGCCAATCAAGCGGTAGGTAACCGCAGTAACTCAGCGTTGTCCTGATAGCAGACGTCAAACATATTTCGTTTAGCGCAAGGATATTTCAACCCCGGGCAGGAATAAAACACGAAAAAGGAGGAGGAAAAGTGACAGCGCGCGCGCGCGCGAGAACGTCGTCCGCGTTTTCGGTTAAAATAGCACATGAATTGCACTATTGAGTACCCCGTTTTTAATTAGTCTTCCATCTGAATGTGCCACTGTCGCTATTTCTTGGCCAGCCAAACGGTGAAATGGCAATACAGTGGTCCGCGTCACGGAAATTTCCGCGCGAACTAGCGTGCTTCGTTCATTTTACATCGTATAATAAATGATAAGTATACATTTATGCACAACAGCGAAAAACGGGAGGCAGGAGCCGTTCATCAAAGCGTGCATTTCAGGAACTTAGATTTCACAATCTACCTCGCAGCGTAAATCTTTCATGACAAAAATAGTTTGCAACAAGCACAGAGAAGTAACTGACAAGGAAGTTCCTACGAAACTGGCAATAACTGACAGCCTTCCAACCCGAAGTTTTTTTCCGAAACATAAGAATAAGCAAAATGCTTTTTGTGTGGCAAGCAAGTAATCCGTCGTTTTCTCGGGATCACAGCACCGGCGGACTTTCACAGCGCTTAATAAATTACTAACACAAATAAATTATATTTTAGCAACTGAATTAGCATACTGTTTGCTACACCCGTCGACGATTTTGCGGGCGTTATTGGGGGAATCGTGACGAGGTCGTGCCGATTGCGCACCTTTCGATAGCAATAACAAGCATAACATAGGCAGGGTGCCTGGCGCAATTGCGATCGAACGTTAAAAGCTCGCTGAAGGCTCCGTTCCTCAACCAATAAATAAACTCCACGCATTCGCTAATGACGGTGCAGGGCATCTCCGAGAATAAAGTCCCCGCTCTTTAATAAGCCACAAAACACGACCAGGCAACTGTCTTAACTGAAGGTGAGGCATACTTTTCGACTGCGAAATCTAAACGCATCGCAGGGAATGCACCGAATGCACCACCTTTCCTTGAAATTCCACCAGAGTAGAAGACACTTTTGCTGCTTTATGAATAAAAACGCCTGGAATTCAAACGGCAGGTCAGCGGAGCACCTCAATCAGTCAATCAATGAATCAAATTTTCGCGCTCGGCATCCCCGCATCACGTCACGCCAGCGCAGCCGGCGTGGTTATATTTCGCGGCACGTTCTAAAATCTGCTCAAGGGAAGTAGTCTTTCTCGCGGCCGTGAACGTGCCTTCTTCCAGGGCTTTTTACGGACCTGTGAGCTGTCTTCCCTGTTCAACAGACCCTTCTAATGCTCCCCGTTGAGCGTCCATCTGCGCAGCTACGGCGTATCACTAATCGCCATATCATGAACACGGAACGGCGAATCTGGTCAGGGTGAGGGGGACTAAGGAACCCACAGCAGGTTGCGCGAAGAACGAAACACGTCACGATAACATGGCCCGCTCTTTCCCTGAAAACTTAATATCAACGAAGTACCAAGATCAAATCAATCAACTCAAATCAACGCAAAATCACATGACCACACGCTCCGACTGCTTGCATGCGGTGTCGATTGTCAACACATCGGCACGATCGCAGTTTTCCTTTTTTTTACAGCGAAGTTGTCTATGGCTTGGATCCAGCAGATTATCTCCGTCAACACAGCGATGTAGACAAGAATCGCACACGAGCGTAGCGCCGCTTTACGACGCTCACTTAATTTCCCGAGATCGTAAAACCGTGCGCCACACATCCAGCGTATGAGAAAAATGCGCAAAAAATTAAGACAAGGTTCTAATGCTTTCATATTTTGATATAAGACGGCTTCTATTGCGCCTGAAAAAATGCCTTCCCAACAATGCGTTTTCGTACAGAGGTGAAGCCGACTTTAGAAAAAATCGGTGCATTTTTTTGTAAGTTGGCTTTACCGCATCAAGTGTTGCAGAGTGGTCATCTACTACGGGGGGGGGAGTGTGGTTACAGAGAACAGCTCTAACTTTTGTGTTACCGAATGTATCCCGGAACAAATTACATGACATTTAGCCGGCAAGACAACTCTGCCATTACGCCGAGTTTCATTTGCTTGTCATTATAAGTTACATCGCAGTGAAATGGTAAACGCTACAGAATAACTGTCTGCTGCTTATACACGGTCATGTAAGGAAGGAGTGTGGTTTACAAAAAAAAATGGCTGTAACCTGTTTTACCAGAACTACCCGGAAAAAAATTATGACAATTAATTAGCCGTTAAGGCGAGTCTAAAATTACACCCCCACAACTTCACTGGTCGTCCTTCTTCACAGAGCGGAGGGGCACTGAATTTATTTTTTTTTTTTATTACGCGATCGTTACGACGATTTCGTGGGTGAGTTTCGCCGCGGTACGCGTGAATGCACGGTGAAGCACGCTTGGGGGTTTGGGCCACGTCGGGACGAAGGCCGGACAACCCAGGTGAAAACGTAATGACATACTTTTTAAAGCGAAGGCTTAGTGTTCCTTACTGATGCCGTTGTGCACCAATACGCCCTGCAGGAAAGCCAACTTTCTCTGACGATGGATGATCGTGGGTGAAGTGAAAGAAAAAAAAAAAAATTCCGCCATCTCCACGAAGTGAATCCGATTGGTCCATTTCGACAAGGTCGACGCGAACGCCAAGCAGCAGGTACAGATTCGCGCCGTACATGCCAAACCCACACGTTAGGCCTACCGCGTGCAAGCAGGAGAGTTGCTCTGGGTATTCTAGAAAAGTGGTGCATACCTCCATAGTAGCAGCACATACTCGCATTGGCCGACCAAAGAATCCACCACGAGAAAGCTTCGCGTTCAACCGTCGTCGTCGTGTCACGATAAAAGTTCGCGTTCAACCGCCGTCGTCGTTAGACACAGGAGTGCATGACTGTATTGACGGGCTTGGCATTTATAGCGCAGGAAAATAATCGCGCTTCCTCGTGCGGCCACCTGAGAGAGATGTAACAGCTAAAGCGGATGGGGCCCCCTATCACAAAGGAGGGGAACAGCGCAACACAGACGAAACACACGAAAAAGGAAGTGACAACGCAGCGCTCGTGGTTCTCACTTCCTTTTTCTTGTGTTTCCCCTGCGTTGCGCTGTTCCCCTTTGCAATTATGCACCAACTCGCCCAAGCCTTAAAGGAGTACTGACACGAAATTTTCGTGTTACGTTTTTTTTTTTTTTCGCTGCTATGGGTGCCTATTAGACCACTAATCATAGAATGGCACATTCGGCCGTCGATCGCAGCGTAAACAATCATTTACGGCGTCGTTTATTCGTGTCAGTTTCGGTTTCGACAAAACGAACGCCGAGCGGCCGCCATGACAGGAGGCTGCACGTGATGTCAATACTCTTGTCGCACCGCTGACGGTCTGGACATGCGCGCGCCCAGACCGGCCGAGGTATGGTCGAGCATGTGGTCGAGGTCTTCACCATCCCCACGCGCCCGGGCAGCATGACGTCAGTCCCAAAACCGTGACGTGGAACACACGGCGTAGCAGCGCGCGCCAACCCAACACCATCTTGACCTTTTCTAGATGGTGTTGGCCAACCGCAGCCGGCGCCTCGGCTACGTCACGGAAGCCCCCGGGGCGTGCGCCCAGACCGGCCGAGGTATGGTCGAGGTCTTCACCATCCCCACGCGCCCGGGCAGCATGACGTCAGTCCCAAAACCGTGACGTGGAACACACGGCGTAGCAGCGCGCGCCAACCCAACACCATCTTGACCTTTTCTAGATGGTGTTGGCCAACCGCAGCCGGCGCCTCGGCTACGTCACGGAAGCCCCCGGGGCGTGCGCCCAGACCGGCCGAGGTATGGTCGAGGTCTTCACCATCCCCACGCGCCCGGGCAGCATGACGTCAGTCCCAAAACCGTGACGTGGAACACACGGCGTAGCAGCGCGCGCCAACCCAACACCATCTTGACCTTTTCTAGATGGTGTTGGCCAACCGCAGCTGGCGCCTCGGCTACGTCACGGAAGCCCCCACGTCGGCCCGCTCTGGGCTTTCTCGTGCGGGCAAAGATTGAAATGGATTTAAAATATGTTATACTGATCGGTGCTGAAACTTGCTGGGAGATATCTCTTGATAAAGCATAGTTATCTAAGCTTTGGAATTTTGTGTCACTACTCGTTTAACCCTTGCCCCCTATCACACCCTACTGCCCTCCGATATTCTCACTACAAATTTTCATGAACACGTCGCGAGTTATTCTCCGCGAATGCGCCGCCGCCCCCTTCTAGCCTTCGCATTAGCAAGACTTGCGTTTTTCTTCTGTAGGGTTTTTCAAACGACCAAGGTTCGCCGAGCGAACAGCTAAGCGGGAGTTTCGGCAGCCCAGCCTGTCCACTCCTGCGGCGGCCCCCTCGTCATGGCCACGTGACATCAGTACGCCACCAGTTGCGCAAGGTGGCGAAAACGCCAGGAAAGTCTGGAAATAGGAAAGGCCTGAGAGCTCCTTCCACCCAAACGACACACTAGTATAGACAGTTTACGCGTTTCGTTGGTCGCTGTCTCTGGAAGCTGCTGTTACCGCGGGGCCAATGGAAGCGCTCTTTTTAATTAGGTTGGCGCTCCTTTACCGCGCCACGTCCTCTCCGCAGCTGCTTTTTTTTCCGATTCCAAACAGACCTATAATATGCCGTGGATGGCACGTTTAGATCTGTACAACGACGTTCGCCATTAAAATAAGCAAGTAGAGTAACAGGATGCGGCATTCGGGCTGGTGCCCCCCCATGTTATATACAGTGTCTGAGCACTCACATTCCGCAAAGCTATACAACACTGCGTCGAGGATGATGACCTGGAAGGCGTGTGACGTCACCTCACGAAGGAAAAATATAATCACTTCCAGGTGATACGACCCACGACGGCAGCTGTTGAGCGACCGCTGTGCGATATTGATGATCCAGTAACGGCATTTCCCAAAGTATACATTTTGAAATTGGCGCTTTAATGGAGGAAATAAAATTCCGACTGTGCGCATGTGTCGTGTCATGTGGAGGGAGGGAACAGACGAACCTCTGGACAGTCATCCCCCGAAGGAGAATGGTGTCAGTGCGCGCTGCGCCTGTGCAGTGGGGGGAGCACGGCCTCCGCGATCAGCAACACCGCGAGAAAAGCTAGGGGCGCGGCGTAGATAGGGGGAAAGGGCAATAACGCCTTCTATACTCACACGACAGGCGCAAAAAAAAAAAAAAAAGGGCTGGATAAGAGGAGTGACGAGCACGCGCAGTGCAAAAGAGCCGTCGCTCTGCGACAGAGCGCAAAATGCCAAAAGAGATCGAAAATCAGGAATTTATGTCCAGTCAGATGCCCACACGCTAAAGCAACGAGCAAAACCCACTTGGGCCTGCTTCCTGACTCAAATGAACATAATTAGGCGTGCTCCCGTACCTATATAACAATCAGCGTCAGATTATATCTACATTTTTTTTTTTTTGCGCGCCGGAAACAGTTTCGCTCGTCAATCAGGCCGCAACAAGCCTGCTTTTTGCCGCGCTAGTGTCACGTAGGGATACTCGGCTCCCACACAGCTTGTTTCCTGTTCTGTTATGTGGCGAAATCCTGGACGTAATCTGCCAGCACCAGCTGCGCAAAGCCAACTGGCAGAGTACCGCAGCAGCTCAGGAAAACCAACTACAAGTTCTCTTGTTTACAAGTTAATGAGAAGCGTAATCGGGCGCGCGGACGGGAAGGCCACAAGGTTCATTTACCTGTCAAACAACAACAACAAAAAGCACTTAGTACTAAGTACATCTGAGCTGGATACTTAATACTTTTAGCTGGCGACGATAAGCTTCAGACGTCAATGAAGCAATCAAGCAAATATCTAGTTTGCAAAAGCAGTAAACAGCCGAACCACGGTATATAGGGCTAAGAAAAAGAAAAGAACGAGGAAAATTTTGAGGAAAGCCGAGGAAAATAACAACAGACGGACATCCCGAAGTCGTGGCCATCTACAAATGTTGCATTGGCACAAGTCACTCCCGACAGAAATTAGCGGTACGTTTTGTGTATTGTAAAGAAGCACTGAATGTCGCAACGGCTGCTTATCCGGTGACGTAACCACAGCTATTGACCGCGTCACTAGAGTGGGGTAAATTTCGGCTATTGCGTAGAGAAGAGGAATTTCAAATCTTGCGGAGGAAGTTTGAGTAAAGCGGTTTCACAACACTTTATTTATTGGAGAAAATTTTCCCTCCCGCCACTCACGCAAGAATCTCCTTGTCTCCGTTACGCCCAATCGCGAGGGTATGGGAGAGAGGGGTCAAATGTTTATAATGGTGTCTGACACCAAACCCGGGCGATAAACGATAAAACCCTCCACACCGAAGCGCTGCGAGCAGTAAGAAAGTTCTGCCACCGGAATGGTAGCGTCGGCCGAGCACGTACCAGCACCCAAAGCACAGCTCGGGACGTCAGGTACCGCACCAGCCAGATGAACCTGCTGCGCTGGCGTCGAGAGGCTGAGCGCGTACTTTCACACTACGTCGTGCCAGCAGCAGCCCCCCCGCGGGGAGAGAGGGGAAGGGGTGGGGAAGCCAGGCCGGCGCGTCGCGGTCGCTCACTCACGCGTGCGTGCGCGTTCGGGCTCGCGATCAACCGAAAAGGTCAGCACGGAGTGGAATAAAGAGAACGCGGCGGGGGAAAGAGGAAAGAAGAAAAAAAGAGCCGAGCGATGGGCGATCGCACGACAAGCAAGAGCAGGAGAAAACGCGCACTGCCACCCACCAACTTTCCTGCGTTGTGCCAAATCGCCCCCCCCCCCCCCCCAACATCCAAAAGACCGCGAAAAAAAAGTTCCGAGATGAGTTGAGACGAAAAGAAGTAAAAAAAAAAAAAGAGAACGCGTGACCAAGAGGGAGGACAGCACGAAAACAAGGCAGCAGCACTAGCCAGCAGAAAAACAGGATAAAAAAGGCAGCAATGAGCATCAAAATCAATAGCAGCAGCGGCAGTGGTGCAGCCATATAGTATACGATGGGGAGGTTGTTGTAAGCGACTCGGCTAAAGGGACAGGCAGCGAGAGAGTCCGGCTATAAAAGAAGTAGAAGAGAATAAAGCGGGGGGAGAGGGAAGCGTCCACCAAAAGCAAGCGCAGAGACAGTTCGTGCAGCCGCCGCTGGGTAAGCGTAAGCTCGCGAAGAAAACGAACAAACAGCGCAGAGAACGATGCGGCCGAACGGAGGGGGATACCGAGGGGCTTTTTTTTTTTTTTCCTACCTTCGTTGGGATTGGAACGACAGCGCGATGGTGGGAGGGAGATATTGGAGAGGGGCGAGGAGGAGACAGAACTCAACGACGGTCGTCGCACGTACCGCTCGACGCGGCGACGTGGGCGCACAACGAGCGTCGCCGCCGCCGCCATCGATAAAAGAGAGGAGCGCTGAAACAGGAACACCGACCACAGACGCACGAACGCGACGATGAAGCGATGGGAAAAAAAAAGAGGGCAAGAAAAAAAAAAGAAACACAAATAAAAGCAAACAAGTAGTGCTCAAAGGCGGAAATGATCGCCAAAGCTGAACGGACAAAGAAGCCCGTAATACAGAAAGAGGGGGGAGGGGGGAAATGAGGCAGGGACAAAAACTATGGGGTGGAAGCAGCAACCACCGGCGAGCTAGGAACGATCCAGCGAGCGGCACGCGTGGTGGAAGCCTCGAAACGAGCCAGCCGAACCGAAGAACGCTCGGGGTGAAAGAAGTATAACACCGCCGCGACGGGACAGAGAGTGGAGACAGATGCAAGGGAGAGAGGCTGCCGGAGAAAGGGGGGAGAGACGGCGAAAGATGAAACGGAAGGCGAGGAGGGGGCTCCTAGCTAGAGCTAGCGGGATTCTTTTGGAACACAGCACGCGATTTCGAAGCGAGCTGACGAGGGGGGAGGGGGGGGGGGGGACACCACCAGGGTAGTAGTGAGATGAAGAAGAGGAGAGAAGTCAGGCTGGGGTAAAGGCGGAAAGAGAAAAAAACTTCCACACCGCTGATGAAACGTGGGGGCGCAAAAAAAGGAACAAAAGAGCCGCGCAACACAAGTTCCGCGCGAGCACAAAAAGCGAGTCGCTCGCGCAGGTCTCAGCACCAGCGCGCAGAAAAAAGCGGCACTAGCAGCGGCCCAGCGTTGGTTGCCCCGGGAGACGCTGGCTGGCTGCACGCACGTACACGACGGCTGCAGCGCCAGCGGCTAAAACCGAGATAGAAATGAGCGGCCGGAGAAGAAGCAGAAAAAGAGCGCGCGCGGCTAGAAACTAAATCTGGCCACGGGCTCTTCTCTGCGAGCGAGCTGGCGCGCGCGCGCTCACGCACACACTGGCGAGCGAAAAAGAGAGCGCCTCCTCCTACCGGCGCTGCGAGGGAGAAAAAGTTCGTCAGTAATGAAACAAGCCCCGCCAAGTACGCGGACGGACAACAAAATAAAGTTCGCGCTGCAGCGCTGCTCCGAAGGAACGGGAGAGGGAGGGAGAGAGCTGAAAAGTGCGCGAAAAGGTTAAAGCAAAATCCCAACAGCCAGCAGCACCGCCGCCGCCGATTGGGCAAAAACAAACCGCCAGAAAATAAAGCCGGCCGAGATAGAGGCGAGAAGACGGGGGAAAAAATAAAGAAGCGCGAGCCGGCAAGAAGGTCGGCTGGCCAGCAGCGAGCCAACCGAAAACTTTTGGCGCTTGTTCGTGGCCAGGCCGGAGGACGTGAGTTGCGTTGTCATGGAGACGCTCGTGCAAGAGACCAACCGAGATCGATTCGGCATTGGGCCACCGGGCACGACGCCCTTCGAAGCCGGAGAAGAGGACGGGGTGGGAGGGACTGGACAGACACGCAACCAAGGAACGCCGAGTCGCGGGTAGACAAAAAACCAAAAAAACCCTAAAAAAACTCGGAGGCATAACGGCAAAATACATCGCGCTCAAAAACATTCAACCTCGCCAAGAACCAAGTCGGCGGCGCAAAAAGGCTACAATACCTCGAAGTATAAAAAGACGGGGGAAAACGAAGAAAAGGAAGGTGGTAAAGGGAGAACGTAAGCTGACTTGCGTTGATAGTTGCCACGGCAAGGAGAATACGCCGGAGTTCGTGATCAGAGAGGAGACAAAACCCCCGCTCCACCCGCCGCCCACATTTACGCGGCTCGGCCGTCAGGGCCTTCGACGACGACGGCACCTACCGGAGCGTCTGGCCCCGAAGTTGATGTGGGCGGAAGAGGGCGAGGGGGGAGATAAGAGGTCGACAATGGCACCCACTTCAAACAATAAAAAAAAGAGTCGCACAAAAATAACAGCGGGAGAGGTAGCCATCGGCACGTCTAATGCCCAGAAATAAGCTAAAGCAGGCGAAAAAAAAAAAAGGAAAACGTAAGAAAAAAAGGCGGGAAAAGTGAAATGTAAAGTGTAAATTACCCCTCTTGCCCTCCTCGCCCTCTTCCTCTCTCGCTTTCAACTTCAAGCTCCGAGATGCTTTTTTGCTCAGAGTATCGTCGCAAAGTGGCTAATTAGCGGACCGGCTTCCATCTCTTGCCAAGAAGCGGGGCACTGGAAGTGAAAAAAAAGAAGCCTCTGAAAGAAGCGGCATGTGACACAGGGGGGCTTTTTATTGAAGATATTTTATTCTTCGCCGCTCGCCGGACTGCGATTACGCTTCATTAGGTGTCGACACTCCCAGTGGCTAGGACTCTAAGGGAAAAAAAGCGTCATATCTCGAAAAACAAAAGAATAAGGCAACGAGGATAAGCAACGAGGAGGTATCCGGGACAACGGATCTCGGTAAATGGACTCTAACCAATATTTAATCCCGGATTGGCGTTTACCTGGTGATTAACGTAACGCAAACATCTCCGCATTAGAGCCAGCCGGACGAACGAAACTATGCCCCCCTCCCCGAATTTCCCCCCATTATTTCCTTATTGATGAGGTTTCGTTCATTCCATAGAGGCAAGTTCCCACTAAGGATTCGAAGCAAAAATCAAGAGCTATTATTTCAAGCGTTCTAGAACGCACCATCCAAATTCGTTAAAAAAAATTCGTTTATTAAATCGGCCCTTCAGATGGTCGAACTTCCAATGTACCTTCATACACAGTTCTTGCTGCGTGTTTGTGCAGCTCTCCTGGATTATCATTACTGTCTTGGATCTTTCAATGTACTATCCAACGCCGACAGGCTGTAATTTGAGCTTCGCGCCCTGCTTTCGTGACCAAATCCATACGTGAAAAAGAATTGCGGACGACCACACAGTGTGGCACCACCGGTATAGCGACAGCTGTAGGCATAGAGATACGCGATTATTTGACGACGATTATCCAATGACCGCATTCCATACGTACGTCGTTTATAAGTAATGTCACCTGGTGGTGATCGTACGTGTTAACTTTATTAACAATGTAGGATAGGTGAGAAACAAAAATCAAAGTCATTTCTTAAAGGAGCCATGAAGACAGAACACAAGTTTGGTTCATTCAAAAGATTGCCTCGCTGGAATCATACTGACACTACTTTTAACGTAAAATTCGCTCCAATAAGCTATATAATTAGGAAAAAAGGAATGGCCATGCGACCCACTAGCTCATTTCCCGCAACAGAACCTATGATGTCATACCAGACTGATATGCAATAGGCGGAGGCCGGGAAGAGCAAACACGAATTAGGCAGAGCTTATAAGCTTGCCGAACGAGCTATTTGCGCCTAAATGTAATACATTTCCATTTTACAGCAGTAAGAATTGTGCGGTAAACAACAAAAGTTACGAAAATACACGTAAACATAGAAGTACCGATGTGCATTGCTGTTGATACTGGGCGCACAATGCTTGTTTTAGCTGTTTTATTGATTAATTTCTCAGTGAATACGTCATCATTTGCTGCCGCGCAAGCGCTGGGGACATAATAAAACACGAAATCTTTGTATTTTGTCTTCATGGCTCCTTTAAAGGAGCCATGAAGAGAAAATACAACTTCGTTTAATTTGAAAGAACTAGGATTCAGCATCTCACTCAGCTCCATTACAGCCACAAAAGATGTTTTTTTAACAAAAAAAAGCAAGAAGTATTTAAAAACATTGAAATTTTGCGACACAGTGACGTGTAATGAGCAAGAATGACGTCATACGGGCCAACAATAAAACATAATTTTCAGTGCGTTAACTGCACGTTAGCATTCAAGTGATGCGGTCAAATGGATCTAGAGGCCCCATTACAGACGTCCAGCCATGTGTCGTCGCGACAGGCCAGTTAGGCGGCCGCCAATCGCACAAAGAAGGTTCCGTGACGTCATATAAAAGTTGCGGGAAAAGGCTAGGGGGTCGCGACTGCTTCACACGTTTTCTTTAATACATCCGTTATTTGTTCGAAGATTGCGATTATATTGGTATTATTGTTATCGGGACTAAGCAGTCTTTCTAATAAACCAATCTTGTATATTGTCTTCATGGCTCCTTTAAGAGAAGGATGGTTAAAACACGAAGCATTCTCCTTTGCAACCTAAGTCAAAGTCAAAGTCCAAAATCCAAAATCCAAGCTGCTTCGGTCGTGTTGGAATGGCATAGTCGGGTTCATAACGCGAGGGACCTAAGTTCGATTGCGACCACGGGAGGCGTTTCTTTCTTGAGACGCTCGATGTGCCTTTTTAGGAAACCACTGTTAAGTTGCCTTTCCTGCAGTGCGTTAGGGCGTGACAATTTGGATTTCGGACTAACTTTGGACTTTGTAGACATTGGCTTCTGACCAGAGAAAGCTTCGCGCTTTAGCCACCTTTCACTCAACTTATGATCATCATCATCATTGTCAGAGAAAGTTGGCTTTCCTGCAGTGCGTTTTGGGACAACGTCGCCACCACTGAGCCATAGAAAGCTTCGCTTAAAAAACGGTCTGATATAAAGCAAGAAAAAAAAAGTGTGCTGACGTGTAAAGGTTGCATCACCGCAAGTGCGGGCTTACTGCAGGAAAGCATCAAGTCAAGTCAAATCGAACGTACGAACAAATGTTTGTTTGGAGCCAAGTACATATCATCCCATGAGAAAAGAAAAATAGTGGAGCCAAGGTCTGCCCCTGGAGAGTGCCGACAGCGCAAGTCGGTCACACATCAGGGCGCCGGCGGCAGGACAATCAGACAGCCGCAGAGACCGACCAGGCAGCCAGCCCGGTTTTGTTACGCAAGGTCGCCGCAAGGGGGCGCGATTAAGAGTTAAAAAGAAGAGAAGAAGGGACTTAAAACAAAAACGGTGAAAAAAAAAGCGCACAAAGTATGACGTTGAAGAAGGCAGGCCGGCCTATAAACTAAAGGGAGAAAGAAAGGGGGTGATGGCGTGCCGCAAACAAGCGCGGGCCGCGGGAGCGTCATGCGTCCTCTTCGCGGAACAAATTATTCACCCCTTGGAGTTCATCAGCTAGAAATAAAACGAAACAGTAGCACCTCCGCATGCGAAGGTTCAGAGAGAGCGAGGGAGAAGGGGGAGAAAGTTGCGTATAAGGGTGAGCCGCAGCAAACAAGCAGCGTGCATAAAATGGCGTCGACCAGCTAAAAAAAGGCAAACGCGACATCCTTTGAATGCTCCCGCCGTCACAAACGCCGCTGCACACCCCAGAGGTCGCCATGTTTTTTTTTTTTTTCTCGCTCTTCCTTTCAAAAACTCCTTCGCCGTGCGCTGAAATTGAGGAGAAACGCTGCGCGGTGCTTACAGGCGCGCTGATCCTTATCTGATACTGCGGAAAACACGAAACAAGCAGACTGGCCGCGGGCGACGGGTAAGTCAGATGGAGCACCTCATTTTTCGAATGGGAAAAGGACATTTTTCTAGCCGGGGCTGGCCGCTAGACCGCCGTTGATTTCTGATTAGTCCTCGACCACCCAAAGAAAGAAAGGCAAAAAGAACTGCACAACGCTCTCTCTCTCTCTCTCTCTCTCTCTCTCTCTCTCTCTCTCTCTCTCTCTCTCTGGCATTTGATGTTCCTTCGCTTATGCAGTTTTAAGCTTCATTTTAAGAGAACGAAAAGTAATGAACAAACGAAATGCGGTGTTCAAAACAGAAGCGTTAAATATTCTCCCCTTAACGTAACCTATAACGCAAGAAAAACACTCGACCGTGTGACTATCTGCAGTACACAATTTTCGCCGAAAGGTTCTTTCCACTCTCGCGATGTAAGCGGGCAAGAAAGGCAGGCCCATTCGCGTGTTTTCATTGAAAAGTTCAGCATCGAGGGGTGGAAACTCCGCGGACCTCGGAAAGTTGTCCGACCACTCAAGTTCGCCGTGAGGACTCCCGGGCGGGAAGGAATCAATTTGCGAATAATCTCCGCAAGGACTGCCCGGCGATTGTGTGAAAAGCAGCCCACGAGAAGCAGCGAAAGAAATCAGCAAAGCGACGAAGGCGTGGCCTCAAAAATACGGCAGGCCTCCCTCCGTTAGCGGGCACCCATATTTCGACGGCATCCCTCGTGTCGAACGCAGCAGCGCACGCACGCGTGCGCCTCGAAAAAGAAAAGGCGCGCCCTTGCCGAAAACGACGACACGAGCGACCATTTTCGGAGCGCCTTCTTCACCAACTGCCACGAACCCACAGCGTTCGGGAAACTCTCCACCATGAGTACAACGGCTATCGAATTTAAAGGGAAAGCTGGTCGCGGTCATAAACCTCCATTCGCGACAGTACTTCGCACAAATGTTACAGCGTTAGCGACTTTATCCCATTTTTTCTCGCTGTTAACTCTATAGCGAGGGAATTACTCAGTCACCTGACCTCAACTCCATAAGTTTCGCAGTGCCTTACGCAACTCAGTAGGCCCACGGGAAAAGCCGCACTGGGAGAAAACCATACGACCCGCTCCCTCGCTTGAACAGCACGCTGAGGCCGAAAGGTTTGCGACAACCGAAACGGCCTCTTCAAAAGTATGGCGTGGACCCCTGTCGCGTCATCCGCTCTTCGGGATGACTGCTTGCAGCTGAAGCGCGTGCGGCCCCGTCGGGGGTGACTCAAAAGTGTCTTATATAAGAACATAGCGGCACCTTTCAGACCACGTGGTTACGTAAAGGGGAAAGCGGGACGAGCACGTGCAGCAACACGCGACGCTGCCAGTGCAGTTGTATAATTATAATTAAAAAAAGACATCAAAGGCGTGACAACGCGTGGGGATCCTAGCGTCCGCATACAGTTACGGCGGAACTTGCAGCCACACGAACACAAGGCACGCGGCCAGTGCTTTTTAACGTCACTACAAACGAAATATTTCTCCGAAACAGCATTCGCTATCAAAAAAAAAAAAAAAAATTCACGCATATCCACGGAGTGAATCATGACGAGTGGGCGAAGCACTGGGGATCGTTCTTACCGTAAATCACCCTTGGCATTGCGCATGTAAATCACCCTAATCATGTAAATCACCCTAATGCGCATGTAAATCACCCTAACCCTAATAAATCACCCTCGCCCATGTAAATGAGTAACAACGGTTGTGTACAGTATATGCAATTCCAATCAAATCCAATCCGATACAATTCAATTTAATCCAATCTAATCCAGTTCATTTCAATCCAATCCAAATCCAATCCAATGCTCCTCACGCATGCGCAACACTGTGTACACGGACGCCAAGCCCCGGACAAAGCGAGGTCCTAAGGTGCTTCGCCCCTAGAAAGCTTCCCTTTCCACACCCCTCCGCGACCGAAGTACCAGATACCCCAGCACACGAAGCATGGGTCATCCAAGTTGTGGACGCAAAAGGTACGAAGCGGCGCACAACAGCGATCGGGTAAAACAAATCTTACACAATAGTCAAAGAAGCAGTCAAAGAAGCCTGTAAGTCGCTTCCGACATATTTAGGCTGGCAATGGCTACGGTAGGCGAACCGCATCAATGTCAACATTTGCCCTCAATTGTTCCCGGGAGAATTTCTTCGGCATCTGTTATAATTTCGGAGGAGGAGGGGGAGGAGGAGGTGGGGAGGCGACTAAAAGAAAATAAACAGGAGACGCCTTCTTTGCGAATGCATTGCGCAGTGTTGAGTGAGTACGGAATGGCGTCTTTTGAAGCATTCATCCGGCTTCCCAACCACGACAGAAGTTGCATAGGGAAGCCGATTACTGCACAACTCTCCGCGAAAAAGAAAGAAAAAAAGGAAACTCGCCAGCACAATGCCGCTTTCCTGTCACAGCGCCATTTCATATCGCAGTTGCGAGGAGTTTCATTGGGTTCGGGACAATCACGTCATTTATTGCACTACAGGTTGCCATGGGTCCGATAACACTGGAAGAAATGTCACCGCGCCTTTCACAGCGTACACGTGCCTCGTACAAGACCGGCGAACGCCGCTCACGGGAGCTATGCCCTTCTGCGTTTGAAGCCAGGCACACGCCTTAGCGGGGACAAAGGCCGAGCTGCGCGTGGAAGATTTTTGATATCGTCGGAAAAACGTAAAGGTCTTCCCGTCACGTCACGCATAACATTTCCACCTTGCCAAAACAAAAAGAAAGAAACTCTAAACAGGGTGCGCTAAGCGCAGCCGATAACTGGCCCGTTGTGCCCTTGCACTTTTTTGTAACAACGAAACTGATTAGAAAATCGTAGTTTTTGGTGTCCGCAGTTGAAAATACCAAGAAATTGCCGAGCGCGCGCACGTGAGCGCGGGCCTCGCGGCGACCGCCCGGCAGTTGACAAAACCAAAATGCCCAGCGCTCGTGCGTGCGTAGGTTCCCTGGTTGTCTACGATTAGCTGATTATCACGCTTACTGCTGCTAAAACGATTTCCATTCCATTCCAATCCAATCCAATCCAATCCAATCCAATCCAGTCGGGTCCAGGCCACTCAGTCACTGCTCCACGCGCATGCGCAGCACGGCTTTCCAGGAGCCACGCGAAACGGCAATCTAGCGGCTCCAGCGCAGCGTTAGACATGGCTACTGCGCAACGGAGGCGCACAGCTAGACACGCGCCGGCGCCAGTACGTCTGCCGCGGCTATGACGTCACTCCTCTGGAATGCGCAGACCGCTCACACTTATAGCAACGATGATGGAGTAAACGTCGTTTTGGTAGCGAAGAAGGAGCAAATCGGCTGCAATCGTGGACTTAAACCACCGTGATGGTAGTGAAGGTTCCGTAAAGCTTCGCTACCTTCAAATCTTACGCGTTAGTGTGAGCTTCCTTCATTTTTTTTTTTTCTTCTTCTGGCGCGGACGTGCACCGGTCAGCGAGCAAGCGCGTCGTGAGATCTCGAGATCGCATGGACGAGGCCGGGCAACGACTAGGGCGGCGGGGGCAAAGCATGGGGGGCAGCGACGCGGCTCTAAAGGCAGCCATCGTTGCATAGCGCCGCCAGACACGACGAGGGGAGACGGCACCAGAACAGAAACAAACAGAAGCTAGACGACAAAAAAAAAAAAAAAAAGAAACTGCGGAGGAGAAAAGAAGGGACACCAGTGAGCGAAGAAACCTGCCTCGGCTGCTCGTTCCCGTCAAGGTCAAGCACGCGCTGAGGCGCGCGCGGTGCACGAAAACGCGTGCGTTCATCCTGACACGCGATCACGTGACCGCACGACGTCCGCTGACCCCCCTCCCTGCATTACCTCGCGAGGGGCCTGTCACGCTTTCTTCTCTCCTCCGCCCGCCATCGGCAGCTTCCATCGCTGGGGGGCCGACATTCCACCACCCTCCGTTCCCCGAAGTCCTCCTTTACGTCACGGGCCACATCTCCGAGGAGGCCGGGCGCATACCTACCTTTCATGCCGAGGACCGCTAATGGCGAGCCGTAAACAACAACTGGCGGGGAAAACAACCTCTCCTAGGCACAAGAGACTTTCGCCCAGCTTGTCCTTCTTGGGCGCAGTCGAGTATTTAGGCTCGCTTAACGGGACCTCGAACGGAGAATAAGGCGACAGCGACGCGAGAGCGACGTACCGCGTGCATTGTGCGCTTGGGCCCGATTTATGTTCGAACATGTTTCCTCCACGGATGCGCCTTACTGCCCTTCCTGCGTGTTCTTGCACTAGTCCGCGCGGTTGCAGCCTATAGCCTCTTCGGCTTGTCATTTCATCGAACTGCATCGGCTATTGCCCCCTATAGTCTGTCATACGTATTTTTTCCGAAGATTTCATGACACATAAAAATATCGACGAAAACCACTATTCATGCATCCGTACTATGCAACGCATTAAAGGCGTACCTAAGGGAGATAAGCGTGTTACCTTCAAACACCTCCGGAGGTACACCTGATTGACCAATTGACTGACTGATTGATTTAACGCGCCGAAGCTACGCCTTGGCTATGAGGCGCGCCGCAGTTGAGGGCTCCGGATCAATCCTGACCACCTGGGGATCCTTAATCTGCGCTGAAATCTCAGAGTGAAACTTACGCGCACACCGACACAGGGACGAGAAAGGGAAACGACACCAGCGTCCCTGTGTCGGTTAGCGCTTAAGTTTCACTCATGGATGTTCACCAACTAGCTCGTCTCTCCATTGCGCTGAAATCTCGACACACGGGCGTCCTTGCTTTTCGCCTCCACCTGAATATCGGCTACCGCGGCTGGGATCGAGCTTGCGTCCTTCGGCTCAGCAGCACAACGCCTCGGTTGCTGGGCCACCGCAGCGGGTGGCACACCAGATCGCACCCAGCGAGAGCCCCAAATTTGTCGCAACAATGGAAAAACTGCTGAGCAATATGATTTGAGAGCCTGCGGCGAGCGTGTCATTGGCTCTGCACGTGTAACATAAAAGTACCTCGGCCTTCAACTATTCGACCGTCTCTGTAAAAAGGAGACCTCCCCGCGGGTTCATCGGGCGTCCTCGCCACAGCTCTATGCCCCGCTAGTTTTGAGACGCAAAACTACGAACGGGGATCTGTGGGGAAGTCGGAGAAATAACCTTTTTTTTTTCAATCAGCAAGTTCCGATAACGTGAGGTACGTACGCACTAGTAAATGCGCTTTTTTTTTTTTTTGCTAGGGCCATGAATATACCATGTTCCGCGGTTTAAAAAAACAAAATAGTGCACGAATGAAAAGCTACCCCAATCAAAACATACGAGACTGCGAGCGCAGGAAGTTTGAAAAATGCAAAGGAGTGACGGCGGAAACAGTTTCAACGAAGGCATTACAAAATGACGACATTACGAAATTGGCACGGGAAGTGAAAGTGAAGTGACTTACGCAAAATGCGAAATGTGCAAATGCGAATTGTACATGCCAAATGTGTAAATGCATGCGCTGTCAAGTGCCGAGCAGTGATTCACCGGAGGGGCTGTGGCGCCCTCCTCCGCTCTTTGCTACCACCCCTCACGCTCTTCCACTCTCTGCCTCACTCCTCTCTTGATGAATTGAACAGAGGTCTGTTCAATGCAATTCAATTTTCCCGCCGTCGCAGTGCTCGGGCGCCTTCCTCTGGGACAGCTGACATCCTTCTCTTTATCGTTTGTTTCTTGTTCTGCCTGGAACAGCACGAGCGGAAGTTCTGTTCTTTTAGGTGCCGAGCAGTTTAGAGTCCCGCCTTGCCGTCGTAGCGCGTTCGCTGTCATGCTGTCTAGCCGCCTGTCATGCTGCCAGGCGGCGTAGCGACGTAACGGACCCAAGCAGAGCCCCACGGCGTAGCGACGTAACGGACCCAAACAGAGGCTTCGAAAAACAATCGGTTTATAGTCATAACCGTTCGAAACTGCTGAACAGCTGGCGCTTGTCATACATCTATCTCCCTGTGGTTTAGCGCAAAGAAAACTGCAGGTACATTTGAGGCAAAATCAGTGCATATAACCAGCAGTCCCTCTGTCCATCTAGTTAGGCACGCCCGTTGGGTTGGTTTTTACGACGGTAAGCGAAAAAAGTGACCACCAAGAACGACGTTTTCCAAATTGCGCAGCGAGGCGCCGGCACGTGCGAGATCCCGCTCGCGCTGTTCCAGGCAGGGGGCGCGCGAGCACTGTAAAGGCGGGAAATTTGAATCGCATTGGACAAACCTCCATTGAATTCATCAAGAGAGGAAGAGTGAGACAGGGGCGCGAAGAGCGTGATGGGTGGGTAGCAGTGAGCGGATAACGGCGCCAAAGCCCGTTACGGCGAATCACTGCTTTCACCCGACAGTTTGAACGTCGAGTGGAAGAGCTTTAATTTTTTTTTCTCTGGCTTTAAAGATTATCTTTGCGAAGAAAACGTTTAGCAGTACTTGATCAACGCATATCTTTGCGCGCGCGAGCGAACATATTTGGCCCATTTGAAAACAAACGCATCTGACAGTACTGGTGCGTTAAAGCTTTACGCGTTCCGAAGCGGAGATCATCGTCCACACTGCGGTAACGGCTCCTTTTCCAGGCAGGCTGCCGAAGGACATTGCTAGAGCCGTTTTAGCACAGGACTCAGTGCAACAGCTACAGGCGGTCCAGCGGATCGAGGCAGCTCTCGCTCGCCAAACGCGCAGGGATGCATCCGACGCGATCCAGGGGCTGAAGCCTCGCGGAGAGCGTTGGATTCCCCACGTAAGCGACGGGACACGACTTGATGACTGCCCCCACATAGTCAGGTAGCAAGAGGGCCCTGCGTGGCACCCTGCTACCTCCGCCGGAGACTTCAATAAAGTTCACTTCTCTCTCTCTCTCTCTCTCTCTCTCTCTCTCTCTCTCTCTCTCTCTCTCTCTCTCTCTCTCTCTCTCTCTCTCTCTCTCTCTCTCTCTCTCTCTCTCTCTCTCTCTCTCTCTCTCTTTCTTTTTCTCTCTCTCTCTCCGGACACCGGACGGCGGTTCTGGTGGCGAAGGCATTAACCGCCCAAGAACATCCCATACCCTCGTCGATTGCCCATACTTTTGTAGAAATCATTCCTACGCGACCAGGGCAACCAAGTTTATTCATCCTGAACATCTACAGTCCTCCTCAACATCCCCTCCGAGATATCGATCCGCTCCTGAACGAATCAGCCAAGAGAGCCGGTCCAAACCCCCTGCTTTTGCTTGGCGACTTCAATGCCCCCCACCATTCATGGGGGTACCCTCAAGCGACCAAGAAAGGCACGGCACTCCTTCATGCAGCCCAACACCACATGTTTACACTCTGCAATGACCTCACCCTTCCAACTCGACTGGGAACAAGTGTCACTCGCGACACAACGCCGGACCTTACATTTGCCCGCAATGCACCCCATCTAGAGTGGGCACGCTTACCAGACACTCTTGGAAGCGACCATTACATCCTAGCCCTCGCCTTGCCCAGTCTTCCCCTTCGACGACGCATCGGACAAGCAACGCTCGTAGACTGGTCATCTTTCCGCAAGGATCCTACATCCCTTCCTCCTGCGGACGAAGATCTCGAACAATGGACGGCCCGGCTAACTGCTCTAGTGCGAAAACATACTAAAATCATTCCCCTCACAACTGCCAATCCTTCAGTCGACTTCTATCTCGATCATCTGTGGGGGGCTCGGCGAGGCCTCGTCAACAGATGGAAAAATAGAAAACATAACCGCTCCCTCAAACGCAGGATTGCGGAAATCACCCAGCGGGCCGCTCAATACGCTGAGGAGCTGAGAACCCAGAACTGGCGATCTTTCTGCGACAAACTTGGAGGCACGTTGGGCACCAAGCGCACATGGCATATTCTGCGCCACCTCTTGGGGTCCAAACCCTCCAAAACAACAGCGCAGCAGCAGCTACAACGGCTCATTCACAACCACCCGCATCCACATAACCACTTACTAGATGCAGTTCGCACAAAACTTTTTGGTTCCCCTGAAAACTCGCCTATTCCCACGATCTTGCCATACCTCGGCCGTCCTAACCCCGATCTCGACGCTCCCTTCACAATCCAAGAATTGGAGCAAGCCCTCGCTCGCTTGACACGCAACACCACGCCGGGAAAAGACCGCATAACAAACAAAACGCTCCGAAACCTAGATGATGAAACTCTCTCATCCATCCTTACCCTCTTTAACAAACACTGGGAAGCCGGAACCCTCCCCCAAGAATGGAGGCATTCGGACATTATACTAGTACCGAAGCCCCACAAACCTGTAGCCATCGACAACCTTCGGCCGATTTCTCTTACTTCGTGCCTGGGTAAGCTGTTCGAACATATGGTGCACTATCGCCTAACAACCTACCTCGAAGACAACGATCTCTATCCCCATACCATGTTCGGCTTCCGTGCCCACCTATCCGCTCAAGACGTACTCCTCCAACTAAAAGAACAAATTATCGATAACCTAAGCAAAACCCAGCCCAGCACCATCCTCGCTCTTGACGTCCAAGGGGCCTTTGATAACGTCACGCACGAGGCCATCTTGCAAGGCCTTCAAACAACGAACTGTGGAGCGGCGACGTATAACTTCGTCCGAGCCTTTCTGAGAGATCGGACAGCCACAATACGCCTTGGAACCATACAGTCTGACCCTTTTCCCACGCCGGCAAAAGGCACCCCTCAAGGATCCGTCATTTCCCCCTTACTTTTCAATATCGCCCTCCTCCAACTTCCAGCCAAACTCTCCACAATCCCCAATCTCCACCACGCATTTTACGCTGATGACTTGACAATGTGGACCAACACCGGATCGGCGGGACAACAGCAAGACAATATACAGCAAGCCATCGACTACACGCTCGAATATCTACAGCGCCGAGGCCTCACCTGTGCACCCCAAAAATCGGCATTGCTGGTTCTTCGCGCACGCACACGCGGCCGTCCTCCACAACCAACCCCTGACCCGTCCGTCACCATATCCTCCGTTCCCGTCCCGCAAGTGACCACTCTTCGAATTCTCGGCGTTCCCTTGCAAGCCGACGGCTCGGGAGCCGCTCTTCTTCCGCAACTCCATCTAACCGTCACGCAGCTTACGCACCTCATTCGAAGAGTCTGCACTCAGCACCATGGCCTCCGAGAAAAAGACACCTGCCAACTCATTCATGCGGTCCTGATAAGTCGCATCATATATGGGGCACCGTACGTCCAACTGAAACCAAAGGAACACTCCAAACTCGACGCACTCATTCGCAGAACATACAAAATTGCTCTTGGACTCCCTGCATTCACTCCTACCACGCACCTACTCCGACTCGGCCTCCACAACACACTGTCTGAACTCCTAGAGGCACAGCAAGTCGGCCAGCTCGCTCGCCTTTCCCTCACCCCCACGGGACGCACCGTTTTGACACACCTGGGCCGTCCCGCTCCTACTGCATTGGACGCACCACAACGCATGCCCACCCAAATCCGCGCACACATCAAGGTCTCGCCAATTCCGCGCCATATGCACCCTACTTACAACGTGGGTCGAAGACAAGCACGCGTTCGTCTCCTGGAGAGACGATACTCCAACGATCCCAACACCCGATACACGGATGTCGCAACCTACCCAAACCGAACAGCCCATACAATGGTTGCCCTCAACGCTCAAGGCTCTATCCTGACATCCGCCACCATCGCTGATACCAACACCACTACTGCCGAAGAGACAGCCATAGCCCTCGCCGCCACCACAGCACCTACCGGCTATGTAACCATTCTTACCGACTCACAGCAAGCTTGCCGGAACTTTCTGACCGGATGCATTTCACCTCCCGCCCTCAAGCTTCTCCAGACAATAAAGACCCTGCCCTACATCCAAGTTGTATGGACCCCAGGTCATGCCTCACTCCCAGGGAATGAGGCGGCACATGCCGCTGCCCGCGATATCTTACTCCGGGCATTCCCATCAGGGGCGGGCAACTCGGCTGCATCGTCCTCCAACCTTCCCGTTTCCAGTCGCTACACTGATATACTGCACCACTACCGTCAGAGCCGTCTCCATTACCCACCCCCTCATCCCTCCCTCAGCACTTGCGACGCCCGAATATGGCGCAGACTCCAGACGGAAACTTATTTTAACACTCGTATTCTTGACCATATATCCCCCACTACCTACCCTTACAACTGCCCTACCTGCTACACTCCCAATACGACGTACCATCTTGTATGGGAATGCGCCGACCACCCGAACCCCCTCCCTTCCCCCACCCCGGAGCAGTGGGAGTGCGGGCTGACCAGCTCTCAGCTCGGGACTCAGGAACGCCTGACCTCCCGGGCTAGAGCAGCAGCAGTCGCTCGCGGCTTTCTGAACTGAGAAGAGGCCACCCACCTTCTTTTTTTTGTCGGCTCAAATAAAAACGTTTTTTCCTCCTCTCTCTCTCTCTCTCTCTCTCTCTCTCTCTCTCTCTCTCTCTGATTAAGCAATATTGCAGGGTTGTATGGCATGGCTTCAATGAACTCTGAAGAAATCCATTAGGGATCCCGGGAGGGGGGGAGGGGTGCAGATAAAATCGAATCCCCTCCGCGTAACGACGACTACGGTTGGAACGCAAAGCTTGCTTGCGTGCAAAAATCAAATGGCCAAGTGCTAAAATCAAATCCACCGCTACAAAAGTCCAACGATCAAAGTGCGAACTGCCTCCGAGTTAAAGTCGGAACTCAGACGAGAGCAAACAAATCACTCACGGAAAAGCTAGCTGAGCGCCACCCCTCCCCCTCGTCGATTTGGACTGGGATTCGATACCCATGCAACCCGAGTCAAAGTTGGAGTCAAAAATCCAAACTGCGTCGACCGTGTCGGAATGGCGAAATCGGGTAGGCGTCGGCTTCACAACGCGACGATCACGTGCCCTCCCACTGTGTAAAGTTGGCTTTCCTGCAGTGCCTCTTGGTTACGACACCACCGTAAGTGGGACCGAGAAAGCTTCGCTTCAAAATAGTTCACCGCGGTCTGTTTCATGTGGTTCAACCGGCAGCGGCAAAAATAGAGGCCGATGCAACACATTCCGAGCGTCACGTGGTCCAGTGCTCGGCCCCATACATCACCCACCACCCATGCAGCGGGATTTCCGAAAACTGTACCATCCCTTCCTGAAGAAAGTAGGGAGAAGCGCGAAGGCTTTCTCACGTCAAAACTGCGTTAAACTGCGCCGAGGCCTTCGCTGAAAAATCGTCAAACTTTCCAAGAGCCAAATCGCAAAGGAAGAATCAACCCATGCGACGATTTTTCGCGCACTAAGTAAACGTATCTACGAACGACCCAAATGTATACCGATACGTAGTTTACGAGATAAAGGTATACTATTGTGCTGCTTGTTCATGAACGATGCGTGAATTGTCTTACCTGGAACTGGTCCTTTTTCGCGATTTTCAAGGAACCGTTTTGACCCAATGGAAGCCCGGTTCCACGCACGCACCGTGTGTCCAAAGATCTTATCAGAGGTTTTCGGCCGACCAACCGGTCAATGGCGAGAAATGCGCTAGTTTTTTCACTGGACACCATCTGTCCCACTAAGAAAGCTTTCGCTTTAAAATAACAGCGCAGGCCAATCGGTCGCAAAACAGACCTAGCTTGGACGGATTGACCAAAAATGGATACAAGTTGCGTGCAAGGAATGGCGGTTTGCGCGCTCGCTCGCTCGCCATGGCTTGCAGGCTTGCTCAGTCGAAAGTTTCATCCCCGCACCACCTTATGCACGCCACCACCTCCTCAGGAAAAGACCGACTACTTTCCTACTCTACTCATGTCACTTTAGGGCACGTCTCTCTCTCTTTCTCTCTCTCTCTCTCTCTCTTTCTCTCTCTCTCTCTCTCTCTCAATTTCCAATTTCCGTCAATCATTTACAATTGTCAGCGGAGAAACTTACATGAGGGAGTTAAAGCACTCGTGAATCCGCCGCAGCGTGACAGTATACCCATAAATCCCGATACCCACACACAACGCACGAGATTCGGAAACGGTAGCATCGAACCAGCGGGAAATTATTTACGGTCATGCTGCATTTCGTTCCCCAGCGCGTCACGCCTGCGGGGACAGAGAAACAGCTCCGAAAGGAACAAAAAAATGCAAACGCTGTTGACGTTATTGCGCAAGGCCATGACTTCATACTATTGGAGGGCACAGATATTTAAGTACCGTTATTCATTCAGCGTCACGTAGATCGCCTGCCTATGCGCGCTGTTGCGACCGGGCGGGGGCACCCGATCTTTTCTCCGTGGCCTCCAACATACGATGGGTAGCGTGTATGAAGCGAGCGGGCAGCCGGTGTTGCAGCCGTGAAGAAGTCCAGAGCAGTAGGGTAACGTAACTGTTTACTTCATAGCGAGAGGTGAGCCGAAGCCAAAAAAAGCATACAATGCCCCGACGGGCGAGGTTACAATACAGGACAGGAGCAGAGCGACCGCATGGATTCGCTGCTCAGACAGGAATGATTTTCAACGTTTCACAGACACACACACGTGTCCATAGTTCGCGAGTCATGGCTTCGCCCCTCGTGGCGTCCGAGAGAGGGGAGAGAGTGTCCTTGAAAGGTGCCGGGGTCGCGCTATCAACTCTGATCGCGCTGATAGGAAACGTCTAAGCCGGGAAGGTCAAGGCAGGTGTCTGAAGGGTGTGGCGCTGGCAGCTGCCGGAAGCACGTGCAAAGCGAGGTGATTGACCCGGCATGGCGAGACACGAAGTACGATTCACCGACACGTGGGCGCACATGGTCGATTCCCACGTGGTCGCTGATGCGAAAAAACACGTGTTGCTGGCCGATTCGTAACAGCTTCTCCGCCGGGGGTCCGAGATCCCGATGGATAAGGGTCTGCAACCGTTGTCCGGAGGGATGCTTTCGCAGTGAAGTGCTCAGCAGACGCTCGACTCCAGGCCGGGGCTGTACGACACCGTGCTGGAGCTTCACAGGGCCGATCACTGGACGAGTAGTGGCTCCCCAAGAACGTCTCTGGCTTGGACAGGCAAGCAACAGAACAACACAGCAAGACACAATCGCATCGCCGGCAAGTGCGAAGACAAATCCACACTGAAGATCTACCAGGCTTTTAGTTGCGAAAAAATACGCTAATAACTAACTACACTAGTTATATTTTAGCCCAGCAGTACTTTAGACAAGTGCACAAACTTGAAAGGTGACATTTCGCGTGATTGGAAATGTCCCACACACACAAAAAAAGACGTAATCGTAAAGGGCGAAACCTGCTTCAGGAAAAACAAAGAAATTTGAGAAAGTCAGGCGTCAACAGGCCACTTCTCGCGCCGAGAGCTGCGATTTGAGCTCTCGTCAATGCCTTGAGCCTTTCCCTTTCTGTACCGCACTTTAGGTGCAGCCGTTCTCTCAACGCTGCTGTGACCGCGTGAAATGACACCGGTCGTCTTGTTCGACAAAGGTCGAGCGCGCGGAGGAGCGAGCGGGATTTTCCCCCGTTCATACGTTGTGCGCGCACTGCTTCTAGGCGGCGTTCCCTCGGCGCGATGCGAGCTCACGGCTTTGCTCGCACTGAAACACGCGCCACAATTACGCGCTGAAGTTTTTGCTACCTCCTCATTGCTCGCCTTTTTACGAACGCGTTCGGCAAGCAAACGCCGGAACACGTTTCCGTTCTCTCTTCCAGGCTGGTCGGTTCCCGACTTCGGTGCAGCCACAGGCGACACCGGAACCTCAACTAGCTCAGCCGATGTTGGCTTAGCGACGGGAGCATCAGCTGGGAGTGAAACGGGCACGACGAGCCCATTAGACACCTTGCAGTTCCCAACAGTCACTACCTCGTCGTCCCTCGCGCTTTCAGCGACAACCTCGGCACGCGAAGACCGAAGCGTGTTTCCGTTCTCCTTCCTTCCTGCTAGAACCACACTACACCTAGGCTGCCCTGTCTCAAAAGACGGCTCAGTTGCCCGCGAACTGCTCGCGTTCGGGTCGACAGCCGTTTTCAGGGATTCCAGTGATCTAGCGCACTTTGAACATGGCGACGAAACATCTCCGCTCACCGTAGGGACCTTACACACAGTGTACTTACGCTGCCCTCCGTCGTGAGTCTCTAGAAATGCCCCATCATCGCTTTCTGTCTGAGTTTCGCCATTCCTCACAGAGGTGGCGACCCTATCGTTACTCGAGCTCTTCGCAGCGAGCCCCGCTGGTTCTTTCCTCGGCAGTTTCTCAAAATGGTACCCCTTTTCCCTTAACAGCTGATCCGACCTGTTCGAGAATAGGTACTTGTACTCCGGAAGTAGTTGTGGGGATACTGCTGCGTGCGTCACAAGTTCACCAAACGGACCTCCGATGCTGACCTTAGCAATCGGCAGACGAACGTTTCGTGCACCTACGGCTGGCTTCACCCAAACACACTGCCCTGTTAGCTGATCCGGTTCAACGTACGAAGGGTGGACCATGTCTACCGTCGCCGCGGAGTCACGAAGAACTCGGCACGGTTTACCATTGACGACTAGTTCCCGTACATACGGCTCTAGAAAATGCCTGCTGTCCTCAGTCTGATCTAGTACGTGAAAGACTAGTTTTCCTTTCTTACAACTGGCAGCGAAATGTCCCGTCTCGCCGCAGTTGTAACACGCAGCCTGCCTGCGCGCTTCGAAAGCTTTCTTTCTGCGCTGCTCCTCAGCGTCTGCTGCTCTCTCTTCGTTATCGTGGCCAGTTTCTCTATCCACGAGAACGACTTCCCTTGCTCCTCCGTCTTCCCGGGGAGCTCTGCCTTTTGGCCCTGACTTATCAGGCCTCGGCCTGAACTCTTTGTGGCCGTCTTTCGGCCCCTGCGCACCTCGACGTGCGACTAACTCGTCGGCTAGCTGAGCTGCCTGATCCACAGTTTTTACCCCTGGCCTATCTTGCACCCAGAGTCTCAGGTTCTCTGGTAGACGGCGGTAAAACTGCTCAAGACCGAAGCACTCAACTACCTTGTCGTGCTCTCCGAAAGCCTCTGCCTCTTTGAGCCACTCTTCCATATTTGCCTTTAGCTTGTAGGCGAACTCCGAGTACGACTCGCCTCTAGCTTTCTCGGCTTCACGGAACTTGTGGCGAAACGCCTCTGCTGACAGCCTGTACTTACGCAGGAGGCTAGACTTGACTTTCTGGTAGTCCTCCGCCTCCTCCTTTGGCAAGCGGGCCATCACGTCGGATGCCTCACCTGGCAAAAGCGTAAGCAGCTTTTGCGGCCATGAGTCTCGGCTAAACTGGGCCCTCTCACACGTACGCTCGAAGTTGACCAAAAAAAGACCGATGTCTTCTCCTACCTTGTAGGGTCGCATTAGGTCACACATTCGCAACGTAGGTCGCTCAGTCGCCGCAGACTGTACGCTGCTGCCACTCTGACGTCTAGGTCGAGACGCCTCGATGTCAAGACGTTTCATTTCCAGCTCATGCTGTCGCTCCTGTTCTCGCCTTCTATCCTCGCGTTCCTGTTCTTGTTTTTTCTCCTCGCGTTCCTGCTCTCGCTTTTTCTCCTTGCGTTCTGCCTCTGCGGCTGCAGCCTGACGTTTAGCGGTCTCCCTGTCATTGATAAGCTCAATGCACTCAGACAGCTCATCATCGTCAGCCCCAACAGCGAGTATAGCCTGTATCAGCTCTGGCTTTCTCAGCGCGTCCGTAACATCCAAGCGCAACTCTTTTGCAAGCTCCAACAACTGCGGTTTTTTCAACGCTTTCAAATTCATGACCGGTCTAGAGTACTGCTTTCCCACTGCTCCAAAAATGTTTTGCGCGAATAACCCACGCGACAAAAACAGACGCTCTACCAGCTATCCTCAGAAGCCTGGTAAAACTCAGTGAAGAAAAGTCCCGCACTCACCCTTGACCGCCGTGAATTCTGCGAAGTCCGAAGCCGCCTTGACGTCCGTGGTGTTGGGTCTCGCACCGCTGGCTCCAGGTGTCACGAAGTTGTCATCCGACCGCTGCCAACCAGTTGATGCGACCGGGCGGGGGCACCCGATCCTTACTCCGTGGCCTCCAACATACGATGGGTAGCGTGTATGAAGCGAGCGGGCAGCCGGTGTTGCAGCCGTGAAGAAGTCCAGAGCAGTAGGGTAACGTAACTGTTTACTTCATAGCGAGAGGTGAGCCGAAGCCAAAAAAAGCATACAATGCCCCGACGGGCGAGGTTACAATACAGGACAGGAGCAGAGCGACCGCATGGATTCGCTGCTCAGACAGGAATGATTTTCAACGTTTGCACTGCTTCTATTTATACCCAAAAAACGCCCCCAAGAGTAACACGCCACGAAATCACAGACACACACACGTGTCCATAGTTCGCGAGTCATGGCTTCGCCCCTCGTGGCGTCCGAGAGAGGGGAGAGAGTGTCCTTGAAAGGTGCCGGGGTCGCGCTATCAACTCTGATCGCGCTGATAGGAAACGTCTAAGCCGGGAAGGTCAAGGCAGGTGTCTGAAGGGTGTGGCGCTGGCAGCTGCCGGAAGCACGTGCAAAGCGAGGTGATTGACCCGGCATGGCGAGACACGAAGTACGATTCACCGACACGTGGGCGCACATGGTCGATTCCCACGTGGTCGCTGATGCGAAAAAACACGTGTTGCTGGCCGATTCGTAACAGCGCGCAATCGACTTGCGCCGGCGTACTCCCCGCGAGATGTGATTGATTCATGACGCCGAGTATACCGCATCCACCAGGAATCGTCGCACTCACGATTCCCGCTTCGGAAACTCCTGGGTTCGATCCCCGATAGTGGACCTTCGCTCTACAACGCCACCTAGTGAACCGTTACGTCAGGCACATTGTGAAATAAAAATTCGAATCATCGCGTACTGATAAACTGCCGCTTCGGTGTAACTGCGGGGGCATACACTTCCCGCGCGGAGAAAAACTGAGGAATGTTACGTTACACCCACTGCGAACGTTCGGAACGCAGAAGCGTACAATTAACGCGAACTCTCGATAAACAACTCCCGTTCTAATTACGAGAATAAGAACGAGGATCAATGCGTTGAGTAGCAATGCCAGTGGCATTACAACAGGGTAGACATTACACGCACTAGTCTATAGCATACATATAGGTCGCTCTGGATGGCGACAGAGCGAATGATGATCTATCTAGAGAAAAATCGCAAGCGGAAATACGATAAGGGGACACTATGGGCAAATCTAGGGACCAGCACCATACACACACGGAATCCGCAACGCGTTCTCACCTTGGATTTTCACAAGTGGAGCAGGGACTCCTAGGACGATTAAATACACGTCTCCGGCACGCACATGTTTTTTTTTTTAAACACTCACAGATCATCGACGCACATAGCAGGTACGCACACGCCACCGCAAACCCCTTGCAAACAGCCGGGGTAACGACACTTCGAACGTCCAGCCTACACACGTGACAAATATTCGCGCAAATGCTCGCGGCGGCGCCGCCCCGGCCGCGCAGAGCGACGGAATGCACGCGGATCCCGCAACACCTGCACGTGTAGCCTGCACGCGTTGTATACAGCACGCAAGGTTGCGAGTCCTTGAAACTTTCCGCACCCGGCGGTCGTCCGCGAAATCTTGGACGCGAAAATTGTACTCACGCTCGTACACGAAACAAAACGTCCGCGGCTCGTTTGCAGTTGGGGCACGTTGTGTGCGGACCCACTTTGCGAAAGCAGGAAGGTGTGGAGGTATAATACGCCTTCCTGTCGCATAATATTCCGTTGCGCGGGCCTCGTACGTTCCTCCTGTGAAGCAACCTTTTTCGTCCAACTGTCGCCACACTGAGGGGTGCCGCAGCGTGTAAGACAAGGTTTTGAGGCATCAGTGTATAGTGTTAAGTACCCTACGACAAAAATAATCTCAGCGCACTCGGCCCTCATTCCACAAAAGATTAAAGGGGCCATGAAGACAGTTTGATTCATTAAAAAAGACTGCTTTGTACCGAGGACAATTATACCAATTTGAGCGCGAACTCGCGAAAAGAGATGAGACAGTGGCGACTCCGCAGCCACTTTCATGACGTCACGAAATCACGACGTCACGAGGTCTCATGACGTCACAAAATCTTGTTAGTACGATTGATGGCCGCCGGCCAAAGCCAACGCCAAGAAACATAACTGCGCGATTGTTGTAAAGCCTCTAGCTTCGTTTGATCGTATCACTTCAATGCAAAGGTACAGCTAACATACTGAGAGCTATGTTTCAGTGTTTCCCTCTTTTGAGTCACTATTTCCTCTACTGCGTCACCGCTGACTTCGTGTAGCGCGAAATCTGAAAGTTCTTCAATCTTTCTTGCGGCTGGAACTGATCTGAGTGAGCTACCAACGGCTCGTTCTTTCAAATTGAACAAGGTTGTATTTTGTCTTAATGGACCATTTAAAGAGAAGATGAAATCGATCCGTCACAAATTTCGGCACTCAGGATACTTTTTTTCTTTTTCCTTTACAAAACGCACTACTTGACTCCCCGGCGAGCGAAAACAAAATTTTAAAAAATTCACGCGTGTTGCAAAACAATCGCTCCGCCCTGCAAGTTAGCCGCGTGTGCTCTGTCGGGCGCGAAACAAAGGGCTGCCTGCGTACGTGCGCGCACGCATGTGTCGCGCATTCATCTCGGAAAGAAGCGTGAGAGACGTCCTCTGTGTGACACCTGAGACAGGCATACATACAGAACGCGCGCGCGGTGTTCTGGCAAGCGCACCCTGCGAATGCTATGCGCACATCACACGTGCAGGTGACGCGAGAATTTACTGCGGCAGTCGGGCGGCAATACACTACGTTTACACGGCTCAGTTGTCGGGTGGTGTAAATCCGAGCCCCGCTCATCAAAGTTGACACCTGCCTTTTGTTTTGTACGTCCGTAACACGAGATTCGAAACTGAATACACAGCTGCACGGGTATGCACAGCCGCCCGCTGCTCTCTCTCTCTCACTCTCTCTCTCTCTCACACACACACGGGCACACACACACACAAAGAAAAACACAAGAAACGAGGAAGATAAGATGATGCACGATCCGAGCGTGTAACCTTTAATGCGATTGTTCGAAAAAGACCACGTTTGACGTAATCAATGCGCAAAGGAAAGAGATAGCGCAATGGGGGCCGCAGTAGCGTTCTCGGAAGCAGCGGAGTCAGAAACGGCGAAAATGACTACACCGTTCCCCCGCACACCACCCCCTCCCACCTACGCCTCTCCTCTGCCTGCCCCTCCTCTCTCCCCCCATGCGCCCATCATCTTTACACCGCCCAAATAACAACTTCCGACGCCCCTCGATCGAGGGGCTTTGCTGCACGCACACAAACGACTACCAAACAGTGCTTCTCTATCTGTGATTCTCCGCGCTGCTGCGCCGTACCACATAAACACTGGCACTGCTCCATCTCGCCACATTAGAAAGTTTTAGCAGTCCGTCCGTTCCGTCGTGTGCGTTGTTACCGGGTTGACCGGGACACTTCTAGACACTTCTGGGCACCGGGTTGACCGGAACCCGTCTGGGCACTTGGGCATTCGTCGCGGTAGGAGGATTAGTTCCGCGGGCCTGCCTTCGCCATGTCCGCGCCTCCTGGACCTTCCTCCTCGACCTTCCGCGCGCGCAGGCGCAGACCGGTCTGGTCCCGGAAACCCGGTAACAACGTAACCAACGGAACGGACGGACTGCTAAAACTCTCTATTACCGTGGGGCTCTGCGCGCGTGTACTCACTAAACAAGCGAGACGACAACGTCTTCGACCCACACTCGGCGAGTGTCGCAGTTTTGAACCAGGCGCGTTCAAGACGAGGTTTGACTCTTAAAATACTAGGGCGGCTTAATTGATTTGTTAGCTCGAGTGTATCACCTTTTCTATCGGCGCCTGAAGACACTGAGAAGAAAAAGTCTGGAATCGTTTGTTCGCCTTTCACCTCACTTTTGAGAAGAAGTTCATTTGAGTCGATGCAGTGGCTAGCGCGCGTCAGGCCGAAGCTGAGTTCCCCTCTCTCACTCAACAACACCCGTAAAAAATAGATCACGTAAACTTTACGGAAGACTGCAAATGCATAGACCAAGGAGCAGATTCGTAAGTAAAGACGGTAGGTTACCTTTCTGTTAAAGCTTGCCTTTCGGTCAGTATCAGAAACATTTAAATAACGCAGTGGTAACCATACGAAGAAGAAATTTTACTGTAGACCAAACAGTAATCATCATCGGGCTACAATAATTCGGTTATTCCCTTTAGCGCTCTTGAATGAGACCTGCCCATTTTAAACAGCTTAACAGATGCCCACGTCCTACTTGCGAATTCGAACTCCTACTTATCCGCATCGGCACGAACATGCCAGCCATGACCTGTCTAACAACGAATTCATTCAAGGGTGTCGAACCAAAACCGAACCCGAACAGGAAACCAGAACCGATGCAGTATTTTCACCATAACTGCGTCCCCAAATACAAGCTTTTTTTTTTTGAACAACCGAACTTAAATCGCAACTGAAATAAAAAAAATTACGATTACCGGCTCACGACAGAACGGTTCGTTTATGCGATGCTAATAACGCGCTTTCAACGCCATTCGGTTCGTTTCTCTTTCAGGTACCATCCACCTCGGTCGTAATCAGTCATGCATTTAAACGCGTAGCGTTAAGGGCCCAGTGTCGCAGAAAAGCTGGTGTCTTCGGCGGCGTCGACCGTGAGTGAAAAATCGGCGTGAGCAACAAACCCCGTAGCGCCACCTTTCGGCGACCACTGAAGGCCCCCGGAACGTAAGGCGCTGCACACGCAGATGGCGGTCGAACAGGAGCGGAAAGTTCTCACCGCTCGCGAGCGCCGCTACGCGCGATTTTTCCCTCCTCCAATCCATCGCAATCAAATCACCACGTGGGGAAAGGGACGCACACCAATGCCGCGAGCACAGAAAGGCCGCAACCGTGCTGCACTGCGAATCGGCAACGGCACGCACCCCGAAAGTGCCTATACTTCTCGCATTTCATTAGAGAGCGGAGAACCGGTGCCGGTACGGTACCCAGTAGGCGACCGGCGCCACTGCGCGCGGGCAGATGCGAAAAAACTGGTTGCGCACATAAGCAGGTGTACCGGGTCCCGTAATGGGATCGGTACCGTACCGGCTATGAAGTACCGTGCTGGGACCGGATCTCCGCTCTGTTGTAGTTGTAGCAGAGCGGAGAACCGGTGCCTGTACGGTACTTGGTAGCCGACCGGCGCCACATGCGCAGAGAGAGAGAGACCGCCTGGACGCGTGCGCAAGTGCACCGACCGTGTACCGGGAGCCGTACCGGGACCTGTTATCCGCTCTGCTGTTTACGTTACCGTTAAACGTGCTTGCGCAAGTCGACTACGCATGCGCGAGCAGTTACCGCGAACGGTGAGGTACCGGCGTAGGCTTTATCGGCGCCAGCGAGCTTCCTAAACAGACGAAGTGTATACCCTCGCGTCTTGTTATCTCCAGTGCACTTTCCTTTCCCTTCTTCCAACAAATCACTTCTCTCTCTTGATTACAGCAGACGCAGTGCGCTCGGCGCTTGATGCCTGCTACAGCCAATAAAAGTAATCTTAGTGGATGTTGTTTGTTGCGTTTTTCTTGTTAAATAATGCTCAGGAGCACGACAACCTACTACTTTTCTCAGATGGGCGAGCAAAATGGCCGCCGCTGCTCATGCTAAGCCTCACCTGCCTCAAATAGTTCAGGTAGGTTTCTGAGCTCGCAAAGTGCTTTTACGCCTCCAAAATTGTGCCGGGCAAGGTGGCATAGGCTAATTAGTAATTACTACAGCATATTTTACTAATTTCTTGCCGAAATATTCAGCGCAGGCGCAAATTCTAGTTCAACTCAACTCAGTATATGGCGCCAACGACATGTTTTCTTTTCCAAATCTCTACGGGTGATGACTACAATATTCTCAAAACAATTAATGTTATTGTGCACGCTTCGTCCGAAAAGTGAAACATTCAAGCTTGTTGAAACTAAAGCAAATGGTAGCTATGAGCAACCAATCATGCGTGATTTGCTTTGAGGCTAATTCATCAGATGTCGCTACATGCACCACTGTGGCCGGAATGCGCAAACCGCAAACGGTGTGGTGAAACTTGTCCTACTGTTTTCAGCGGTAAACGGTAACGCCGTAGACAATCGCCTACCGGCTCCCGGTACGGTACCCGGTAGGCGACCAACGCTACTGCGCGTGCGCAGACTGGTTGCGCGCATGCGCAGTTGTACCGGGTCCCGTACCGCGACTAGTTTTCCGCTCTGCTATAACTCTCATGCAAGCACGGTAAAGATATGCTAAAACTCTTTATTAGTTTAAAGCATGCTTGAGAAGTGTGTTTCCGCCAAGGAAGGGGGAGGAAAAGAGGCCTGGACGATGTTTTAAAACAACACGCACGACGACGGGGAACGGAGGAGGAGTAAATAACTTCATTGGGTCACCACCAGCCCATCTACGCCCACTGCAGGGCAAAGGCCTCTCCCATTAACCTCCAATTACCCCGGTCCTGTGCTAAGTGCGACCAATTTATCCCTGCAAACTTCTTGATCTCATCTTCCCATCTAACTTACTGCCGCCCCTGCTACGCTTGGCTTCTCTAGGGATCTACTCTGTTATCCTTAATGACCACGGTTATCTTGCCTTCGCTTTACATTACATAACTTCATTGGGTAAATAACTCCAAAGGGGAGGCCTCACGGATAATTTCTGCCTTTCGCAGCCACCAAGCTCCAGATAAGCGCAAAACCAAAGCGTTGATTTTGTTTTGCAGTTCATCTCACATACTGCGCGCCGCTAAGAGGGCCAAAGCTACCGAGGCGGTTCCACCTGCACAACGGGGGGACGAAAATGTCCTTCCAAAGTCGCGTTTATCTAGCAAGCCTCCGTGGAGCGTCACGGTAAGTTAGATGCGCTCGTTGGGCTGCTTTGTAGAGAGCCGTGTAGCGTACCGTGCTGCAAGAACTTGCGAAACGAGCTGCAGACTTTTTTTTTTATTTTTGCAGTGAAAATCGGTATTTACTTCGACAGACTTCATTCACCGTCCCCAGAGAGAAAAAGAGAAAAGTAAAGAGGGAGTGGAAGGGAGACCTAAAAGTAACCACGTGACGCCGGATCTCAGCCAGGAAGGGAAACCTATCGGGGGAGGGGGGGAGGGGGAGATAACAACAGCGCTGTGAGAGAGACAAAGGGAGGTGGGGGAAATGGACTAGGTCGGTTTCCTTGAGGGGGAGGGGATAAAAATTCTAGTGTGTCTCTTTTTATTATTTTTTGGCCCTAACTTCACCATAACTGTTCGATAAAACGTCTTACACAGATTACTGCCCTGACGCTTTGAAAATGGCACGAGTTTTTCGATATACAGAAATGGTGGCCCCAACGAATTCTAAAATTACAGGACGACCCCGATTTGAAGATGTCCTATTATTCTGTGTCCGACGATAAATGTTCTCCAACAAAAAGCACTATTCCATCGAACCAGTGATGTTTTCAAGCGTCTAGACCCACTTAGTCTGAAATGATTTCTCCATCTGACATAACGAAAATATCACAAGTGTTGATTTGAATTCGCCATGTGCTTAGACACCGAAAAGCCATTTGACACCGTATACCATAATATTTTGTTCAGTCATTACAGTCACGCGGTATCAGGGATCTGCCTTGCAAAGTTCTTCCACCGTTATCTAAGCAAACCGTTACCAAACCATGGGGATTCCACAGGGTCGGTACTAGGGCCGTTACTTTTTCACACTGTATATCAACGACCCGCCTACGCGGTGACCACGGTTATGCATGCCGATAATTGAGCGATGCTAGCAAGATATAAATCATTACCAGATGTTTAGAAAACCGTGAATGATTAACTGTAAGGTATTAACAAACTGTGTCCAATACACTGACGCTTCGCGCCTTTCAATCTAAGCATATTTTTCTAAGGTCTCCACGTGAAGTGAAAAACAGTCAGCGCGCATACATGTGTAATGAAGCGTTTCACTCGAGGCCACACAGTGACAACCTCAAAAGGGGAAAAAAATTGTATGCTTAGAGGACAAAATAGGACACACATTTTCCGGCACAGCCCACTACACATTTTTTTTTTTTATATTTCACTCCCGTCTTGCGTACTGCACACTATGGCACGCATTACCAGCCAATTCCTGCTTCCCCCCCGCCCCCCCTAACAAAAAAGCGCTGGGGAGATAATTCCTTGCTCACTGTCACGGGGTCTTATTCATTCGCAATCAGATAATGCCGGTATTCCTACTACGTGACTAATGTTTGTTTGAGAGAGAGAGAATAACTTTAATGAAGACCAGCGATGTTAGCCGAGCCGTCGGGCTGGCTTGCTACGCTAGATGAGAGCGAAAAAAAAGAGAAAAAAAAGAAAGAAAATGTTTGAACTGTAACACAACAATCCACTTAAGGTCGCCTTTTTGTTTCTGCCACCAGTACATACACAATTCTGGCATCCAACAACGTGTGCGGTCAGTGACTAGTGCTGGCGTCAAGATGTGGAACGAGCTTCCTTGTGCTTTTATCTCCTGGCAAACGTTTCAGACGTCACTTCTGTTACTTTATCTTGCCCTCAACCGACCTTTTCTGGGTGGAAGGGGGGAGGGGACGCGTGTGTGCGTGAGAAAGAGATGGGAGGGAGGGGGAGTGATATTGCATCAATTATTTGTCCATATACTTACATTTGGAACCTAACAATTAGCAAACGATTATGCGTGGATGTACTGTTTCATATTCAATTATTTGTATCTGTATTGACACATGTGAGAAAAACCTCGCGATAACCAAGTTCACTGTTTTACTTCTACCTTTTTAATAGTTTGTTTTTATGCACCCGCACAACGACTTCCAGAAAAAAGTGTTGCATTCCCGTCACCAAACAACGTGTCTGCGAGAGAAGCGCATACTAGAAACGGATACATATTCATTGCAACAAACATGGTTCGCCAGGTCCGCTGAAAATTAAAAAAAAAAAAAAAAAAACGCGCCCAAATTTTCCCGCGTCGAAGCACCGGGAAAAACGATTTATAGCGCCGTCGACAAATTCATAAGCCACTCGGAACGACTGACGAAGAAAAAAAAAGGTAAAACGGGGCTCGTAACCTCATAGAGCGGAGGGAGTCAATAAAGAACGGCCCCCCCAAACCGCATACCCACACACGCTGACTCACTATAAAACACGCTCACTGTCGCCACATTCAAAGCAGCTCCCCTCGTTCATACTTGCATTTGCTTTTTCCGGTCGCCTTGAAACCGGCGTAACGACAAACAGCGCGAAAAAAGGGGCGCAACCCTTATTTCCCTTTGTGATCATCGCTTTCTCTCTATATTCTTTTGCCTCATTCTCCGGCGAGGAGCGGGTGGTGGTGGGGGCGGCTCCTTCAATCTCGCTCCACATTCGGCGCGCCCCCTGCTTTCGTATTCCCACGCCTAGTTTCCGATTCACACACGTCGCGTCGCTACCGTCGCGCGCTGTAGCAGCGGCAGGGCTCTCTTCGCCGGCAAACTCACGTGCGCCTCCTGCCTCGGCGAGTTTTGATCGTTTCGAATCTCGCGTTAATTCAAACCCACCGGGAGATAATTAAGCACCTTCACGGCGCGCTTACCTCTGCACTCCGACGGTCATCATCGTGACGGGGTTTGGAAACGAAGGTGCGCGTGTGTTGCGGCTGCGATTCCAACGAGAGGAGAGGAAACGTGCTTTCACACTCCAACGACCACCGGCTGGGCTCCTCCGCATCAAGTGACGCTAATTTCGTCCCGAAATCAAAGCGACGTCGGCGTCTCGGTCGGAGAGAAAACGTCAGGGCACTTCACGCGTCATCACGACGACGACACAGACGACGAGGAGACCGGCGGCATCGGTGGAGACGGCAGCAGCAGGCACCGGTCGCTACACGACCGGCCTGCTCTTGCAGCAACGGCGATGTGCTGCCGCGAGCGAGAGCGCGCGCAGCAGCCGGGAGAAAAAAAAAAAAAAGCGTTTGTGTGTGCTTGCCACGTCCTAACTACCACGTACTGCGTGCAGGAACGAACGCGCGCGCGCACACAGCGAGCACGCACGGCCGCTCGGCTCTCGCGGACTGGCACCGGAGAGAAAGCAAAGAAGAAAGAAAAGACAAGAGAAGCACGCAACGAGATGAAAAAGAAGAAAGAGCGAAAGAGAGAGAGAGACAAAAAAAGAAGAGCTGCCGCTGCTGCTGCGGCAGCACGCTCGGCGAACGCGCGGCGCGAGCTATAGAAGCGTTAGCGGGCGCTCGCCGCTAGCTCGCTTTTTCCAAGCGACAGGAACAAGGCGAAGGGGGAGAAAAAAGAAAAAAAAAAAGCACAGCTCCGCATCGAGAAACGAGTATGGCGACTAAAAACAGAGAGCCAGGCAGAGGAGAAGAAGAAAGAACGAAAGAGGAGGGGGGAAAAAGTGAGGCAAGAAGACGCGGACGACAGCCAGAGAGAACGCGCTCGCGCGCGAGCAACGGCAGCAGCAGCGAGGCGCGATAAAAACAAGGTGGAGAAGAGGCAGAGAAGAAAAAAAAAAGGAAGAGAATCCACCAGCGAGTGAACGCCGCACGGCTTCGAACGAAATCCGAAAAGAAGCACGCACGCAGTAACAACGCACGCACGTACGCCGGCGCGTGAAGACCGAAAAAAAAAAAAAAAAAAGAGAGCGGGCCCCGAAGAGAGAAGCGGAGAGGAGCCAACGCCGCCGCGAGCTCCAAGTAAAAGAAACAGGCGGGCAAGGCCGAAAAAGAAGCGAAGCTAATAAAAACCGCGCCAGCGGAGGGACGTGCAAAAGAAGACCGCGAGGAGAACCGATGAGACCGGAGGAAGAGAAAAAAAAAACGCAACCGTCAAGCCCAGAGAGAGGCACCTCACCACGTATCGGAAAAAAAAAGAAAAAAATGGGGAGCGCGATCGTCCAGCGGGCCCAAAAAACAAAAACGAAGTGGACTCGGAGGTGGACAGGGCGAAGAGAAGTAAGAAAAAAGTGCGAGCCGCGAAAAAAAGTGCCGGAGGAGACCGACGAACGTGCTTGAGGAGCGGTGAAGCTCCCGCTAAAGAGAAGGGAACGCAAGAAAGAAGAGAAAACTGAAGAGACGGCGAAGCCGACGCAACTCCGCGAGCCCAAGTGAGAGAAAGTACGCACAGAGCAATTCTAAACTGCCTTCTCTCCCCAAGGAGTCAGGACTCGTCCCTCGCCGGCGGGGATCCTCTTTTTTTTTTTTTTTCGGTTCACGTCCGGCGTCACTGGTCGCCCTCATCATCATCATCACTGGACGACGACGGGCAGAGATTCCCTCCTCCTCCGTATTTTCCACGCAGTTCCGTCCGATCTGCGCCTTCCCTCCCCGACGCCGTGGCCACCGACTGCCCTTGGAGGCGTCCACGAAGGGCGATCATCAACGCCGCAAAGGAGAGCGCCAGAGGATCCCTCGCTTCGCTTTGTTTGTTGTTTCCCGCCTCTTCCGTCCACAGCTCGCTCGCGCGCCGCGAACCACGGCTGCCACCCTCTTCAGCAACCCGCAGGTTGCATCGCTTTGTTGACACGGCCGAAATCGACCACGGCCAAAACGATGTCTGCGGCGAGCGAAACGGCATAGACAACAAGCACGAGCGTACAAAACTGCCAAGGTCTCCTCCAACTATTTGAAGAGAGATAAGTAGAAACAAACGCGGATGCCCCAAAGTTAGAAGAAGAGGCGATGCCGCGTTGACGAGATAACGTTTACGTCGAGAAAACGCATCTCCGCTCATTTTTCCCAGCGATCACGCGTTGTCGGGGCGAAAAAGGAGGGAGGAGCGGGAGGAAGTGGGCGGCGGATGACGAGCACAGCCTCGCAGCAGCCAGCCGCGCTGTCACCGGGATGAAAGACAGTGGGGCGGCGAGGAGGGCGAACGGAAAGATGGAAGCGGTCCAGTTCTATTTCGTTTCTAGCGCCCCGGCTGCCGGCGCGAGCAGCAGCAGCGCAGCGTCGCGCGGCGCTTTCTTTGTCTGTTCGCTATTTCTGACTCGCGGCCGGTGGCGTGTTCGCGATCAGCACGCGCCGAGAAAACAAGGGGGTGGGGGCGAACACAGCGAAAGAAAGCGCAGCCGTGGCGTGCAGGCGTCGGCGGGCAGCAGCCTCATCGCCTCACGTTCCTTTCTGCACGAGCTGCTGGCGTGCGAGAACGGTTGCGTTCCCTCCTCGCCGGCCGACGCAATCGCCATTAGTCTATTTCCTTCGTGCCGCCCTCGGCCGCACGCGTGCGTCATCAGCACAGCGCCAAGCCGAAGCCCCGGGGCTCGAACAAGAGCACGACTGTAGTGCTGCGCCCAGCGCGTGTCTCGCGTGCTGCTGGTTCCGCAGAAGCTTCTGCGGGCCGCGTGGAAAGACTGCCCCCGCATGTCTCGGCGAGAAAAGGAAAAGGAAAACGCCGAGTACAAGACGAACCACCCGGCGCTGTCCACCAGAATTCAGCACAAATACCAAGTCAACGGTGCCCAGAACCCACAGTTCATTAAGTCTTTTCCGAGTAAACGTTTTGTGACGGGTTTATAGTTGAGCCTGAGCCCCACCACGAGCACGATGATGTCGTCGGAACGACGCCGCTCAACACACTGCTGCTGTTGATTTCTAATGATGGCGCTGGTGATGATACGTGATGGTGCACGACACAGGCGCCGAAGGGGAATGTCCGCTCTTCGTTACAGTCTATACGTCCTCCCTCCCTCCCTCCCTCCCTCCTCTTTCTCTCTCTCTTTCGATATCAAAGTGTCCCCGCAGTAAAGCCTCGTTACAAGGAAATATCGCTTTATTAGAATTGTTTCATGGTCACCACCGCAGCGTACACGAAACACATCATACCCGCTTTTAACGAAGTATCTTCGTTATAACGAGGATATACTGCATGTACTACATGGTCAGGGTGAAACGTTCTGGACAAGCGGTGGACAGAAGAAGAAGTGACTGCGATTTAATGTTTTAACGCCCGGTGAATTAAGCGCTCAATCACTCCGTGAGAGCCGAAGACGTCCGGAATTAAAAACGGCACGCGACTTTCGCGATCGAATGCCTTCAGCCACCGCGACGAGTTCGATACCGCTCCCTGTCCAACGGTCCGGTAACTACTGTGCGGTTATCCCGGCTTTTTACCGCTGAGGAATAAGCACAATGCCTGATTGGAGGAAGGGACGATCCCATCCCCTCACCTGGATGCGGCAAGCGTGCACGATCCTTTCTTTGTGGGAGTTCGTGCGCGAGGCAGACCTTACCGGACGAATACCACGGCCACCCCTCTCCTTCTTCCCCAAGTAGGCTGCAAGGCCCCCTGAATCGCCAGTTTACTCATTCACTCACTGTAATGACAGACGAGCAACCATTGTGAGGAGCCATAAACACGGATTATCAGAGTGACACATGCGCGAACAAAAGGGTTGAATAAACATATAGGGCGTATACCACCGCGCCGGACCTGGGTCATAAAAAATCTGCACTCCAGCAATCTTCATAGTGAAACGTTTACTTCACTTGTGGTAAGGCAACGAGCGACTTTTCCTTTTTGAGAGGCCAATACGGATGCAAGCCGAAGCGCCAACGAGTTAATAGTCGAACCCGGCTATAACGAACCCGGATAGAGCGAATTATGCTATATATCGAACAAAAATAATTCAGTTATGGAAATACATGGGAAACATATTCCTTATAACGAAGTTCACATCCGATATATCGAACTCTGGGCGCCTAGAATGGCCGCCGAAATGCATGATCTCGGAGCGGCGATTGAGATGTGGATTGGCCGCGACCACGGAGCAAGAGCCGCGACTAGGACATTGCGCCTGGCACGGAGTGACGTGATGGCCGACACTTTCCGTAACTATTTCCGATGCGCGGGACTCGCGACGGAACCCGCCCAGTCAGTGAGTGCGGACCAAGACAGCAGCTTTGGTGAACTGTGGGAAGAGCTCGCCAACGTTCCCGATGATGTCGCCAGTGAAATCCGTCCGACGCTTATAATGAAGCGCTTTCGGCAGTCGATGTGCTCCGCCAATGATTCTTAGATTTTTGAGGACGCGGACTCGAACTGGTGCAAACAATGTTTCGTGTAGAGAATTGTTGAATCCGCCAAAACGAAAGTGAAAACAAAAATCAGCGTTTTTTTTTTTTCAACGTGTGCAGTTAAGGCGGAAAGTAGCTTCGATACTTGCAATAAATGGATTATTTTGGTCTGGTAATGGCTACTGTGCTGTGTTCGTTTCTGCATACGCGGATGGCGGAGTTGGGGAGGGGGCGGGGGGCTCCCGCGGATTGCGAACTCGTAACAATAAGCTCGTTATAGGCGGGTTCGACTATATCGAACTATTGGATATATCGAACTAATCGCGGTGCATATTGCAGTTCGCTATAAACGGGTTTGACTGTATGCAGTGCACAATTTTTTTAAATGCGGAGCATTTCTTTAACTCACGATGTCACCCGGCGTTGGCGTGCCTCAGCGTCCGCAACAGCCGTTACAGGTGCGCCCTCTCCCCCACTCCTCCTCTCCCGCATCACGCTACCCTCCTCGCTCTCAACAACAGGTCCGCACCCCTCCCCCTACACTATATAAAAAAATAATACTTACCGGCGCCTGGTTTCGATCCCACGACCCTGCGGGCGGAACGCAAGGTACATGGTGCTCTACCCACTGCGCCACAAAGCCGACACAGAATGGAAGGCTACGAACGCGCCTTATATCCTTGACTCATTCAAACTACGTCAAGAAGCTGCTGATACAACGCATTCACTACCTATGGGCGGAACGCGAGGTACATGGTGCTTTTCCCACTGCGCCACAAAACCGACACAGAATGGGAGGCTACGAACGCGCCTTATATCCTTGACTCATTCAAACTACGTCAAGAAGCTGCTGATACAACGCATTCACTACCAACAACTCCCCAAACACTAAACGTTAACGCAATACACCCGCCCCCTATGCGACGCATTTACTCGAGTCCCCCTCGCGGGGAGATGGGCCCTTTTTTCTCTTTGCCGCTCATGTAATGAGACGTTGGATGTCTTTAGGGGGACAATTACAGTGACGAAACAGCGAAATTTTGGGGCACAGAATGGATGCTCATTGCAGGACAGGAGCGGTAGAGTTCTATGGAAGAGGCTTCCGTCCTGCAGTGGACATGAATAGGGTGACGATCACTGACTTCATACCTCCGCACTTCCTAAACATGGTATCGTCTATAGTCCTTGCTATGTTCGATCGATCGCAGTCAAAGCTGGAAAGGGGATCATCAAAGGGCAGAAAATACAGCCACTCTGCCCCTGCTGAGTAGTAAACAGAGAGAGGGGGAGGTGAGGAGGGACTGCACACCGGAAGCCGGAAAGTAGCAAGTAGGCAACCACCGGACCTAAGCGGTGGGCGTCCTGTCTTTCACGAGGATGGCTTGGTGGGCTAGTTGGTGGGGTATCATGAATGGGTTAACAGCGCACAAAGAAGGCGACACACAAGGAAGAGACGAAGGTCCTGTCGCCTCTTGTGTGTCGTCTTCTTTGTGCGCTGTTAACCCCTTCATGACATCCTGTCGCGCTCGCAAATACTGCGACTGAGCTGCACGGTATGAACGCACAGACGCATTACATCGGGCCAAATTGACCGCCTTGGCACCTGATGATTATCCGCCGCCTAGTGAAACAGCAGAATAGGCAAAGGGGGAGAGGAAAGGAAGCAAAGTGACTCCGTGCCTCTACCCTAGTACACGAAAGCATCCGGGGAGGTTCAAACCAACAGGATGCACATGTTCGCTGCCAATGAAACGTAAACAAAAGGGCCAAAGCCGCTTACACCTCTAACGATACTAAACCATATTTTGGAACGACAAAGGCCAACCCATTGTTAAGCATATTGCGAAGAGGCAACGGCCTTCGTGATGTTTTTACGATGAATGTACCGCAAAAGGTGCCCGAGTGTGTAGACTCAACCAGAACCTCAATCGAAACAAAGCCCAGGCTGTAGACAGCTCGTCTACCGAGTGTACACAAAACGCAAGTGCCGGAACAAGCGGCGGTGCCCCAAGCTGTAGCGATCGCAAAATGGTCGTAAACGGCGTCGCCTACACAGAGACTTTTGAACGATTTTTTTTTCTTTATGCGAAAGCATTATATGGCCGATTAAGCAAAAAAAGCCGGCGTCAGCGTTGGCGTCAGAAGCCGAGAGCTCCGCACATCAATTATTGATTGATTGTTTGTAGGGTTTAACGCGCCGACGCAACGCAGGCGATGAGGCGCGCCGTAGTGGAGGGCTCCGGATTAATTTTGACCACCTGGGGATCTTTATCGTGCGCCGAAATCTCGTACAGACGGGCGTTTTTGCTTTTCGCCTCCATCAGAAAAGCGGCCGCCGCGGCCGGGAATCGAACCCGCGACCTCGTGCTCAGCAGCGCAACGCCTTAGCCACTGAGCCACCGCGGCGGGTCCGCACATCAATTAAAACACAAGTTAAAAACTGCGCTGCCAGGCGACGCCGGGGCATGGGAAGAGCCAGGGGGAAGGCCGAGTTCAGTTGTGGATGCGGTCTTCGGCAGCGGCACGTCATATGAAGCACGTGCCCCGCTGAGCTCATACAGCAGCGCAACAGTTGCCATCCCTCGCAGAGCCGAACTCCAAGGAGCGCTTTGTGGCGTTAAAGTGGACGTTATTGTTTTCGCATTCACAACTCACAAGTGTGTTATTGTTTTCACAATTGTTTTCACAATTCACAACTCACTTAGGTGTCCTCCAAGTTAATTCTTTTTTTTTTTTAACGACTGCTGCGATCGCAGTGCGTAGTTGCGATGGCCGCGCAAGCAACAACTTGTGACGGCGACGATCGACTATATTCGTAACATTTATTTGTCATTTACACGCGCAGGTCTGGTTCAGTTAAATGCAGGTGAGGTATGCTATAGTTGCGCTAACTGAAAACTTGTGCGGACCAAAGCGCCTTACAAACAAAACAAAAAAAAATGCGACTGCGGCGGGGACATGTAGAACAGCATTACGTTTTTTTTTTTTTTTTTTTTCAATTTTAGACGATTATTTCGCGCGTGACCAACCTCAGAGGTAAACATTAGTTGCAAGCGATGGTGATAAGGTACAGCCGTCAGAAACATGCCATTATCTTCACTCGAAGCATTCCTTTCTTTATGAGTAATGCAGCCGCCGTTGCTTAAGGAAGCCGAAGTTCTCGAGCTGGCGCCATTTCAACGTCCACGACTCTTGCGCTCTTCGGCGACACGCGCAGACCGCGCGATGCACGTGGGATTCGACCATGGCTCGCGTCACCGTCGCTGGAAATGTCACGCGACAAGTGTGCAGCGCTGCCCGCACGACGGCGATGAGCCCGCGTGTCCGCGGATTCCGAAGGTGGCCGCCTGCTACTGACACTCGATATATCTTGCGCACGACGACGGACACGACCAACGCGAGAACCGGACCGGTAACCGATAGCTTTCAATGCGCCTCAATGCACCTGTTTTTGGGTGGGGCCACTTCGACGAGTACGGGGCGTCGATGAGATGACAGCGCTGCTCTTCGGAAGCCCATTCGGAGTGCTCCCTAGCCAAAAAAGAAAGCACTTCGATGGGGGGCATCACTTCAGCAGCACTAGCGTCACTAAATAAGCTAGTGACGCTAAGCAGCACCATGCAAGTAGATGTGTCCTCACGAGAGTCACAGGTCACTTCCGGTTTGACTCGCGTACAGTTCCCCAAAGGTCAACCTTCAAGGCCGACACGAACAACGAGCTATGCATGCACCCAGTCTTGCGATGCTCAAAAAACTTAATTTTTATTCGCCTAGATTATGCAAATATGTTATGCAAACCAAGATTATGCAAATAGGGTTCAACCTAAATTGAGGACGTCTCAGCATGCAAAGGAACGGAAGATGATAGGTGTAACGTAATTAAGGGACAAGAAGAGAGCGGGGTGGGTCAGGGAACAAACGCGTGTTAAGGACATATTAGTAGAAATTAAGAAGAAATGGACGTGGGGAGGGCATGTAATGCGAAGGCAAGATAGCCGTTGGTCATTAAGGGTAACAGAGTGGATTCCTAGAGAAGGCAAGCGTGGCAGGGGGCGGCAGAAAGTTAGGTGGGCAGATGAGATCAAGAAGTTTGCGGCGATAAATTGGTCGCAGCTAGCATAGGACCGGGGTAATTGGGGATCTATGGAAGATGCCTTTGTCCTGCAGTGGGCGTAGATAGGCTGACGATGATGATGATGCAAATAGGTATAGCCCGTGTTCGGTACGAGACTTTTTTTTTAATACCTCGTGCACTTACTTAAGTAAGCACGCACAGCATAACTTGCCCCTCACTTAGGGCGAGACATTACGCTTTGTGTACGGGCCTAAGCCTGACGCATGCACGCAGCCAGTATTTACGCGTGTCTCCAAGCTCGCAAATTCTGTCGAGCGCGTCACGACTTTAATAACGCGGGCCGGCTGCGCCGCTTCTGCGTCCATATATCCCCGCCGCTTCATCATCATCAAACGCAACGGGCGAATAGCTGCTGCCGCATGTCAACCCCTTGAAAGGGCACAATCTCGCCATGACCCTCTCGCAACGAAACTGCAGACGGCGCGGACGGCGCAGAACGTATGCTGGAGATTTTCAGCACCCGACATGCCGAACTTGTTAGTCACGTATTTAACCCTATATCGCTAATGGGACGCCGAAGAAAAATGACACGCTTATTGCAGCCGAAAGTGTGAGCATACATCCGTAGCCCTTTCGACATTAGGAAAACGCCGCGACTGCTTATAAATTGAGAATCAAAGAACGCATTTTCGTACCTCATTTCCCTGTTAATCCTTCCAAGACAGAAAAAAAATACCACCCGAAGAGACTAAGACAACAATGCGATCTATGGTATGTACTTATGATACATACCACACAAGCCAGCGGTTCCCTTCGATAGTCCCAGCGGCTCTCGCGCTCTCAACTGCTCCGCATCATAAAGCAAAAGTCTGTGCAGTGGAAGCTCGAATGTCTTGAGCTGTATTGAAGCCTAGCAGGAAATTATGTTCAGATAGGTTTTTCCTAGTCAGCACAGCCAAGCGACGCATGGCGCCATCTAGGAGCATATGTTTGAAGCTATGTCCACATGCTTGTGGCCCTCAACTTAATCGCTCAGAACCGCTTGGTCTCGTAGTGTAGTAGTTCCGCTCCTGCGAAACAACCATCGGAACCCGGGTTCAAATCCCGTTACCGCTTTTTCTTTTTTCATTTTCAAGGGTTTGTTATATGTGAATGTTAACTTAAATTTGTTATCCCGCATATAACATATTTATGACATCTTCATGCATTATAAATAGAATTTCGGGTATTTTCGTTGCCTTTTGGTCAGTTTGAGCTACTGCTTCTTGTACGTTTTTGCGGGTTTTCGCCTATTAGCTCAGTTTCGGCTATTTCTGTTGAATATTTTTTTACACCGTGGTTTTCAACCCCTGCAGGTCCATTTTGACGGATATTTATTTCAGTTCGGGAGGTTTTGTATGCTTTAGTTACGTTTATGCTGCGATACAGCCCCCATAGGCAAGCTCAGGTGATGGCTGGCTGTACCGACTAGGAAACGCATATACACCATCTTGGAATGTCTGTGAAGCCGACGAGCATACTGATGTTATTTTAACAGCTAAGTTGTTTAGCAAATCGTTATTTTTCGTGTCTGCAGTTAAAAACAGCAAGAAAATGCCGAGCGCATGTGATCGTGTACTTCGCGGCGATCACCCGGCAGTTAAAAAAAAAACTAAGAAAATGCCGAGCGCCCGTGTATGCGTGCATCGCGGCGACTGCCCAGCGTCCCGGGCGCACGTTTGTGAAGCCAAGCAATACCCAATTACAGATATTGACCAATATTGGCAAAAAAAAAAAAAAAAAAACTCCAGCGTTTGCCGTAATCGTGGTAACTCACGCTGGGAACGCGAAAAACACGTCATAACGTACGCCCCTCCAAGGGGATGCCCAACATAATACAAGAAGCTCATACTTATAGCACGGCCGCTCGATGGAAACTAGGTCCGGCCTGCCCATTCACGCGCCGCCGATGGGCAGGCGCGTGAAATCGGAGTTGTCAGTTGCCGCCGCTACTTTCGGCGGGGGCGCCACACATCGGTGACGGCTCCCGCCGCCCTCGCTTCGGGGCGCCTACGGAATATCGACGATGATCGTTCCTTTAAACGTCGTTCACTCGCGTTCTAACACACGTATCTGGAAAATAATAACACCACAATTTACGGCAAAGATATGTCTTCAATGTCTAAGAATTTCATCTGTTTGATGCCGGTAATTCTTGTTCACTGTTTAAAAAGACGAGTGCGATGCGGCCGCTCCCGCAACCAAGTTCCCGCAATGTTCGTGAGTACATGCGACTGTACAGCATGTTACAATGCTAATTCGGTTTAAACACAGCAGCGCGTTTGTGCTGGAAAATAAAACTCCATTATTGCTGCCATTCACCATGCTAATGGAAGGACAACTTTAAAGCGGCCGTGTTTTAACCTTGCCAAAGGCTCAGCAGCCCCAGGGCTGTCTCATGTTTGAATTCACGCACGGTAATTTTACTCCGAACCAAATGTCCCCAAATGCCGAGAAATTGTAGAAGGTCACATTTATTAGTAAACCGGATATTTACTCGTTAAACAGGGGAGTAAAATGCTTGGATGCGCTGCGTACGATGCGCTGCGTACGTAGATGCGCTGCTTTGCCTGAGAGAAACACCTGTGTACTATCGGCAATGTGTTTGTGATTTGCTTTGGTTCCGTATTTCGTTTGAATCGTGGTTTGATTTCGCATGTGCGGTCGAGTTTCCCGTATGTGTGAAATCTGACGTGTGAAGTCTGATAGGCCGCTTGGGAGGATATTAATAGATTTTATAAGAACTGCTAGGCAGTGAGAACTTGTGTATTTTGCGTGATTTTATGTTGTGTAGCATCATGAACAGAAACGAACTAGCTCAGCTTCAAGTTTTACTTGAATGTTAACTTCGGGAGGGTGGAATCGGAATTAACGTGGGCAAGCAACACGGTTGGAAGGATTAATGCGGCTTGCAGCATCGCGCGTCGGCGACGGGCGAGGACATGGAAGCGAAGAATTACGGTTGCCGCTTGTACTCGCGGTGGGGTGCCACGTATCGGCGCAGGCTCCGGTTTGGGTGCGAAGAGCAGCAGCGGCGGGAATGTTGAAGCTCGCGTGAGCGCTTTGAGCTTTTCGTTTCGCAGAATTCCGTGCACTGCGCGTACAGCGTACTATTGTGCTCCTGGTTATGAAATGCCCAAAACTGCTGCGTGCCGCGCTGCAAGTCGAATTCCTCGAAAATCCCGGGCGTCTGCTACCACCAGTTCCCACCAAAGAGCGACTCCTAGACGCCTGGCTGCACAACATCTCCCGTCAAGGCATCAACAAGGTCAGCCAACGGAAGCCAAGCTACAGATCGGCCGTTTGCTCGCTGCACTTCAAAGAGGATGACTACACGGTGGGATTGAAGCGCCAGTTATTGCTGCCAACAGCTGTGCCGACAAGATTTCCTTCGTACCCAACGTACGTGCAGCCGGGAAGCCCGAAAAGGAGGAGGGCGCATGTTCGGCCGCTGCTCGAGGCGTGTGCGTCGGCATCTCAAGTACGCAATCAAGGGCAAGTGAGCACAATGGTTGCAGAAAATGAAACGATTGAACGTTCAGTTCTGGGCCTAACTGGTAATGAATAAAGAGGTCAGCCGCACTTACCGAAAGATGCAGACCCAATCCTGTACGCTCTCACGGACATGCAATCATGCGGCCAACGTAATTTTGAGACTCGAGAATGCCAGACTTCGTTCTATCTGACAGGCTTTTTCGATAACACCAAGAGAAATGCCCGCCGCCTTAAAATGAAAGAAAACAGACTAAACGAAAAACTGCAAAAACTGCAAAAACGCTGCGACGAGTTTCGCGAACAAGTGAAGAAGTTCGAGGAGGATCGCGCTGTACAGGCAGTTCGACACAGCGCACAAATTTGTAAGCTCCTTTCAAACACCGTTTTCCCACACCTCGCAGGCTGTCCGCTGATGTGGTGCGCCAGCAACAGGACCCGTACCACTGTCATGAGCTGTGCGAAAAGTTCTTGCAAAAGCTATTGAGGCTGCTTCTTGCCACCTGGGCTGGCGACGTTAATAGTTCTTTGGAGAATCTACTGAAGCTTTCGCGAAAACATTTCTCGCCAAAGGTTTTCCGCTTGTAAAGCTGATTGCCGGTGAACCATAGGTGAAGAGGACTTACAAATTTTCTGACAAGCCGAATAAATCCCCCTTTAAATGTTGTATTAAATTTACCTTTGATGTCCCAGCTATTTATTACAGTTTATTTTACCTTCCAACTGTATATTACATTGTGCAACTAGTGTAAATCAAAGAACGACTGCCGCAGTTTTACAGCATCCCAACAGCATTCTGTACTCATTTCCGTGTTTTGGTTCCCATGTAAATAATCTTCTTGTTGCAATAAATCAGTTCATAGTTGCGTTCGCTCTGTCCATTTCATTCGTGTGTCCTCCATAATTTTGTGTACCCTGTAACCTAACGCGCAGTCTAACAATATTTCCAAAGCAAATGGACCAATAGACCCTAAAAGGTATTAAGATTATTCCAGTTCTCTTTGAAAACGCAGTTAAAGCAAGGTGTGAAAATATCCAGTCACATTTGTCAAACTCGCATTGAGAAATGGGCGTGTACGACACAGCATGAAACGTTTATGTAATTTTTACGTACGCGCAAGTTATAAGATGTTTTGTAATAAACAAATGCGGTTGCTCAGACTAGCTTGCCACGCCAAATATTATTCCTGAAAGCCATGGGAAATTCTTTAGAAAGAAATCCGCCTATTGCGCTCGGCGTTAGCAATGCGCCACCTGCTAACGTCGCATGCGGCGCGCTAAAAGGAAAACAAATGTAGCGCTGTGGCTACTTCTTATATGCTAGTTAGTCCGTGACGCCTATATTGTGAGTTTCCGCCTCACGTATCACCGCATATTATTATAAATTATAAAGATGCTGACTTCGGCCGTCGGTGCAGTCATGAACAACTTACACCACATTGAAACCGTTGAAACCGTGACCGCGGCCAGCAGCCGCCGCTCTTCTTTCACCGATGATTAGCGCCACGACTGACACTGCGGCGGAAAGGGAAACTAACGCCGTCACCGCCGGAGAGGCGCGTTCGGCAGGCCGGACCTAGTTTCCATCGAGCGGCCGTGCTTATAGCAACAATGATTGAGTAAAGGTCGTTGCGACAGCGAAGAAGCAAATCGGTTGCAATCGTGGACTTAAAAGGTCGTGATGGTATAGTGGAGGTTGCGAGAAGCTTCGCTACCTTCAAGTCTTACGCGTTAGTGTGAGCTTCAGTCATTTTTTAGTATTAGAATATCATTAAAATCTTATTCTTGGGCATTTTTATTCTCAAACCAACGCAGCCGATTAATCGATGAATTAACCTATTATAGTCAGCCGATTATTCGGGATAAAATTTTTAGACTACACCCAGCCCTAATTTACATGCATGCAACTATTTTAAGCGCTCGAGGGAGAAAGACGGCTTAATTAAAGGGGCCGTAAAGAGATTTTGAAAAATAAAAAGTGTTCTGTGGGTATAAACATGTGCATAGCCATTTCGTCGCACGATATCGGCAAATTGGTAAAAAAAAAATGCAGTTGCGGTTTCACCGTGGCTTTCTTCCTGAAGTTGTGAAGTGACGTCATGTTATGAGGCCAATCATAGCTCCTTCCCTTTGTCTGACCAGCATGTCGGCGTATACAGCGCGCCCGCAAAGTGTCCGTACAGCTACAACATCGGCGCCATGATGAAATTCGCCCGCAAATGAACGGGCGATGTCTGATCAATGCCGAACTCCAAATGACAACGAGGGCGAGTGGCGCAGACAAAAGTAACCACGTTTAAAGTGCCTTTTGTAATCTCTTTAAGCTATTTCGGACTAGTCTGAACTGTCGTTCTGCTAGTCGGCATTCTTGCTCAAACTTGCCGACGTGTGAACTTCCTGATCTGGCGAGATAATTAATTGACCGAAAGCTTAAAACGGGAACTTACTACTTGAACACGTTTACCGAAGGAACTTCGAGCAGTAGTAAATTAAAATCAACCCGTATCTTACTCTCCAAGCGTAAAAATAACGAGCGAGAAACAGTGACACAGCGCATCGAGTCCCACCGTCACGCAGTTAGATTGCTTTCGTGCAATAAGCAATGCTTTACTGTTAACGCTGTTTCGTCAATTGATTATGCTCCTCTATGCATGGCTTGCTGCGGTGGCGGGTAAAGCTCTGGGTATATTAGAAGTTATGACAACAAACCGGAATGATTGAGCTACAAAATTCTTTTATGCCACAGTTTTCAGCCGCGAGCGCGCTCTCTTTACGTATGTGCATGGTCGAGTGAGTGAGTCCGACTTCAATGCAGGCTGGCCCGGCGGCCGCAAGTTCGAATCACACGAAGATACAGCGTTTGTGTAACGAGGGGCAATTTTAACACGGAAGTGTTTTATTCCCGAATACACGAAGATTTCGCTGACGTTATATCCGTCACGGAAGTGACGCCAGTACAACGAAGCAAGCGGCCTGTAAAGGATGCACCCCTGCACAAAGGGTCTTCTCGCGGGGAAGCAACCTTTAGTACTAAAGAGTACGTTATATTTACGGCTGTTCGTTTTCGGGTTTTATATTTGAACACGGAAGTGTTTTATGCCGCGATACCCCAAGATTTCACTGACGTCAATGCCACATCCGTCACGGAAAAGACGCCAGCACACCTTTGCCGAAGCGACCCGCCAGCAGGACGTCGCTCGCCAACCACACCCACAAGACAGCCGCCGACCCGAAAATCATGCTCAGCTGGAGATTTCGCTGCACATTTCACTTTCGTGTTTTACTGATTCCTATGGCAGAGGAATCAACCACAGTATTCTTTTTTTTTTTGCTTGATCGGCTCTGCGCAGTCTGATACATAAAAGGTAAGATTCCGAAGCCAATTCGACGAAAACAACGAGCACTTCAGCAGGAAAACCGAGCACAAACAGCCCGTGGTCCCAGTTCTGCTACAATGGTCGCCAGACAACTGAAGCGGTCGCGCCGCCGGTCACGAAGATAGAAAACTCGATATGGCAACTAATAAAGGATGCATTATTTTTTAAAATATCGCGTTTACAGCTCCACAAAATAATATACACAAACAGCGTTTAACTCTCGAATGTTCTCAGCACGACGTCACTGCTAGTTGAGGTGATGACCGATGACATCACATGGCCGCTTGCGATGCGCCTCAAAACAAGCATTTCAAAGGCGACTCCTAAATTCCAGAAGCAATAAATTGTGAAAATATTTCGGATTTACGCTCTTTAAAGGTTGTTCAAGCAGATGAAATTACGCAAATACAAATGCACTTTCTCTTCGTGACCCCTTTAAAGAAGTGACCGCAGACGCTCTTTTCAAATCCCAATTGACCGCAGTTGTTTCCCCAAAACGGGGCCACGAGCCAGCCACACTCGCTCTAATATTCTTATCCCAGTGTAAAGGGGGCGTTACTTACGCCGAAAATACGATAGAAAGCAACGAGGCTTCTATAACAGCAGGATCAGGTTTCGGAGGGCGCAATGAAAAAGTAAATACACAGCGCAGGACAAAAATACCAATACAGTAATTTTTTTTTAAAAGATAGCTTCCGCTGCTGTTTGAGTCATTGGGTGAAAAAAAAAAAACATCACCCGCGCATTTGTTTTTTGTACAGCAAATGACGTCGTAAACGCGGTCGCGTAGTTTTAGCCAGGCGACACCATGACATTGAAGAAAGGAGCGAGACATATCCAAAACGCCTATCAGACCGCCACTGCTCTTATTACTTCCGCTTGGTCTGTGTGCGACGAAGTACGATGTACTTAGCCGAGCACTCTGTAGAAGGGCTTGCGTTTGGGGCTAGTTGGTATTCCATAACGTTCATCTTAAGCTCAGGAAAAAACAGGGACACAGTAGACAAGGACAAGCGCTTCTCCTTGTCAACCATGTCCCTGTTTTTTTCTGCGCTTAAGATGAACGTTAAGAGCACTCTGTAGTTGAGGTACGTGTAAGATTGATTCAGGCGTGGTGCCGAAGTACGTTGTACGGGGACTATGACGTCTCAAAGTAACGCCAAAGCCCAAATCGTGGCACTATCGCACAGAAATTTACCGAACTGATTGATTGTAGGGTTTAACGCGCCGACGCAACGCACGCGATGAGGCGCGCCGTAGTGGAGGGCTCCGGATTAATTTAGACCACCTGGGGATCTTTAACGTGCGCCGAAATCTCGTACACACGGGCGTTTTTGCTTTTCGCCTCCATCAGAAAAGCGGCCGCCGAGGCCGGGAATCGAACTCACTTCCTTGTGCCCAGCAGCACAACGCCTTAGCCACTGAGCCACCGCAGCGGGTCAAATTTACCAAACTAATTAAGCAACCGTCGTAAAGCTTTTCGGTGCGGCCGCTAGATCTCCGCCTTCGTGCCTTGAATAAAAGTGGGGCTTGTGTGACCGATTCTTCGACGAGTCATCTCCGCATCCCACCCGATTCAACAACCGACTGGCGAATTATTAACATAACTTAGCCCGGACATGTCGCGACGTTATCTCCGCTTCTGACGTCCTCACCATCTCTTGCCAGTTCACAAGCAGTGAAGCAAGCTAAAAGAGTGCCGAACATGATCATCGCTGTCGGCACGATTCTTTGGGGGCACAAGTCCTGAGCAGGATGGCAGCTCCACGCGTAAACCGCGAATTCCGCTCACTTCCTTGGAGACAGGGCGTCTCGCCAAGAGAAAACGTCTCTGCACGATGGCCACGCCCGAGCGGTCCAAGTCTGTAGGTGTCTCCTTGTGGAGAACCCAAATCTCGATTCCACTCTCACGCGCCTTAACCTGCGTAGAGTTCACCTGCCGTTCAAACGCGGTCTCGGTGTCGGCCACTTTTCTCATAATTGGAACAACAACAATGCACGAAAAGGAACGTTTCTTTCTCCACGGGCATGAATTTCGTTTTTCTTCCTCCCGTTTGGAGCGTACGCGAACACAAAGAGTGAACGGCATTGGGTTCGGCGCACGTGCAGCGGAGGCCCGCGGCGTGAACGCCTTTGTTCCTGGCCGTTCTAGCGCGCCGGCGAAATGGGAGGCACGAGCACTCGCTCCACTACTATATAGGTCCGCGCAACGTGTCAAGCAAACCGCGTGTGTGCATGCAGTCATGCGGACATCGGCGCGTACCTCGTATTTTCTTCCACCCTTTCTCCGCGTATATCTCCGCAGCAGCGCCGCGGCGATCGAGCATAGCGAAAAACTCCGCCGCATTGTTGGCCGCGGCTCAATGGCTGGCTAAACTGCTCCAATTCTCGCCCCTCGCGGCGCGTGCGAACCGAGAGGGCTGCTCTTGGAGCGAAACGCGAGGCGTAAAAATCGACAGGGGGGCCTTCGCGAGAAAAGCAGAGAATAAAGCATGCCTGCCCCGCTGCCTGTTCGGAGAAGTAAGAAAACGAGCTGTTAAGAAAGAAGAATTCGAGACCAAGGTTTGCACAGCGAGTGTCATTACAGGCTGCCCAGCGTGCGCGGTCATTCAGAACCGAAGGCGGCAGGCAGCACGTGCCCAGGCAGCTCTGGCAGAGCAGAACACAGCGACAACGTTCTCGCGTTATGCGGTCGGTTTCGCTGCAAGTTTTCGTAGCAATTTTCTCGCTGGAAACGTATATCGAAGTCCTGAGCGCGTTTCGTCAAACAGGTGCTTGTTTATTTTATTTTTCCGCAATCCGAGCTTATAGGCGCGGCGATCGGTCTACGTCGGCGATAGCGTATGCACATACGAAAAGTGGACCAGCGACAGGAGATTCGCGTAACGCTTGTACACTATAATTTGCAGTATATAGTATCACGTTTGATACCTTGGCACGCGGTTATCCATTCTCCGGCTTACCCAATCTCTCTTCAACGTTCGTCGGGACAAAGGTGCTTGCGGGAAAAGCCGCCGGCAGGCCCGACGACCAATGTCAGCCACGCGAATCGTGCTAATTCGCTGAACCGACGGCCATCGGCGCATTACACAAGTTGGAATGTTCACCTGTTTCCCCGAAGATATGGGTGGGGGAAAAAATAAGCCGGCCTTATTCAAGCTCACAACGGCCATTTTGTCAGAACCATTCTTGCTCGCAGGCTCCAGGATAAGGCCTGCCGTAATACTGAAGCCACGACTCAAAACCCACAGTTACGTCGACGCGCGTACACACCCGCAAACTTGTGCGAAAATTCAAATTCTGGGGTTTAACGCGCGCTGAAGCTTCACCTGGAGGCGTGCCGTAAAGGAGGGTTCCAAATCAACCACCTGGTGGATCTTAAGCGTGCCTCCAAATGTCGACAAGACGGGCGCTTACGTAGTCCGCCTCCGTCAGAAAAACGCCCGCCGCGGCCGGGATTGAACCCGCGTCCTTCGGCTCACCCCAACACCACCTTAGCCACGGCCTGTGCAAACTTGTGCCGCGTGCGAGTGAACTTTACACGTTAAAGAATAGTGCACGTTTCGTCTTTTTAACGGCAACAGCAGCTATACCCGCGTAGCGGTGAAGATCAAGGAGAAGTCGCTGACCCTCTCCGTTTCTTCCACCGTCGGTCCGTCCAAGGCTGAGAGATTCCGCTGCCCGCCCGCACGCTCTTGCCTCTGACCTGCGCAACGCAGCTGGGGGCGCAATCCGGACGGGCGGCCACCCTTTTCCCTCTTCGTCCGATCTAATCGCACGTCCCCCCTCGTCACAGTACGGCAGGTTCACCGCTGCGCTAGCCTTGAAAGTTCAACGCGCGCTAGTTGCGACGGCACGAGCTCACGAGAAGGCGTGTTATTAAGAGGAAAAAGAGCAAAAAAAAAAGTCAGCGTATAAATGTTGACACGCGCTTGCAGCATAGCACGTCTTATCGACATCAGCACGAAACACCGAACCGAGTTGTTCAAGAAGCCCTCTAATGGGGTAATTCACACGAAGTCGCCTTGCCGCACGTACGTCCTGCGTTTGTGCTTTGGTTTTTACACTGCGGTCACGACTCATGAGGCGCATGTGTTGGCCAACATGGGTCCAATCGCATGCGCTATCGATGTCGAAATGATACACACGACATAGTACACGGGGCGCTGAGTAAGCATTTCTTCCCGAATATGGCAGTAATAACAAACGAACGAACAGAACAGAAAGGAACGGAACAGAACGCAACGAACACACACACGCGCGCGCGCTCGTGTATCGTCTATGCAGATGTCTGTATATATATATATATCAGGGTGTCGAACCGGAACCGAACCGAACCGAAAACCGGAACCGAACCGGTATTTTTTCCGGAACTGAACCCGAACCCGAACCGTTATTTTTTGAGCACGCTGAACCCGAACCGGAACTGAACCGGAAAAAGAAATAACGGTTACCGGTTCATGCCGAAACGGTTCGACCCTCTGTTGTTGATATTGCACAGTCAATGCAATTCAGGCCTTTTTTTCTTTCCCGTACCATCAACTTCGTACTTGCTCGCGCACTTTCCCCTCCAGACAATTGAACACTATCACGCTTTATGTAACAACAGGGGAAATGAAGGAGCACCAATGTAGCATTGGTCTGTTGCTGCTGGAGGCGCGAGCGTAGTGCAAGCTGACCAAACGAAATGTCATTCTCGGCAGCTTGCAGGTGATATAAAACGACTTTGCCCTTCCCTAGCTGCGACTTCATTGGAGAAATCAGGCTGCAGGAGTGCTCCACTGCGCAACAGCGAAAGCTCACACCCGATGTGTGCAAACTTTTTGCATTTCATAATTTGTTGAAAAGGTCCGACACCTGCAAATTATTAATACTTGACAAGTGTGACCGCAGGAGCTGCTCAGTGGCTAAGCTGTTTGCTAAGCCGTTTGCCCAACTCGCTACATTGCTTCTACTGCTACTCGTTCCGGAGGGGAGTACTGCTGTGGACGAATTAAAGAGCGTCTACCCAAAAAGTCCCATCTCATGCTCCACGTGTCAAATTTCCCTTTCATTTTGTAACCGCATTATGTGTTATAAGATTCCGCAATGTAGCACACGGAACGATGGTAGGGGTTCAGGCGGTACGATGACATACTGATTGTAATGCACACTTTCGGTATCGCAAAAGGAATTGCAGTGGTCAGAGCAATAATGCAGTGACTGAGCGTAACTAAAGCTTACTCTTAACAAAAGTGTGGCTAACACATTCGATAAGGTGACAGCTAACAAATTATTCAGGGTTACCAAATAATCTAATTCATTGGTAGTATTTATGTGCCTGTTGTAGAATTTTTCTGTTTTGTTACAAATATAAAAAATGTGCGCCATTGTTATTAAGCGCTGGTATTTGAACACGCCCGTACGCAGGATTAAATTTAAGGCCTCAAGGTTAGCGTGATGGGCGATTGCATAGCGACAATTGCGATTTCAACAAAAAAGGAAAGGACAGAAAATATATCCCACCATCATATCTCTTGGCGTTGGCTTTATGAATAGTTGCTAGGACAACAGAAAGTCTGAGCGATAAAGAAGGTGGTAAATCGTCGCCACTTCATGTGTTTTTCTAATATCTCCTAATTGTTTAAAGTTTCCTTTGCAATTGCGCCACTGCCCTTGGGGAGCAGCACCATTTTGAATGTCAGTTTGTGTTTTGATTTGACGGTCGTTTTAAACTAGTAAATGTTTTTTTTTTCTAATTTTAGTGATAATTCAACTAATCGAACCGGTTCGCGAACCGGTTCAAGCTCCCGAACCGGTTCGCGAACCGGTTCGGTACGTGATTTTGTCGAACCGGAACTGAACCGGAACGAAATTATTTCACCCGAACCCGAACCGTAACCGAACCGGTATTTTTTTCGGTTCGACACCCTGATATATATATATATATATATATATATATATATATATATATATATATATATATATATATATATATATATATATATATATATATATATATATATATATTGTAAGATGGGTTTATTGCGGAAGGAAATGCGGCAGGATGCTCAGAGAAGGCAGTCCAAAGCAAGCGGGGCACACGGCTGGCTCTCACGCGCTCTTCTCGCGGTCCACGCTGAATATGATGCCTGTCCAGTTCACCGGTGCTTCATCTTCCTTGCCGTTATTGCATGACGGCCAATCTCCTTGCAAGGGTAGGAGATAGCATAGCGCTTTTGAGCACTGTCTCTATATATATATATATATATATATATATATATATATATATATATATATATATATATATATATATATATATATATATAGCGAATCAGAAAATGGGAAATGAGGGGCACCCGCCGCGGTGGCTCAGTGGCTAAGGCGTTGCGCTGCTGAGCACGAGGTCGCGGGTTCGATTCCCGGCCGCGGCGGCCGCTTTTTTGTGATGGAGGCGAAAAGCAAAAACGCCCGTGTGTACGAGATTTCGGCGCACGTTAAAGATCCCCAGGTGGTCAAAATTAATCCGGAGCCTTCCACTACGGCGCGCCTCATCGCCTGCGTTGCGTCGGCGCGTTAAACCCTAAAATCAAAAATCAATCAGGAAATGAGGGGGCTCCGTGAAATAAGACAGAAAATAAGGGTTGGCAGTCAAGAAAACCTTGGAAAGCAAAGGGGAGGGGGTGGTGGGTCATAGAAAGAGATTAATTTTTTGAGTCGAAAAGAAAGTGGTGAAAAAATGCCCGCCGGGTGAATATATATATATATATATATATTGAGCATCAATCTTGGCGCTGCGCTAGTGCCCGTTTCAAGGACACATGGAAAGTGCCTGACACTGTTGTGTTCAATTCACCTTGCACTTCTGTTTCTCATATACCCCACATCAGCATTCCTGGGGATGGAGTTGAGTTGCCGCAAGGAATAAACGCGCTGTTTGGACTGCCTCTGAGAATTCCGTGTGACGGCTGTCCTTGCACATCTCCCTCAATATGTACAGTTTGATCATATAGTAGAACATACGGCAAAAGCAGCAACAAATATGTTTACTCACGTATCGGCAAGGGACTCGCCTTCATCAGAGTGAGGTTTACATCATATTACTGCTATACAGACTTAGATCACATTTCTAATGTACCTTTACTGTAAACGGTGGGAAAGAGAGGAAGGTGTTTCGAAAAGGGGGAGGGAGGGCGTATGTATATACAATCGGGCTGTGCTCGTTTTTCAACAAGAGAGCGAAGAAGGGAGAAAAAAAAGGCACAAAACGCTGGCTCAAAAATGCAGGTGTCCTGACTGCACGGAAAGACCCCAACTAAGCGAGCGCGAGGTAGGTGACCGATAACATATAGGCAGCACGTGCAGGCACAACGGAAGTGCGCGTCCATCTATGAACAATGTGGAATAAAGAAAAAAAAAACATGCACCCAAAAGTGTAAATTGAACGGGAGACAGGTGTCGGCGGGTACGTACAGGCAATAACGGAAGTTTGCAGTTGGTGTGTGCTGCTCCGTGAGCAACGTGAAACCAAAAGTAGATAAAGTGCTCAAACGGCCCAGATAGGAAAGAAAGGCGGATGACAGCGGAGACATCCGTAGAGGGGAGGGGTGTCATACAGTTCAACAAACGTAAGACAGCAAGATAACACCTTTGAGCACATATTTCTATAGCGAGAAGAGAAAGGGGAAAAAGAACATAGGAACAGAAGAAAGCACATTAAACCCAAACACACGCTACAACAGATGGCCCATGAAGGGTTGTAAATTTTAAACTAACAAAAGGATGAGACAAAAAAAGGCAGGTGCACCGAAATTAGGGTCACTGCAGAAAGTACGCTTCTCAAAGCAGTCTCGATTTATCTGAAGGCGAACGCTCCTTAATGTACAACTTTAGCCGAACACGCAATGCACTGCGCATTTGGCATTTACAAAGTGCATTACGCAATGACAACCGCGAATCGCACATGCAGAGCTGCTGCCTCACTCCTTCGCAGGGGATAAAAAGAAGGGATGCCGCCGCCGCCCCGATCGACAAACACAGCAATAAATAAGCCCCGCCGGACAAGCGACGGACCTTGGGGAGGAGGGTGGTCCCGACGGCGTCGCCCAGGAGCGATTAAAGCACAGCGGGCGAGATCACGCAACAGCCCGGAGACGCAAAATGCCCGCGGCCGCGCTCGCCTGAATTTCAAACACGCGGGTCACTCTTCACGTGACGTCAAGAGATAGCGCAGGTAGCTAAACAACCGCCCCTCACCGCTCCGCTCACACATATTCACCCGCGGACCCGTCGTCATACTGTAGTCCTCGATCGTGTAGCTGGCCGGTGCATTGTTTGCCGCTTTAGGGGCGAAGCCTCTTAAGGGGTCGGGCTGTCGTCGTCGTCGTCTCAGTCGTAGTGTCATGTAGTCACGGAACTCAAACACCGGGACACTCGTTTTCCAACGCCTCGCGCTGGAACGCTTCGTGCTTCAAAGACAGGAGACTTACAACAACGCTGTATACCTCTACCCCCCAACGGTTTCATCTCCATGGGCAAAAACGCCAAGGCGCCAAGAATACACTTACACACTGCGTGCTTCGCCCCTGCCCCGGGTTCACGTTAGTGGAGATGCCCGGGAATTTTTTTGGTTCGCCCCGACCCCGATCACCAACGTCGCTCACAGGGGTCACAAAAAAAAAATTCAAGGGGTTCAGTTGGAAAGAATTAGCAATCTGTATCGCGCTCACCTCTATTCCAGCCAGGAAATACGCTTTTTGTGACCGAAAAGCTTCAGAGGTTTTAACGAACTTTCATTCGCGCTACAGTGACGTAATACGTAGCTTGCACATGAACTCATCGCAACCCTTTCTTGTGACCCAGTTCCAGCTTGTTTAGTGCTCCGAAAGATAAGAACACCAGATAAGTGAGCAGCCTTTCGGGATAGTAGCTAACGGTGACGTCAGTGCAAGCTATCTATTTGGGCACATGTGACCTCACATATGGGTCAGCACTAACAACACAGTTATCAGTGTGTTATCTGCACATTAGCATTCAAGAGATACGATCAAACGAAGCTGCACTCCCGCCACAATAGCCCAATCGTGTTTCTCGGCGATCGGTGGCCGCCAATCGCACAAACAAGATTCGGCGACGTCATAGAGACTTCGCCAGAAATTGGCTGGGCTGTCGCCACTGCTTCATCTGGTTTCCATAATATCTACATTATTGTTATAGGATTGTGATAAAAGTGACATCATCGTTATCGGGACAATGTGAGCTACTTTATTGATTGGTTGATTGTGGGGTTTAACGCGCCGACGCAACGCAGGCGATGAGGCGCGCCGTAGTGGTGTGCTCCGGAATAATTTTGACCACCTTAGGGTCTTTAACGTGCGCCGAAATCTCGTACACACGGGCGTTTATGCTTTTCTCCTCCATCAGAAAAGCGGCCGCCGCGTTCGAGAATTGAAACCGCGACCTCGTGTTCAGCAGCACAACGTAAGCTACTTTATTAATTAAACTTGCAATTTTTCGTCATGGCCCTTTTAAAACATAAAACTACAATGCTTCCCCCAACTCTTATACTCTCCGACAAAATACAACCTATCCCCGCGCCCTCTGATTTCGCAACGCCAAAAGCTTTTCGCTTTCAGTACGTTTACAGTAAAGCAGACCGGCAGATAGTATCGTAGCTGCCGCGGCCGTAGCGAGTCTGCTGCACTAGAGTCGAACAACAAGAAACCACCCGCAGTTTTCTTTTCCCAAAACTCTCTATAGCTCGAGACAACGAAAAGCTAGTGTGCACGGTGCCGAAATGTTACCGCGTGCCGGAGCACACCGTAACGCTGCGGATTAACTTTGACCACCCGGGGACATGCGCCGAAATGTCGACACCCGGGCCTGTTCGCTTCTCGCCGCCACCCTGAAAAACAGCCACCGCGGAAGAGAGTCGAACCCGCGTCCTTGGCCAACGCAGCACAACGCATTAGGGACACCACAGCGAGTCGCGTGTCATGACGACGAATCACAGTGATTCTTCCAGATATGTTTGTGCATAAAGACGGCCCGAATCCCGGGAAACGAAATAGTCAACACGGGAGCGTGAAATACATCAGTATCCGAAGCTTGCGCCCAGTTGGTTAAGCGAACATCACGGGAGCGAGCTCCGAACGCCGAGCTCGGCGAATAACATATCAAAAGAGCAAACGGCGGTTTCTGCTCCCGCCGCCTCGGGCCACTTGGCCCGGAGAAGATCTCCTTAGAAGTCAATGAAATGCGAATAGAATCAATGTTCTCTTTTTTCCCCATTCTTTTGCCTGTACGCCTTGTAGTATCCGTTTTCTTTCCACGGGTCTGGATGAAGAGGCTGTTGCTTAACCGAAGCCACTTTACAGGAATGAATTCCGATTAATGTTTTCAACCTGCAGTGTCCATAATGGGAATGTTGTTTATTTGTGCACTGATGAAATGCACGTAATTGAAAATACAGGACGAGGCCCCACAAAACCGAGGAAAGAAAAATAAAAGTGGGGAGGATCTATAGAGCCAAGATTCTAATCCCATTTGCGTTCAAATGTCAGCTCGTAAGAGCTTTCCTCGTGAAATGAGACGGGCAGGAAATGCTCAGCGTCCTGGGGGCTCAGAATCTAAAAAGGAAGTACGGTATAGGCGGGTGCTTTAGCTTCACAGAGCAGTAGAGCCGCGCCTTCATGACTGGACGCTCAGTATGCAACCGAACGCCACCGCGCATGCACTGAAACGCCGGCGCGACTATGGTAACTATTCAGCCACGGGCAGAAATAGTGTTCCACAGCCTCGATGAAACAGAAGAGAAGCTCTTATTTCTCGGATCTTCCGTAAATTTGCCTCTAGCCAATACCAGCGTCAACGCGGTCCCATCCGAAGCTAGAAAGACCTAGGATTAGCAAGCTGCGGGGCGTTATAATGCGTTTGTGACGCGAGTTACAGAGAAATCGTGACGATTCGACCAGATGACCGGTCCTGCACCCACAGAGTTTTGTACAGCTCGTGGGCTCGTGGTGCTCTATGAAATGTAAGCGCTTCGAAGCTATCACACAACACGCCCCCAAAGCACCCTCGAGGAAAGGCGCTAAGTGTTCCGCGTCCCGGGTGAAACAAAACAAACTAATTTCTTCGATATATTCCCTCCATAAATGTTCGGATGTCCGGAGATGTTGACAGGGTGGCGGACAAACTAACCACGTAAATTCGCCTTTAGTCAATTACAGCACCAACACGTTTAATGCCGAACGGAAGGAATGCTGAAGCTCCACATATATGTTAGGAGGTAATCAGCGAAGCGAGCTACAAAAAGATACAGGTGTCCAGATTACAGGGTTTAATTTTAACGCGCCGCAGCTACACCTTGACTATGAAGAGCGTCGTACAGGGAGGGCTCCGGATTAATTTCGACCACCCGGGGATCTTTGACGTCCGCTGAAATCTAGACACACGGGATGTTCTCCTTCCTTTTGGCTTCCATCTGAAGAGAGGCCGCCACGGCGGCCGGGAAAGACTGTCCCGTAAAACCTACTCTTCACCCCACAAATCGCTACCGAGGGATCAGGAAAGATTATTGCGCGCCCTGCAGGTCAACACCTTCCCACATCCCACCAGACTCCACCTCTTTGACCGGACACACTTTTCTCCACTTTGTCGCTTCTGTGGAGAGCCTGGGACTCTCAGACAAACGGTGGGCGGCTGCGTCATGTCTATTCTAGACTCCCCCTAACATCCACCTTTCCACGGAGCTTTGGAAGAGAGCCTTGGACGCCTCTCTGAAGCATTTCCTTGTTTTAATTAAAGTTTATTCTCTTTCTGTCTCTCGAACCAAAAAGTACAACAACCGGCTGGGAATCGAACCACCCAGTCAACGCGACTAGTGAAAATCCGCACGCGCGATTCTCCTCCCGCTTGTTCGTTTCGGAAACAAAGAACGCTCGCGCATGGTTGCTGCTCGTTTGTCGCCCGACAGTGCGCTGGCAGTCGTCACGTAACGAAATCGCACTCGTTTCGCGCACCACAGAGGGAGGAAGAAGCCCGGGATCAGGCTTCCCGAGACCTATCTCCATTAATAAACCCACTGGCGGCCACGTGGTAGCGGGAGTCCGCGCGCCATCCGGACATATTTCGCATTCGCGTCGTCGCCGAAACGGCGCGCTTGGCACCGTTTCAAATGCGCGCGCTCGCGCGCTAGCAGCGCAGCGAAGCCCGTACGTGCACTGCAGCTGCGCAAGCTCGCGCGCGGAGCGAGTTTTCAGCTGCGTGCTATGCGCGCAGCCTCCTCCTCCTCCTCGCTCGACGCTGCGCGTCGTAACGGCGGCCAATGTCAAGGGCGGCTAAGGACGCATGCAGAGCTGCAGGACGAGCGCAGCCATACCGCGGGCGCTTTCGTAACGACGCGTGCGTTGCGTACTCCTCGCGAGATCCGATGAAGCAGCAGCAGCAGCAGCAGCTCTTGCAACACTGCAGCGCGCACGCAATAGCGCGCTTGACGCAGCGAGGTGTGAGTGAAAAAAGAAGAAAAAACCTGTTGGCACCATCTTGCACGCGCAAATTATGCGGCTGCCGTGGCTACGCTGAATCTTAAGAAGGGGCTGCCGACGAGAGTGTGTAGGAAGCGAAAGAGTTTCGCGCGGACTGCACGGCCAAGGCCTCTCTTGCAATGAATTCTACCGGCTCCTTATCCCCCGTTAGCCGAACTAGCTCGTTATTACTCAATTTTCATATCTAGTCAATACACTACCGCAAGCGAGATGTACATGCGCGCGTCTGTTTTGTACGAGATCAACCACCTGTTCATACACGCTGCGTTCTCCCACAATTTCTTGGAACGAACTGACTCGCTGCCGCGTGCATTTCCGTCCTTCCCACGTCAGGTGCACCCTATTGTGACGATGCATTCACCTCTAGTAAATGTATTCCCTCGTCATCTATAGGCCATAAGAATACTCCCCAGCAATTTTCCATTTGCACGGCACCATTCCCCTCTATAATGTCAAATAATGCCACTCATAATGGCCTATCCCCATCCACTGAAATGTTAATGCACCGTAGTAACACAGGCGAATTATATCAAGGAAAGTTTGACATCCACCTGAGTGCAGCCATACGGCTACGAAGGAAAACTATACAGCTTTCTCAAAAACTTCGCAGTTGAAAAAAATTCGTCTCGGTCCAGGATCAGGATTCGTCCTGGTCCAGGATCAGGATCATCCTGGAACAGGACGAATTTTTCTTCAACTGCGAAGTTTCTGAGAAAGCTGTATAGCTTTCCTTCGTAGCCGTATGGCTGCACTCAGGTGGATGTCAAACTTTCCTTGATAGAAACTTACTCCACCTTGGGGATTTCCCCTAAATCTGGTCGATTAACAGACGAGTTATGCTTAAAGCGCCTATTTCGCCTCCTTTATCTACAATTCCCCGAAAAGTTCTTCCAATACATGCTTGAATTTATTCGCCCTCATTACGAACCTACGCAGCACTGACGTTACTGCAAATGGCATCCATCACATCTCTACGCTGGCGCTGTTCCCTTGACAAAGAAAAGTCATCCTACGCTACATGATGATGACTGATAGTGGTATCCCCTTTGTAGCGGAGTGATTACGCGTCATCTTACCAAAAAAGAAACTAAAAAGAAACTAGTAAACCTATGTTTTACACTCTTCGTTTAATATTAGCGCTGCTCTTAGGCGCTCCCGTGAAGCGCTCCCTTACGTGAGGCGCCTCCTTACGGAGATGTGGGGTACACACAAACACCGAAATCGCTTCCGCACCTTTTGTAGGCTTCCAATCGCTTCGCCTGGTCTGTACAGGAATGCCGGGCGTGTGGAAGGTCCCCAAATGTAGAAAAGCTGCACAAATCAAGGAGCAAAGAGAGCAGGTTAGCCCAAGCAAACAACTCATTACCACACGACCACTGAAGTACAGAGTGAGATGCTCCAACGCGACACCAACTGAGATATACCGTATTTTAACGATACTTACGCGCACTATTTTGTTGCTAAAGCAGCCTTTAAGCTTGTGTGCGCGTTACAATCGGGTTCAACACCGAAATAAGCATAAAAAAGGCCAGCAGCATGGATGACCATGGACACAAACTCATCCTAAATCCAATTCAGTTTGATTAAACACAATCCGTCAGCACCACGTGAGTAAATTTTGGCGCACCCATTCCTCAATGGGTAAACCTTAATTAGTCAGCTACTGCAATGAGTATGTACGTCGGTCAAGGAACTTCGAATCGCGAACACTTTCAATGTTCCTTGCTCCAGTTTTACTGCCAGCACTAGCTGGATAAGCCGGTTTATGAATTACAAGTGATTTTTGTCACCAAAGTTGCATGCTCCAAATAAAATGTACTCTGCCAGGTACGTGGTTTATATCATGGTTTACATGTGCGCGGAAGAATTAAGCGTCAAATTACTTTTTTTTTTTCGAATTTTTCTGTGTAAACTTACCTGCGCGTTAGAACCATGCAAATTCGGCACGCAGCCTTGTAAAGTCACGATATAGTACGGCTAGTTATTGTAGAAGGAGAAAGAAAAAAAAAGAAAACGTACTTTCGGGGAATTCAAACCAAGCGCAGGAAAGAATACCCCTACATTGTCCGGAGTGGATGGGAAACCTTTTATCGTTACCCCCCAAACATAGAGGTTCCCATCCTCGCGTTTTCGGCCAGTGTCACACACGCACACACAGCGTGCACCGTCGTGTCCAGTTTATAGGCGCTGTCGCCCATAAAGACCGCGGAAAAAAAACCTGGGTGGCGCGTGGCCGCCGTTTCTGGAGAGGACGACAGCTCTCGTGAGCGCTATCTGGTCTGGCGCGGCGGCCCACTTTGGGGACCCCGCGGAACACTTTACACAGCAGCGCGCGCAGGGAAACTGGAAATTGAAAAGCGCGCCCCGGCCGACCACCGCGGGCGGGAGCGACGAGAAGGCACCTTCCCGCTCTCCCCTATTTTATATTTTTCTCGTCCTAGCGCGCGTCGTTGGGTGCGTGGAGCTTCCTCGCCGAATTCGCGAGAAAAAAAAAACGATAAGGAAAGTGCCAAAACTTCTGGGGCAGCACGGGCAACAAAAACAGCAGACAATACTGGATAAAAAAAATGGGTCAGGTTTAACACTAGCTGGTAAAACTAGTCGATGATGATCGTATGGTTTAACGAGCCGACGCAACTCAGGCGATGAGGCGCGCCGTAGTCTCCGGATTAATTTTGACCAACTGGGGATCTTTAACGTGCGCCGAAATTTCGCACACACTGGCGTTTTTGCTTTCCGCCTCCATCAGAAAAGCGGCCGCCGCGGCCAAGAATCGAACCCGCGACCTCGTGCTCAGCAGCGCAACGCCTTAGCCACTACTGGGCCACGGCAGCAGGTAGTAAAACTGGTTACGTTTGGCTTGGTTTTGCGACGACTATGCACACACTGTTTCATGAAAGTTAGGCTTTCCATGGTGAGGCCCAGCGACCAAGCACCGGCGAAGCAGCCGTTAAACCGTCGCCTAGTCACGTGGTACCGCAGCGGCGAGCCTCCGATCATGCGCAGCGGATCACGCTGGGTGACGTCACACCCGCCACCTTGCGCTCCGGCGGCTAAAGGCCACTGCGACGCGATGAATGACCTTGGAAGACAGTACATAGTATAGGTGAGCTCGCTCTGAAAAATGTGACGCAGAAAGCGTAGGCGGATCCCAGCTTACCAACAAAAATATTAAAAACACGAGAAAGCGAGGCCAGAATGGTTCGCATATGCCTCCTTCCAGCCCATCTGAAATGGTACGAACTAACCACCGCGTATTTTGCAACATTACTACTTGGCTTTACTGAAGGCGTTGTTTTGTTTGCCCTACATATGCGACACCGCAGACAGCACCGGATGTCTAAGTGAACGCCACTAAGCAGGTGCGGCGTCTGGGCTAAAGATAGGCCCGCAATACCGGAGATGCAAGGTTGGAAAGGGGAAGGGAAAAAAATTCATTCCCGGGAGACACCCCGTGTAACTTCAAATGGCCTCATCCTCCATCCAGGAACTCCGTACCCGATGTGTGCCACTGGCCGATTCGAAACACAGCGCACCCACATAGTATCCTGCCGATGCCGATTAGAGTGCAGCCCTTGTAAAACAGGACGTTCACATTACTTATGTGTTACAGCTTCATTTAGCAAACAAAGGAAGAAGCGGTCACCCTGGCGAGCTAAAGCCTTCGCGAACGATTACGTGGATTGTCCACGTACAACTGACCGAGCACGCACACGAGCGAAAACTTTCCAGAAATAGTTTGTGCATCGATATCGAGACACTGGTTACGCCGACGCGAGCCGTGGGCCGCTCCCAACTTTGGGCCAACAGCCACAAACACTGGTAGCGTTCACGCCGCGATTCAAGTGCGCACTTGAATCCCGCACACTAGTGAAACACACCAGGCTGTGCTCGAACAGGGTCGGAACGAATCTGGAACGAAAAATAAACGATGGCACCCCCGATTTGAGAGCGAGAAATTGGAACGTAGACTGCAGCCGCCAAGCAACGATCGCCACATCTCGCTGACGGCGACAGCGGTCGTGCCCGAAAAGCGAAGTGCTCGCGGAAGTGTTGAGCGATCCCGTCCGCTGCGCCCAACCTGCGGCACACGCGCACATCTCACACCTCGGTTTATGCTAGGTTATACGACCAAAATTCAGATTTACAAGGACTTTTTCAAAGACCACATTGTCTGCTAGAAATCCAAATAAGCCTGAAGCTCAGGGGAACATGGAAACTTAAAAATGATAAATCACCACACACACACACACACACACACACACACACACACACACAAACGGCGAAGTTGCTGGAGCCAACGTTTTAACAATGGGACTTGCCTTTAGACAAGTCACCTTTTCGAAACAATGGCTCGAGCGACACTTCCTTCTTCGACAATTTATTATAACCGTGTGGTACAGAATGGAAACATTCATGTTCGAAAGAAAATTAACCAGCAAGATATACTTAGTCCTTACGCAGCCTCATGTCGGTTTTATGCTTATCAAAGAGGAAAACTCTGGAAATTCAAAGATTTGGGTCTGTAAAAATACCAGGCCTTTCAAGGACTTGGAAACGAGCTTTTGAAATTCAAAGGTTTTCAAGAACCTGCACGAACCTTGTCTAAGCACTGAACGAACAAGCGAACACTTTATATGGGTACGCGAGTGTCACCGACTTATGCGGTTTTAGAACACGTATAATGGCATTCGACTCCCCCTGCTCCGCGGTCGAGGCGTTTTGCTCAATAATGTGCGCACCGTTAATGGAGTTGTGCTGGTGCGTGTTCACCCTCAGGGTACATGTGACGCTGTACCGTAACGGTACGATTGAACACCTCAACTGAAAGAAAATGGCAGCGGGAGGAACGCCGCTTTAAAATCAAATTGTTACAACCTTCCAGCAGCGGCCCCATTCTTCATTTTGAAAATAAAAACGCGAAAGAGAAGCGCACCGCCTTAGCGAAAGCCGAACGCTGTCGCACGCAGGGCGTTTTCGTTAAACATGTTTTTTTTTTTTTCATCAGCCCAGGAATTCTTCCCAGAAGCAACACGCGACTGTGCCTTCTGACAGGGAAGACACCGTCTTTTAGGTAAGCGCCGTTACCACTTTCCTACCCTGACCTCAGAAGGAGAATGACGTGCGGAAGAATCGCGGAAGAATCGCCTGAACGCGTTCCGCATTAAAATAACTTACTCCCCCCACCCTCCCGTCCCCGTCCCGTCCCTCATCCCCACTCTTCGTGCTATCAGAACCGACCAGATTCGTTATCTAGCGGCCCTGACAGAACCGAGGCGTTCAGCTGTGCACGAGGCCGCGGGTCTTAATTTCGCCGACGAATGCTACATTTCCGATCAACGTAAAAAAAAAAAAAATAATAAAAGAAGAGAAGAAAACGGACGTGTGCCATAGGTTCGGGTGCGTTAAGAATCCGCGAACGTCCACTGCGGGGCGCGTACAGGGCGCGATGTTTACCACAAAGACAATCCAGATGTCTTCACTTCAAGACCACTCGTCTGTTTACGAATAACACTGAAGGTGTTTGAAATGCTCTTGTGCAACGTCTTCGGTTCAGATTTAGCCCTGTGGCGCCATCCATATTAAAATCGGCTTTCCTGCATTATGCATACAGCTGCCGTGAAGCATCCTTTACAGGTCATAACGTGATCGTTTCGGCACCCAATGGGCGGCGCGAACCCCTTCCGCGGGAGCTGTCGCTGTGAAGGCACAACTACCCAACCGTCAACCGAGATGCGAAAGACTCCCGACGCTTGCCGGCGTGACCATTGAAGGCGGCACTGCGTTACCCTATTCAACGCGTGCTTGAAAAGTCACGTGAGTTGACCTGTGAGCCAACGAATAGACAAAAACCACGGTCGATCAAGTGGATGTCATGGCTATCAGGCGCGCTTCTCTGCGGAAGCGCGCATAAGATCGCGCAATCGGGCTTCAAGAGCAGTTCAGCGGTGTAACCAATGAGAACACAAATGCCTGGTGAATTTTCGTTGACGGAACTTTCGCTATTGTTTTCTCTCACCCTTGAGAATACTTCGGTGTTTGTCCGAAATGTGGCGAAATCGGGCATGCCCGAGCTTGATATATCGGTACGCCTCGTGTTTTGAAAAACACGAGAGAAGCAACTGTATGCGCGACGCGACTGTCCCTCGATAGCCAAAGTTCTTCTTACAGCACCAAATATCAAGAGGAGCTACAATGCAGAACTGTTCGTGCCATCACCAACTAAAAGCGTTGTTATGTCGAAATGGTATACCTTCTGTTAGATAACATTATGCTAGCGCCGATTAGAAGCAGTCACTGATCTTCAGTGAAGCAAACGAAATGCAAGCCACAAAGAGGCACACATAAATTTCCCGCTGAAAAATTTGTCTGTCTGTAAAGATTCATGTGTCTAACTTTCGCCGCGCACGACAATGATAGGAGCTACGGCCTTCATACTTAATACCAGGCTCCCTATATTGCCGCTAAATATGCTTTTCCATGCACTAGGCGCTTTTTGGGGGGGAGGATGGGAGAATGAGCCAGATCCACCCAACGCGAATTTGAGAAACAAGCGCAAGTTTGTTACCGGACCTAAATAGAACGCCGTCCCAGCTGTTGCATGATATATTTTACGTGTCAGCTAGGGGAAGTTTATGGCCACAAGCACGGAGCAAGATAAACAGGAGCGCCGACTTCGCTCTCTCCGGCGGGCTCTTAAAGGAGCCATGAAGAGAAAACACAAGTTTGGTTCATTCAAAAGATTGTGTCGTTAGAATCATACTGACACCACTTTTAACGTAAACTTCGCTCAAATAAGCTACATAATTAGGAAAAACGGGAATGATCATGCGACCCACCAGCTCATTTCCCGCAACAGAGCCTGTGATGTCACATGGGCTAAGCTCTGCGATTGGCGGAGGCTGGCAGAAGCAGACGCAAATTAGGTAGAGCTTACAAACTAGACGAACGAGCGATTTGCGCTTAAATTTAGGGCACATTCTTTACAAAGCAATAAAAATGATGGAACAAACAGTGGAAGTTACGAAAGCACATGTAAACACAGAAGTACTGATGCGTTCTGCTGTTCGTACTGCGCACAGCATGCTTTGGTTTAGCTGCACAGCACTACGGGGCTTGGGGTTGTCTCAGACGACACTGGCCGATTGACGCAAGCAACGGTGTCTTACGCGACCCCATTTGTCGAGCGAGCACTGTTTCAGGGAACGAATATTTTCTCCCAGAACAAAAACAAGCCAGGTTTAAATGCGGGCAAAAACAAACCAAACGCTTGCCACGGTATGGTGGCTCCATCTAGGTTACGGAACGTAAAGAAACGCGGGAACAAACCAACACCGCTGTACAGGGTGGAGACAACCTTTGAACGGTCCCGTGCCGCCGCAATTGGGCCAACGGGCTCAACGCGTTATTCTTTTCGTTTCCCACGAGACCTAGCAACGCGAAACAGACAATATGATTCAAACTTCTTCAGTAAACCGCGTTGCGGCGATAATTTTAGCGCGGTTTTGACACAATGACTTGCTTCGGCGGCGAGCGAGCAACCGAACATGGCGGCGCCAGCGTTACGTGTCTCTACCCTGTACGGCGGATGCGTGAATAGAGAGTTTTAGCAGTACGTATGCTCCGGCCGTTCCGTTCGTTACGTTGCTACCGGGTTTACCGGGACCCGACTGCGCGTGCGCCATTTGTTCCGTACGCGGCCGGCGTCTCTCCCGGCGCTCTGCTTCCGTGTTACCGTATCCGGAGCCCGCAACCGGCTTGCTCAGGTGTTGGAAACTTTAGGCTTAACGTCCTGGCGAATATTTGATCGCCGCTATCTGTGCAACTGCGAATGACACTCCGTAACACAACGTTTCACCTCACTATCATCCCTTTCTCGCATGTGAAACTTTATTTGAGGTACAACTGCCGTGAGCGATCGGGGACCGAGACATCTGCGTAGCCTGTTTCGATGCTTCCGCGCAGGTATCGCCATCTCTCGGGCGCTCGCCGCACCGCGCGCCGCGGCATCCACGGCCGGTCATCGCGGCAGATATATCTGATCGCCGCTTTTAAAATAAGCCCCGAGAACAATCCCTAGCACAATTTTTCACCACACTAACACCTACTTTCTCGCAGGTGGAACTTCGTTTTAGTGATCAGACTGATTCGGAAGAGCAGCGACAAGCGGTTGCTACCGTGGTCTGCGCTGGTTCGAGCCGCTGAGTGTGCCGAGCTGGCAGGCGCGACCGGCGTGTGCGCGGACTGTTTCCGATGCAGAAAACGCTTCACGGTTGCCTGCTTTATCCATTTCTTGCGTACAAACGCGCGGAATCTACAAGTTCAGCTCAGCGATCGTCGTAATTGACCATGGAGCAAAAACAGTGGGCGGAGCGGCGCCGACGAGGCATCGCACACCCGCATCGGGCCATGTGTTTCAAATTCACGCGTACGACTAGTCGTGGTGACAGTCGTAACGATCAGTCGCATACGAATCGCGTGTACCAATCGTACATGTGTCTAGCGCTTCAATCGGGCAAGGCCAAGGCCATTCCTCGGCGTGAACGGCGCGACCATGTCGTCACCTGCGCTCGCTCTGGTGCCGTCGCCGTCGCCGTCACGCCGCAGCCCCTGCCTCAGAATGCGTCCGGCCGAGCGCGATTTATTTTAGATTTGCAATGCTTTAGGGGAAACTGCGTTCTTTATTTACGTATTTTTAGCGTGTGGATTTTTGCAACAACTCGGCTAATCAGCCGCCACACGGAACGAACGGTACGACGCTACGGAGTGCTAAAACGTTTTCCGTCTCACTACACGGAAAGAGCCCGGTACGTGCGCGCGCATGCGCAGTCGGGTCCCGGTAAACCCGGTAGCAACGTAACGAACGTAACGGACGGAGCATACGTACTGCTAAAACTCTCTAATGAAGGTACTCTAGGCTGCAGAGCGGTCGGTTCCCGTGATGTCACTTGGGTAGCTACTTGGGGCCACGAAAACGCACGATTGAGCGGGAAAATCAAAATTTTAACCTAAATTGTTTAATTTCTCAGTGAATAAAGCACCGTTTGTATCCGGACAAGGGCTGGGGGCACTATAAAACACGAAATCTTTCGAATAAAACCAACTTGCATTTTCTCTTCATGGCTCCTTTAATGTCCATAACTCGCGGAGCACAATGTAGATGGCGCAGCGAATGGGCCGGCGGCGGCTAAGCGGCCGGCGGGCGAGTTGGCGGAACGCATTCCGTCGGCTCTGTCGTCTGCTTCGGCGACGGTAGTTTTGGGCACGGACTGCTTTGGGCCTGCTTTGGCGCCGCTTCGCGTTCATTGCGCGCCTCCTTCGCACAGTTGATTAACTTGTTCGACAGCACCTTCTGGGTAACCCGGACCCGAAGGAATTGAGTGGCCGTACGGCAAAGATACGTTAAGGATTGGTTTGCATGGCGGGAAAACAAAATATAGAGACCACATACAAACATATGGCTGCTATACAAACACTACCTTTTGCGCGGTGCTTGCCGAAAATGTGGCTCCGTTTTGTAAATTTGGGAATGCCAATTTGGCTGCGTTTTAACAGGTTTTACAAAAGGCGAAAGGACCAACTGGTTCTGATCACTGTCGATTATAAAAATTCCCTCAGCTTTCTCGCAGTTCTGCAACTTGCGTCCAAAACAGAGTGTGCCTAGAACACGGGCCGGCACTTACACGCTCATCAGAAAAGAACAGAAATGCGATAACATCACCCGCGACTGCCCGCGACGTAGCAATCTGCTCAAGATCAAGTCCCTGACAGTGCGGTCTTTTCACAAGCCTTCATTTCGCGATAACTCGCCGAAAGAAAAGGTTTAACGAGCCGGTTGTTTTGCTGGTCAGCCGCTTGAAGAAAAAAAAAAAAAAACGCCGGGAACCCTGGTAGGCCAAAAAATTGCAGCCATCAAATCGCAGCATTTTATTTGGAGACCGCGGTGTTATCGACGAGATAACACGACCGTAGAGCGACAGTGAACATCGGGCGGTAAGTTGCGGCATGAGTTAAAATGAAGTATGCGTTTGATATTCTTGGGTTCCTTATCAAGCTGACAGTGTTTTTGTACACTTGATACAACAGGGCAGCCGTCCAATTCAGCCATTGGCTCAGAAATGTGCATCATTGCCGTTTGCCGATGGAGACACCGGGCGACCCTCGTAAGCGTTGGTCGTGCGCAGAAGCAGCATAAATAATTAAGCACGCGGCCGGAGAGCGGGATAACAACAGAGGGTAACCTTTGCGCTGCATTGATTTGTCGTAAGCAGAATCACGCTAGAATGTATGTTGTGGCGTTCCATATTACTCTTGCTCATTCTTTGGTGCTTCTGAAGTCGACGTCGTTCAGTTGCGTCTTATATGTGCTGGGTTAGTACAATATTTTTAGTGGATCTTCGTAATGTCAGACTAAACGTTCCGGGAATAAGCGATCGCCGTGTATGCGGTGGCGTGCGATTATCTGCGCCGTCTATTGCGGCCGCGCACGGGTGTTTAAATTCCGCGCGTGCACGCATGCCTCCTGCATAGTAGGACAGGCATAAGACAGACGTCGCTGCGCAAGAAAAGATGCCTCTGGGGAGAGCGAAGAAGGGAAGAGCCATGTACAGAGGCACAGCGACGAGAGGGCGAACGAAGGAAGAAGAGAGCAAAGGGAAGTATTCTAGTTCACTCTAGCTGGGCGGCCGGCGGCGCGTGGACATTATCGGCCCGAGCAAAAGATTTTTTTCTGGGCCACAGTCGGCGCTCCTCTTTATATCTTGCTCCGTGGCCACAAGTAATTAAAAATTATGCCGGTAATTTGAGCAATATTGGGGTGATAAGTTTGGATTTGGCTCATATTGAACTGAAACACTCAAGTTCTTATGAAAATTTCATTTAAATTCACTTTCAAGAAGGGTGCGATTGAATTTTGGTGGAAAAAGCATTTAAAATATGCAACAGGGCTTCAAGAACAGTAGAACTATACATGCAGAGAAGGCGAGTCCTGTTGGCACCATTAGCAGCTTTTTTTTTTTTTCAAATTCTTCCCAAGGATAATTTTCTTGGACACGCCTGAAGGCACTCACGAAGTAAGCAAGCTCTTCATTGCTTTGCCATGAATTTCCAAAACGCTTCACAAGAAGGCCGCTCATATCTTCTTCACCTTAATGAAGTGGTTCGTACTCTCAGAGGGGGAAGGGGAGGGGGGGGGAGATTTGCCAGGGCTTGTAAGCGGCAGCTATTTAGTTAAGCACTAAAATGGTAAACATGGAAGTAAAAAAATAAATGTAACCACATAGTTATTTCGTAGCGACGGGTGAGACGAAATGAAATCATTGTATGCTATCTCTCAGTCTTCTTTCGTTCCCTTCTTCCGTTCACTTCGTCGTTGACATCTGGGGACAGATCTTTCACCGGTCTCCTAATTGCCGGCTGAAATCATAATAATTGAGCTCCAAAAAAGCAGAAAAGAAAAGCAAAAAACTTCCGACAACATTAACGAAACAGTCTCGACAGTCAAGCCAAAAGACAACCCTTATTGGGCAAATGGATTTGGCTCATTTCGATCCGCGAAACAGCACGATCTGGCTCATTTTCGATACAAACTTCGATGTACGTACACGTTTTCAGGCCGCTATCTCAGCTATTTTCTTGCCACCTATTTTTTAGGGGAAAGTTTAGGAGTTTTTCTTGTCGCTGGAGCCTTATCCGACTTAGTTTCGGTTTCTGGATTGGCTCGTTTCGGGGAAAAAAAAATTACTACACTTCATTGCAAGCTTACACGAAGTGTCTGCGGGTCTCCGGGAGCCGCAGGACTGGGTCGAAAAGGAGGCAATGAAAGCGCTGTTGCGCTACACACTGAACACGCGTCAATGTGGGATCTAAAAATGGAGGAATTGTCCACGACAGCCAAAATCCAATCAACGCGGGGCGAATCGAGGCAGGCTTCCGCAGAACACGGAATGCTGAGAGACGTCGTCGCCAAAACTTCGACGCTCAACCTGACAAACAAACAAAAAATGCAAGAAACCCTCTCGATGCGGGGCGCTAAAAAGAGCGGCGTCTCGCTTCCCTCGTTGGCGCCAGGCTGCGCGTGTTACAGCGAGGGGTGCTCGCAGCGTTCAACGCGCTGCGACCGAGCGTCGAGACGAATCGAGAAGCAGAAGTAAAAGCACAAAAATGAGGAGGCCACCGCCGCCACTATCTGCGCGCGCGCGAGGAATTAGAACGGAGGCATTAGCGAGTCGCCACGGATTTTTCGCTCCGCACACAGACGGTGCGCGCCCGGCCGGCGCCGCGCGCGCGCGCAGGTGTGCGCTATTCGCGACACGATCGCGAGACAGCCGGAAGCCAGGGCTCGGTGTCTGCGGAGCAGCCAGCGCGTGCTCAGCCGGAAGCTCCAATCGCGCCCCGAACGATCTTTTTCTCTCTTTTCCTTACGAACAGATTCAGCAAAAATAAAAATCGAGAGCTTGGGTGAAATCGAGGTATGGAACGGCTTATCGGTGCTCAAAGAAAGAAACGGCGGCGGTCGCGCTAGGAACACGGACGCGTTCGCGGAGCAGGCTGTTTAGCCGCTAAATCGCCCAAGGGGTGTCTGAAACGCGCTTTGTATCCGAGATGCCGCCGTTGAAGGCGTCTCTACTTTGACCTTCTTACGGAGGACTCTTTTCCGAGAGTCCCTAGGGCTGCGACCAGATGCAGCCCATCACGAGGGGGGCAGCTTGCGGGTGGTTCTGGGGCGGGGTAACATTTTCGATTTCTGCCCTATCAATGGGTGCGGGTTTCCGACTGTCCGCACATCCGTACGATGTCTACCGCCCCGGGGACGGCGACAAAACGCACTGCTGAAGTTCAAAGAGGGTCCAGAGGGCCGACGTCCAAGACGAAGACCAATGCTCCACCAGCTCGTACCGCGGCTTCTCGAAGAGCAATCTCGCTAAAGAAAGACCCCATCCACGTTCCCAAGGGCAAACAAGGGTCAACGTTCACGAGATCACGTCGGAAGATGCTTCGCGTACTTTCTCGCGCGGACCGGCCTCGACTTTCTATGCAGTCATAACAGCTGGCCACTCTTCTGGCAAAAAAAAATGGTTGATTCTTCTGTCTTAAGAATCGGTAAAACACTAAAGTGAAACGTGGAGCGAATTTTGCAGTTGAACATGATTTGCAGGTCGGCGGCTGTCTTGTGGGTGTGCTTGGCGAACGACGCCTTGCTGGCGGGTCGCTTCGGCAAAAATGTACTGGCGTCAGTGAAATTAGCTGTATCCCGGCAATACACTTTCGCGTTAAAATATAAAACCCGAAAACGAACAACCCCAAGTATTACGTCCTCTTTAGTACTAATGGTTGCTTCCCCGCGAGAAGACCCTGTGTGCAGGGGTGCACCTTTTACAGGCCGCTTGCGTCGTTGTACTGGCGTCACTTGCGTCACGGATATGACGTCAGCTAAATCTTCGTGAATCCCGGAATAAAACACTTTCGTGTTAATAATACGAGCTCTGATGACAGCTAGTACCTTTACTGACCGGTACATAAGTAAGCCTCGCTGGCGTTATTTAATCAGTTTATTTCATTGCTTAGCGATCGTACTAACAATCATACTTTAATAATTATACGTTAATCACGATACTACTAATAATCTTGCACCTGTAATAATCTACACAAAAGAACTCGACAGTTCCCTACACGAAAGGCTGTCCGCCAAGGGGACACAATCTCTACGCAATTATTTACAGCCTGTCGGAGAGCGTGTTCATAAAGCCTAAGTGCAGGAATACAAGCGTAGGGGGGAAAAAAAACGGGTTTTAAGTGTCTTGTTCTGCCAAACAAGTCGGAAATTACAGAGCATACGTCGCCAAATTGTGCTCGAAACGTTTGGTTGCAGGACTAAAAATAAACACACGCAAAAATAAATGGTTATGTTCAATAAGCATGCCAAGGAGCGTGACTTCAACGTAGGTAACAAAATATTGGCGACAGTAAGCGATTACGTCTCTGTTGGGCAAGTCACGAGTACTGATCCCAATCATGAAAACGGAAATTAGCCGCAGGATAAGCACTGAACGTGGGTAGCTTTTGGTAGGAATTCTGATACCCTGAATAGTAAGCTTCCTCTGTGACTCACAAAGCTGGCATATAACCAATGGGCTCTCCAGTTGTGACATATGAGGCAGAAACTGTGGGTCTCACTAAGCGCCTTGAAAGCAAACTTAGATCGGGCCAAGGGGAAGAATTAATCCAGGGGTCACGCTTAGGCATACGAAAACAGCTGCGTGGATTGGGGAACAAACTGGTGTTGAAGACATTCTAGCTCAAATTAAGCACAGAAAATGAGCATGGGCGGGACACGTCGGGCGCTTGAGGAACAACAGGTGGACTAACAGAGTGGCTGCCAATGGACAGCACACGACAAAAGGGGTCGGCCGAGGACTCGATGGAGGGATGATGGGGGCAAAGGCGGGCTCAGCAAGTAATCGATAGACGTGGCTGGAGATCTTCGGGATAGGCCTTTTTCCTGCAGTGAACACAGTCAGGATGATGATGATGATGACTAATAATCATCAACATCGTCATAATCCGGTGGGCGCTACCATATTAACACCTACACCTGCACGACATCGACACCCCCGTTCAACGGTCATCCCGCTTGGCTTCCTCAAAAAAATGTGGGCTATGCGTTGTTCACTTTTACTTTTACCGAAACAACGCGAGAGAGAAAGAGCACGTGAGTGAATAAGAGCAAGAATGAGTGAGTGAGTGAGTGAGTGAGTGAGTGAGTGAGTGAGTGAGTGAGTGAGTGAGTGAGTGAGTGAGTGAGTGAGTGAGTGAGTGAGTGAGTGTGAGCGAACGGGAAGGGAACAGAGTCAAAAACGAGAAAAATCTGCATAAATTCATAGAATCGCTTACCAATGCGTAGCATTCTTATGCCGCTTTTCTTTAAAGGAGCCATGAAGACAAAATACAAGTTTATTTTATTCGAAAGATTTCGTGTTTTATAGTGCCCCATGCGCTTGTCCGGGTGCAAACGATGCTTTGTTCACTGAGAAATAATTCAATTTCAGGTAATTTTTTTATCTTCGCGCTAAATCGTGCGTTTTCCTGGTCTGCAATGACATCACAGGAGCCGACCGCTCTGCAGCCGATTGCAGCACGGCCGGACTCCTCTCCTCCTTCCGCGCGGAGCCTCGCTACCGTGGCAAGCCGTTTTCTGCCTTTGGTTTGTTTTGTGTTCAGGGAGAAAATACTCGCTCTGTGAAACATAGTGCTCGCTCGACAAATATGGTCATGTAAAACACCCTTGCTTGCGTCAATCGGCCAGAGTCGTCTGAGACAAACCCAAAGCCCCGCAGTCCTGTGCAGCTAAACCAAGAATAGTGCGCGCAGTACCAACAGCAGTACGTATCGGCACTTCTGTGTTCACGTGTGATTTCATAACTTCTACGGTTTGTTCCACTGTTCTTACTGCCATAAAAAGAATTTGCTCTAAATTTAGGCGCCAATAGCTCGTTCGGCAAGATTATAAGCTCTGCCTAATTTGTGTTTGCTTTCGCCGGCCTCCGCCAATCGCAGAGCTGGCTCGAATGACATCATAGGTTCTGTTGCGGGAAATGAGCTAGTGGGTCGCATATATGACCATTCCCTTTTTTCCTAATTATATTGCTTATTTGAGCCAAGTTTACCTTAAAAGTGGTGTTAGTATGATTCTAACGAGGCAATCTTTTGAATGAACCAAACTTGTGTTTTCTCTTCATGGCTCCTTTAATGTGAGTTCTTTACTGCCAATTTTCTTGGTTTTTCTAAATCCTGTACGACAAATTATCTCCGCTTACGCTATTATAACGATTACAGGTAAAACTTTTGCGAAATCTGCATCATTGCGGAAATGCAGTGCGTTATACGGTTCGCCATGTTCCGCATTTTTTTATATTTTTTAGTTTTTTTCTTTAGTTTTTGATTGATTGTAAGGTTTAACGCGCCGACGCAACGCAGGCGATGAGGCGCGCCCTATTGCGTCTTTAACGTGCGCCTAAATCTCGTACACACGGGCGTTTTTGTTTTTCGCCTCCATCAGAAAGCGGCCGCCACGGCCGGGAATCGAACCCGCGACCTCGTGCTCAGCAGCACAACGCCTAGCCACTGAGCTACCGCGGCGTTTTTTTTTTTTTAGCTTTTCAAAAATTTCGGTCCACCAATTATCTCCATTTACGCTATTATAACGGTTACAGGTGGAACGTTCACGAAATCTGCTTTATTGTGGAAATGCAGGGCATTCTACAGTCCTGGCGAGGGGGGGGGGGGGTACTCGGCAAATAATGCTACGCATTAGAACTCACAAGTGTGTTCAGTTTGAAGCCCTCCAAAAAACGGTCAAGTTCATAGGTCGGTACATCAGCGCTGCAGCTCTGTTTATTAGCGTCGTGGAAAAACCCGCAGCGCCAAGGTAGCACGCATATCTAAGCTTCGGCATCTTTTCTAACCTTATTTCACGAGCCGTTCAATGGCTTTCGCACCTAAGGACGTTCAATGAATTTCGCTATCAATGTGCTCCTGCGAACGGTACGAAAAAACAAAAACAATTCTCAAATCAGGCAAAAAATCAGTCATCGCAATTAGCGCTGATAAATGTCAATGACGTCATAAAGTACAACATTAGGAGACTCACGCGGGTCTCCACGACTACCCTCAATTAAGCCACGGCAAGCCTTCGTTCCCCCATTCCGTCACAGACGTCAACTGCATCACGCAGCAAGCACAAGTCAGAAAAAGCGAAGCGACAGGAAAAAGAAAGCTTGACGAGTGTCCGTGCAAATAATACGGTTTATCGCGCAGGGGAGTGTAAAATGCATGAGCACATACCGCGCAGTCCATTCGGCCGTCTATAAATGGCAAGCGCCGAGCAAATTGCTCCCCAACGAGCGCAATACGTTTCACGGTCGACGCACCAAACCTACGCGCATCGGCACGGAGCACAAGTCGGGACTCAAATAAGTCAAAGTGAAAAAAAAACAAAAAACAAGAGATGACACGATACGAGAGCACGAATAATGAAAGCAACGAGCGCGTCACGCGAGCGGTGCGGGCGGCTGACTTGCCAACTTTGAAGCGCAACAAAAAACTAAGCTTTATAGGCGCCAGAAATCGCACACACGCACGCACAGAAAAAAAAAAAAAAAACCGACTGCAGATGAGTCGAATACCCCATATAGTAGAGGATTAGCTGCCTCGTTCCATAGAAAAAAATAATCCGGGATTAAACATACACAATGCGAGGACAGACTTGGAAACAAGTTCTGAGCTCTTTTCCCTTTTTTCTATTTCTGTTTTAGTGTATACGAGGTTGCGCTGATGCTGCGTTACTGAACACGCTATTTTTAAAACGCATTCGACAGGAATTATTTCACGGTTATGCCGAAAAGCTGCATCGCCTGGCTAATGCACGAAAACTACATTAATAGTTTATTGGCTTCGCATATGAGCGTACAAATAGCTCGTTATAAAGAAGTCACTTTATACGAATTCTCGCTTCATTAGAAGTTTATCACGGCCCCAACTGCAGTGCATAGAGAGCTGATCATTCTCGCGTTTAACGAAGTCAGTTCCCAGTCACGAGGACTTCGTAGTAACAAGGGTTCACTCTACTTAACGTAGTCGAATCCATAATGAATTATTTTCACGCTTCGCGATGTATATTCCTATCCTCTGGCGCTCCTTTCTTCCCAAACCCTCTTCACCGTCCGGCGTCAGCTGAGAACTATGCGGAAATAAACTTCTTAAACAAATATAACTGCCGACATAATCTCGACAGTATTTCCGAAATAGACTCAAGACGTCCGCGAATAACAGACAAGTCCAACCGGACATGTTTCACTGCAGCAACCATTGTACGGGTTCCCCTTCACCGCCTGCAGATACTATCGCGCTGACGCGGCGCGAGGGACAAAGGCTCTTCTAACTTTCTTCTCTTACTCGGGATTAATCGAGGTTCTTTCAGCTTGAGGTCCTCAGATTTTTTCCTCCTAGTGCTGTAAATTTTTTCGACGTTCCGAACTGATTTCATTTTCTTCTCCCTCTTATTCATTGTTGCTGCGTGCTTCTTCCCCCTTTTTTCTTTTCTTTTATGGCCTCCCTATGTTCATTCCGTCTGAACTTGAATTAGCAAGCCCCGCCATTTACGGGGCTAACCTGTTCAGTCTTCATTAAAGCCCCTCCCCCCCCCCTCCCCCCCTCCTCTCTCTCTCTCTCTCTCTCTCTCTCTCTCTCTCTCTCTCTCTCTCTCTCTCTCTCTCTCTCTCTCTCTCTCTCTCTCTCTCTCTCTCTCTCTCTCTCTCTCTCTCTCTCTCTCATCCCACGCGCACTCCTACTGTGGTCACGCGAGGTTTCCTACCACAAGCCCTTACGCGACTACTCGATCTGAAGTCGATATCACCGACTATAACCATGTCCTTTTGCCAGCAGACAGACAAAACCCGCCGACTGATGTACCCACCGGCATGCGGCAAACCGGACTGCGTTACCGGGAGCTGGGACCACCTCCGGTCTTGCGGTCTATTTCAACAAGTCAACCTACAGAAAATCTACATACAGAAACATCGAAATGTTTAAAATGTCGTTTGCACACGTGTGTTATTTCTATGCCAATAAGCAAATCAGTTTTCACCACAATGGCAAAGTAATAATACCGCGCAAAAAATATATTTAGACCCTTTTTTTCTTACAGACAGCTGTAGGAGTGGGATACTCTGCCGTCTGTGACAAAAACAAATCAAGTTAATGCATGTAAAGGATGCTTCACTGCAACTACGTTAGTAAGTAGGGGAAGCCAACTTCACGAAGGAGGAAATGATGGGGCAGCGTGTAAGCGAAAAGAGTCTGCTGCTCCGGGACCCAAGCGTTGCGACACAGCTCCTGCTGACGTCCAGAGCGGAGGAAGCCATGACCACGGCTTCCCAAGACGGCGCCCTGGACTAAGGGTGCTTAGGAAAATAAAGTTTACTTCCTTCCTTACTTCCGACACCACTTCTCGCCTACCAGCGCCTATCAGGACATAACTCAATTTTACCAGACCACTAGAATCAAATTCCCGTGCCCTCACCCATCCTTCAGACAAAATCTGGAAATTACAATCCGAAAATTACAACAGGGACGTACGTACACCCAGTTCGAATGCATTTACTGTTTCCCGCACAGTACACTGCTCTAGACAAAGTTTGACCCCAGTTAGGCACCTTACGACATATCCCCATGGAATGCGTGCACAGCCCAGACCTACTCCTCCTCCTCACCCTTTCCTCCCCACCCTTTCCTGTCCTGACACTGTTGCCTAGATGTCGACTGGAGGACCAGGCTCACCTGGCCACACGGGCGAAGACGGCTAGGGCACCTCTCTCTCTCTCTCTCTCTCTCTCTCTCTCTCTCTCTCTCTCTCTCTCTCTCTCTCTCTCTCTCTCTCTCTCTCTCTCTCTCTCTCTCTCTCTCTCTCTCTCTCTCCGGGTTTGGTTTTGCGCCCAATGTAAATACATATAGCGACTTTTTTGTGAAAACTTTGTTGACAACTTATTCTCTTGACAACATCCTTTCGAAAAAAAGTAGCCACTGCAGGAGCACTAAAGTGCCGTTCCGGAACAAATATGTGGTTCTGGCGCTTCACAGGCGAAAGAATGCCGAGCCAGTAAGGAAAAAAAAGAAGGGGGGGGGGGGCGCCTCCGTTGCTAGGCAACGCCCAGGCGCGGTGCGCATGCGCTCAGCGGCTCGGCTGCTGAGCGAAATAGTGTAGAGAGCTAAGAATGAATAGGAGGGTGCGTCTCGGTTGCTGGGCAACGCTCAGGCGCGGTGCGCATGCGCATAGTCACCAGGCTGCTGAGCGAGAGAATGAAGGATGCGTCTCCGTTGCTAGGCACCGCCCAGGCGCGGTTCGCATGCGCAGATCGGCTCGGCTGCTAAGCAAAATAATGTAGAGGCAGGGACAAGGGGGAGGCCCTCTCCGTTGCTATGTGACGCCCAGGCACGGTGCGCATGTGCAGGGCGTTCACCTCCTGAGCGAAAGAACGAGACAGGAGGAGGAGGGCGCGCCTCCGTTGGAGCCCTATTGCCGTTCGGCATTCTTCCGCTCAGCAGCCGAGCCGAGCCGCCTTGTTTAGCTGTCTCTGCTCGCTGCTTTCAGACGCACGCACCACATTGTAGCTCCCACAACACAGCCTCACTAATTGGCGGAAAGGCTGTCATAGTTTACACATCGCTGATGGTCTGAGGGGGCGTGATAATCCCTCCCATGTGAACGCCAGCAGCGACATCGCCCGTTCAGCAGCCCATTCTCTGCACTGGTTTTCTGCTCGAGACTGGGTGATTATATCCGCTTACCGTGTTCTGTATACGTTGTTTTAGAAGCACGACGAGGCGTTTAAATGCGGACTTTCTCAACGACACCTCCCCGATGTTTGGCTAAGCGGAAAGAAAACTCCAAGGCGGTCTAGCAATAGCCCAGCGCAACCACTGCTGACCACAGAGCTCCCAGCGGTATCCTACTCCCGCCGCGCTGTCGACGGTAAAGACGACGCGACATCAGAGCGCCCTAGCGAAGTCCCGCAGCGCGCCACGCCGTGACGCCACACTCCTGGAGCCCGCGTCAATGATGTGGTCCTAGAAGGTTGTATTTTATGGCAGAAAATTCCCTCGATGGCTTTCTAGTAGGGGCACCACTTAAGTGCTTCACGTTGCGTCTACGCTCGCTGGCGGCCGATGAGAACCCAGGAAGCGCGTGAGCTCCTGCCCTCGAAAGTTTACTGAAACAAGTTTACTGAAACAAATTAGGTCGGCCCAGGATAAATCGTCGATCTGCTCTGGAACATTCTACGCCAACGCTGGACAGGTTCTTGAATTTCTTTTAAGACACGTGCGCGTAGTGATCGCTCGGTAACGTGACGTACTTCTTCGCGTCCTGTCAGTAGCTGCTCGAAATCTGTCTAGCTCTTGATGTCATGCTTTAAGAGAAAATCTGAAAGAAAGAAGAAAAAAAGGTAGGAGGAGATCTCGTTGCGCCAAAGTCGCAGCCAGGGCTGACCAAACGAAAGCCTAAAAAATCACGCTACACCGAGAATCGAGTGACGCTCTGCAAAAGCCAATATAACGCAATCTCACGATATCACCGTAAGGCCGATCGATGCAAGGGCATGCTACAAGCGCACAGACACGCGGACGAAACAGCAAGCCGGTGGAATCCCCCCCCCCCTCCCCTGGAAAAACGTAAAGAACAAAACATATATCCCCCTATCCGAGTAACAGTACCGATAACAGCGGGAAACTAAGTACGAAACTGAGGGACAAAAAGGAAAAAAAAAAAAAAAAAAAAACGAAGAAGCGCGCACGAAGCCCCAGAAGCAGCGGCGCTCTTGGATCGAGGGTTTGGCTGAAGAGAGAAGGACCTCTCGCTAAAGACCTCGAAGCTCAGAAAGAACTCGAGCGGCGAAGATAAGAAGTTCTGTCTCTCTCTCTCTTTCCCCCTTTTCCCTTCCTCTCCGGGCTTTATTTTGCTTGTCGTAGATTTTTCCAGTCAAAAAATCCACTCACGAACGCTTCCACACAAAGAAAGCCGCGTGAGAGAAGCACTCGCACGAGCATTTAGATAAAACGAAAAAATAATCGACAGAAGCTTGAGAAAATAAAATGACAGAAAACGAACAGAGAGTGGCGTCCCTGTCCAGAGAGAACCGAGCGGCCGCCAAGCGAAGACACGTAAAATCGAAGCTGCTGCTGCGGCTGCGGCGGCGGGAGCCGCCGAGAGACAGATGTGGAAATAAAACGAGATAAACCGAAGAGAGAAAAAACGCAGACAGAAGAGCCACGAAATAACGAGCGGCGTCAAAGGAAAAGACCCCCCCCCCTCTTCCCTTCCAAAAAAAAAGAAAAACGTAGGTCCTCCAAAATAAAGGAACGAACAAGGAAGAGTACGGGGACAACTGCTCTCCTCTTCTTCGTTACCACTTCTCGCTCCTTAGCCGATGGACGCCCGGTTTTAAAAAGTAATAAATGGCGTCCTTTGCAGGAAGCGCGGCCAAGGGACTACAAAAAGAAAGAATCGGTAGTTGGTGGGCGAGATACAGTTATTGCGGAAATAAAAGCCAGACAACTCCGTGCCGAATTAGAAGATGGTAACGGCTATGAAGCAGCGCCACAGCATAAACAAGAAAAACAACTTTTAATGACAGACGCAACTTGGAAACGCAATATTAAAACAAAAAAGATTCGCGTACTGAAAAAAAAAAAAAAAAACACGCGAGGAGAAGTACGCAAACGAAAAGAAGTAAGAGAAAAAAATCAAAGCTCTCTTCGTAAAAGATGGTTAAAAACGCGATGCTTTCTCCCGTGCCACCTGAGTCAAAGTCAAAGTCAAAGTCAAAGTCCAAACTGCTTCGACCGCGTCGGAATGGCGCAATGCGATAGGCGTCGGCTTCACAAGGTTCCATTCCGCCCACGGGAAGCGTTTGTTTCCCGAGGCGCTTGCGCAGGTTGGGTTTCCTGCAGTGCGTTTGGGGCGTAACGATGGACGGCACTAGTGCGGTGTAGAAAGCTTCGTTTAAAAGTGCCTAGGGATGGAAGGAAGGTATGAACGAAGGAAAGATCTCGTAGGCTGCGACATCAAGCCGAGCATCGAGAGATGCAGGGAAGACGCTGGTTGTACGGGAAAAAAAAAGAAAAAAAAAAAGAAAGAAGCGGGGTGCCGGCAGAATCAGCACGTGCACCTCTAGGCGGGTGCGAGGGTGTGGACAGCCAAAGCGATCGACGCGACGCGCGGAGGAGGAATGAGGAGGAGATTAAAAGAGGAGCAAGAAGAGCTTGTTCGTGCGCACAAGCAAAAGAACAAAGCTGCTTCGTCCTCAAATAAAGAACGAAGAACAAAGAAGCTGACTCTCCCCTCATAGCGATCATCATTACAGCAACTTTGTCGCCCTTTCCCCTCCTCTCTGAAGTGGGCGAAGATGCTCAAGCGCGCAGCAACTCCACATCCGAAGAAGGCAGACTGAAGAGATAAAAACCGTTAAGGGGAAGGGGGAGGGGGATTTTCTTGCGGGTGGTGGAGACAGCCCGTGATACGTGTTTTCTTCTCTGCGATGCCCACCGAGCAAGGCCAGTGGAAAAGAGCCATGAAACAAAGAAAAGACCGCCAGATAGGAAGACAAAAAAGAGTATAGCAATAACAAACGATGCGACTGGAGGTGCAGAACAGAAAGAAAGAGGGAGAGAGCAACGAAACGCAGCCGCGAAGCAAGAGCGCAGCCAGGGGCGAAATTAAAGCAAAACACGGGGCAGCTACAGGAGGGGGGCGGGCGGGCAGAAAGTGCCGCGGGCTGCACGTGCTCTGGAAACCACCTAGGTGGGTTTCTTACTCCCTCTTCTTCTTGCCTTCCCCTCATTTCTTCGAAGCAGGGGAGGTCGGGCCGGGAAGGGCAAGGAGATTGTCGTCCGCGATGAGATTAGGCGCTCAGCTGAGGCTGCAGGGCGGCGGTTTCCGAGACCGGGGTGCGATTAATTAACGCTCAACGGCTACCCGCCGCTAGAGCGGAAAAGGGCCGAGCGCTAAAGTGGGAGGGGAGGGAGGCGGCCCTTAGCTACTTCATCTCCCTGCGCCCGTCAGGCCAAGCCAAAATGCTGCAGTAACCCGCAATATTCGATTCGCAGTCTCGTCTTTCTTTTATTTTTTTATTTTTTAGAGCTTTGCTGACCTATCACGACCCCACTGGATGCAACGAACGGCCGCGGATAAAACTGCTGGCTCCAACCTTTAATAACCCCGAACATGCCGAACCACACTCCTCACGGGTACATAAAGAGGAAATGAATGGAAAGCCCGGGGCCGTAGCCAGACATTTTTTTTCGGAGAAGGTCATGGGTTATGGGAAAGGGGGGGGGGGGGGGGGAGAAGTTTTAGCGAATGGAACACTAAGACTGGCTTACACACTGGAAAAGATTTCGGGAGCGGTTCGAACCCCAAACCCCCTCTGGCTACGTCCCTGAGTAAGCCGTTTGGACGAAGCGGACTACGACGAAAGAATTAATCTGGAATTACAACATTATACTGCCACCAAAAACGCTTAAACTGTTCCCTTAACATAACGAAAGACTCGGTGCTTTCAAGTTGCATAAAAGGTCTCCGCAACAAAGAGTACCAGTCCCTAACTCTTCTGCCTTTCTTTTTTTCAACAGAACTGTTGCCCAACTGCCGGCACAAATAAAGTTCGTTCTAATCCAATCGAATCCCCACAGGGAGGGGTATGTTACTGGTCCTCACGAGCGACATTTAATGACACAGCACGGTATAGAGTAAATGTGTAAGGCTTACGACCCGGCTTTTAATGTGTGATACAAAAAGAAACTCCGTCTCAGCGCCTCGGCGCAACAGTGAACAAGGTGGCGCCCCTCCCCTACGCGCACGAGTTCAGATTTGCTGGGTCCCTCCCAACAAATCAGAACTCGTGCGCGTATGTCATTAAAGGTTAGCCACATTAGTAAAATAAGAACTACACTTCAGTAAATCAAAGGGGCCATGAAGGAAGACAAAATGCGAGTGCGATTCATTAAAAACCCTGCTTTATCCTGATAAAATGGTATTAATCTTATCGCCAACTTCACACATTAAAGAGGAGGAGGAGAACAAACATTTTATTGAGCCTTTAAAGGCCCCTTAGGGGGGCCTGGTGACCGGCGTACCGGTGACCGCAGCAGCCCTCGCCGTGACCACCCGTTGGGTAGACAGGTCGGAGCTGCCCAGCGCCTCGGCCCAGTGCCCACCGTCTGGTAAGGGGGGATAGAGGTCGTGGGGACAGTTCCAAAGGAGATGGTCCAGTGCTTCCACTGCTCCGCAGGCCGGGCAGTTGGGGGAGGGGTAGACGGAAGGATAAATACGGTGCAGGTGGTAGCGACAGGGGAGGGTAAGGGTTTGCACATGCAGTCGCCATAGCCGTTCTTCCCTGTTGGATAAATCCGGGTGTGCGGGGGGGAGCTGGCGGCGTAAGAGGCGGAAATGTGCCGTAATGTCTTGGAAGGTTAAGAGACTGTCCCGAGCTGATTAAAAAAAAAAAACATATGAAGCAGTGACGACTCCCCAGCCACGTTGCGGTGATTTTTTATGACGTCACAAAATCTTGTTTTAGCGATTGGCGGCTGCCGATCTAGGTCACCACCGAGAAACATGACTGGGCGATTGTAGCGGGGCCTTTATTCCGTTTCATCGTATCACTTGAATGCGAGCGTGCGGTTAAAACGCCGATTATTATCATTATAATGTTTTATAAAAATGCTTTAAGTGCTGGCCAATATTACGTCACTCGCGCCCACATTACACCCCTGCGGCGCGAACTTTGCAAGGTTTTCAATGTTTCTTGCGTTTTTCCGGTTAAAAAAACGTCTTTCATGGGTGGAATGCACTTGAGTACTAGTTTTTATTTTTATTTTTTCATACTGAATGAAGTCGTATTTTGTCTTCACTGCCCATTTAAAGAGGGGCTATTGAAAGGTGTGGCTATGTGGCATGTCGAATATGTCAATGGGGGAAGATTTAGAGAGAAAATAACATTAGGCGCGCGCGATGAACTCTTCGGGACACCTGCAGGAAGGATTTCCCGAGCTGCGCCGACTTGCGGCAGACTACGCGCTCCAACAACCTTGACATCCATCCGCGTTGTGAATGCACCAACAGGATTCACGGCCAAGCCGCAACGGCTCCAATAACACTGCGACATTCAGCGCTCAGAATGTATTCAGACAGCAAATACAGTTGTCCAGGAGGCTGACAAAAAGGCAACTACAAATGCCTGACGAGGTGTCAGCCTCCTTATCCCTTTGATATTGGTAAAGAAGATATCCGAAAAGATATCACAGAATGATAAAATGTCGAACATAAACTCAAGAAAAACTATAAAGCAGAGATCCGCGCTTATATATTGCTGTGCCAGCAGCTACAAGGTATACATGTTATATTCGGCGGACCAACCTCGCAAAGTTTCCTTCAATTCTTCGTTCCGCTCCAAGCTCGAGCTCCCGTCGGTTGAACGGATTGTGTTCTTTTGTGAAGTGCGCGTATGATTTACGACGACCTTGCACAGAGGCGCCACCCACCCTCACGGCGTTCACTCGCCCCATTAACAACATTCGGTGGTAAACCCTCAGATGTATAATCAGTCACTCACAGTGTTCACTGGGTTCGCACACATGACGCGGAAGCCCCAATGGAGTGATTTTGATTTTTTGTGGGATTAACGCGCCGACGCAACGCAGGCAATGAGGCGCGCCGTATATATAGTGGAGGGCTCCGGATTCATTTTTACCACCTCGGGATCCTTATCGTGCGCCCAAATCTCGTACACACAGGCGTTTTTTTTTTGTTTTTTTTTTTTTTTTTTGCTTTTCGCCTCCATCAGAAAAGCGGCCGCTGCGGCCGGGAACCGAACCCGCGTCCTCGTCCTAAGCAGCATAACGCCTTAGCCAATGAGCCATCGCGGCGGATGGAAGCCCCAATGGAGGTCGATGGGAACGGCCACCGCAGCAGCCCGCACCCTTTCCGCACACTTGCACCATCGGCCGCATTATGATCCATTCAATAACACCTTCGAATTCCTCGCAAGTCTCACGCGCCAGAAATAAAATATGCCAACCAAGAAAATAACTCAAACCTGGGGCTAAATGTAATTCTTATAGTATCTTCATATAACCGAGGGTCCGCGCTAGGCAGCAACCGGACCAAACCACAGATTTTTTTTTTTTTTTTCAATGGGACAGTTATTGTTTTCGCGCTTAAAAAAAAACGGGTGATTGACAAATGGTCCGCGCATTGCTCCAAATATATTTATTTATTCTCGTTGTCGAGTATTATTCGCAGTACTCTATCACGAGCACGAAGACAATACCCGTGCCCGGCGTATACTTTACACGTAACAAATGTTATACGCGACCAAAAAGTAGCACATCTCTATGCTTCGACAAAACGAGAGGGCGCAGCACAACAAATTGGATCAACGTAAGAAATGCGAATGCAATATCTCGTTTTGTACAGTTCCAGAGCACAGGCGATTCGGTGCACGTTTCCGATACGGATAATTAAAGTTCAAAGCTGTCGGTGCCTTACGACGCGATGAAATACCTGCACGGCTCGCTGAACACGCAAACTGCACGACCTCCAGCTGCTGACTCGTTCCATAGTTAAAAAGACAGGTGGTCAAAATTAATACGGAGCCCTCCACTACGGCGCGCCTCATCGCCTGCGTTGCGTCGGCGCGTTAAACCCTACAATCAATCAATCAATCAATCAATCAATCAATCAATCAATCAATCAATCAATCAATCAATCAATAATCAATCAGTCAGTCAGTCAGTCAGTCAGTCAATCAATCAATCAGTCAATCAATGTCAGTCAGTCAGTCAGTCAATCAATCAATCAATCAGTCAATCAATAATCAATCAATCAGTCAATCAATCAATCAATATCAGTCAGTCAATCAATCAATCAATCAATCAGTCAGTGAGTCAATCAATCAATCAATGTCAGTCAGTCAGTCAATCAATCAATCAGTCAATCAATCAATCAATCAATCAAGACAGACGAACGGCGTTTTCCCCGTTATGTTTTTAGCGCAATGCGCCCTTTGACAAAGTAAGCAATAAATGTGGGGTAATCCGAACTATTCGTGGTCCGTGCTGCGCAATCGAATCGACCAGATGCCCACTGACGACGCGCAAATTGTGGCTTGGCAGGATGTCGCTCGCCTCTACTCCGTTCACGGGTCGTCCACACTGCTCGGCAATCTATCTTCCTGCTGCAGCTTGATAACAGCGCGAAGAGTCGCGCGAGTTACCACATTGTCTCGATGCTTATCAAGCGTTTTTACAGGCGGTTTCACTGCGCCTGCACCACATTCTCATAGCCTCACCGGAACATACTATTAGCTAGTGTCACTAGATAAGGTTACAGGGTATCGGCACTCTTTTCTCCTATTGTTCCGTGCCACCGCCGTGATCATTGGTCAGTTCGCATCACGTGACACTTGTTTACACTGCGACGGTTCGCGGGCGCCGCCATTTTGTTGTTCATGCGTTTTCTGTCGGTCTAGTCTCAGCTGGTCAAGGATAACGCGCTTCGCAGCATTTCAGCCAGGGGCCGGAAACTTCGGCTAGTTTCGGTATCACAAAATAAAGTGCCGCCATGACGCTGGTAGCCAAGCAAAAATTCTGCAACTTTTGCATATGTGGCTTTATCTTTTCAACATAATCGGAGCAATAAAGTGGAGTGATGCTATTATGTGTAGAAGTAAAATGTGTTCTTGGCTGTTTCCTTTTTTGGCACCCTATTCATTTATTCAGTCGCTGCATTCGTTGCACCGACGGGCGGCGCTTTCGCTCTTACCTCATAGAGATCTATGCTTACCTCTTCTGCTGCCATCCTGTCCGTCTGCTCCTGCCGCTTTCACTGTGTGCACGTGTAGAAGTTTTGTAGTATGCCTTGAAGGTGAAAATTTTGGTGTTTGCGAGCGCGAAAGGGCTCAGAATGTCAGAAAAACTGAGAAAAGGACACAACGCGTGCTTCGATGCTGTGCGGTGCGACAACTCGGGAAGGAATAGCACAGCGAAATTTTCCCGCTTCCCAGCGGACGGAAGGTCAGCACACTTTTTATTCAGTCGAAGTTATCAAGAAACAAGCGCTATCCTTATCAAAAAGGCTGCAGGGCGAACCGAAAAATCTTCTGCTGTTGCTTTACAGTGATTTTTTTTTTGTTTGGTACAACACATTTGTCAGTAATTTTGTACGCATGTGAAGCTACTTGTCGACAGTTTCTCATGAGCCGATTGATGCCAGCGGACACGGAGACGGAAATTTCGCTTCGGTATCCGTTTCGTAATCGGTTGCTCTTCATTTTCTTTCCACCAGAGAAAAGCTTGGAAATTATGTTCGCCTAATGTGCTTAAATGCTTCTTCGACGAACTGGTTTGGCTTTAGAGCGTTCCTACGATCAGTTTCTTATAGTGACATTACCACCTTTGAATGCTTATTAACACGAAAGGAGCCCCCAAAATTAATTACGTGGCAGCTGATCGCTTGCATTCCGTGTTACGATAAGTTCGAGCTACCTGCGCGACGGCCGAGCAGCGCTTCGCTTTTCAACCTGTGTCAGGACACATTTTTTGTACCTTGTTTGCCCTCTTGATATTTGTTTCGCTTTTACGTGTTGTTTATTGATATACATAATGGTATTTTTTCCATTTACTAGGTGTGACGTATGGCGAAATTACGCAGAAAATTCGCTAGCTATAAAAAGTTTTTTGGGCTAGCAAGTTTACGAGAATAAGAATATGGCGCGGTTGTTAATGGTAGCTAAATGAGCTGGTCATCTCACTTCATAATCATTTTAGTATTCACAAACATGTGTTATTATGAAATGTATCTGTAGAATTGTATTGTGTACAGCAAATGAACGTGGTGACCTCTGCATCAATTTTCTGTATACGATGAATTGTACGAAGATGTCTCTTATGTTCGTGTAACCGACACAGAATGCGGACATTTGTACTTATTATACGAGATACACAGCTCTGTGCTATTGTGGCATGTATTGAACCTCGATTGCGATACCTTGCTAATAAAATCAGTGAATAAACCAAATTTCCCGCCTGCTACTTTTTCTGCCCCAAACAAAATTGTCACGCTTCAGGGCGAGCTGGCTCGCGCGTATTCAACTAAGAAAGATATCCAAACAAATGTTTTGTGCACGTGCTGAGAGTCCAAGCAAATTAGCAAGTGAAAGCTGTCGAAAACAAGATGTGAGGAGCAACACAATCTGAAAAGCAAAATGCAAACGGTGTTTGTTCACGCTTGCGGCACACAAAGACAGTCGCGCTCGTTGGGCCAATAGCAGACGATAAGCGGCACGGCGTTTCCTCCTCGCGCATCAACGAAAGCGTTGCCATAGCAGCATCAGTGATTTTTTGTTGTTTTTTGCTTCGACAGTTTGGCCTACCAAGCACCAGGGGACAAAAATTGGCGCTAGTGGCGCAATTATCGGTTACCTGGGGGGTATACCAGCTGACCTAGCCGTTTCAGCTGCAGAAGTGTGTCCGAGGATGCCGTGTTGCTGCGTCTTCAGCAGTGTTGGAAACAAATGACCTCGTCTAAGTCGGCGGTGAGGCCGCAGAAGCGGCAATGTGGCAACACTGATAAACAATAAAATGGCCGCCGTTACTCGCTTGCATGCCGCAGTGACGGTACTTTGTATCTCATCTAGCGACACTACTATTAGCGAATCCCACCCTCAAAAGCAGCCTCAATTAAGTTTCTTATACCATCTGCCAGGAAAAGTAATTAAATTCGCCCCCCCTCTCTCATCATAGCGAAAGGCAGCTTATCGCTTCCCTCAGTTCGTGAACTACTATCACCTTCTTTAGCCTCTGATTTCTTTATTTTCCCCTTTCTTCTCATCATTTCCATCGCACGGCCCGAGGCCCACTTTGTATGGAACAAACGTGTCAACCGATCAATCAATCAATTTCAAAGCCCCTCGTCATAGCGGCAGGCAGATGTCGATTCCAGGGATCAAACATTGCAGGCGATGACAGGCGCCTATTGGGGAAGCAGAAGCAGCGGCCCGTCAATCAGTCCTTGCTCAGCTGCTTGCCCGTCGGAAAACAACGGTGGGATCACACCAGGCCTCAGCCGCAAATTACAGAACGGCTTCGTGTGACAGCTTACTGCTGAAACACGTTACACCCGTATATGACAGAGCACACGTCAATTTACAACCATCACAACAAAACAAAATAATTATTAGAGAACCTCCCGGGAGTTGCTCTGGCAAAACGACCCAAAAATTTACTGAACCTCGTAAAGATGCACGTCACAGATGGTCGTGTGTGTCGTTTGGTACAATGAGTCTGTATGATGTGACTATAGTATAAGTTTATATCCACCAGCCTCAATTTGCGCCGAGGTAGTCGGGGTCAAACGAACGAGACGCAGAGGCAAGTACAGTACAGTCAATCGGGCGGACGGACCGGACCCGCCGAAAGGTGTGCCACAGACATCAGCGACTTTGCCATGGCCTAAGTGATTTGGTGAACGACACGCCAGCACCGCACACACTGTAACAACCACATTGCATCTTTTTGAAGCAAAGTTTATTACTCCCCGTACACACCCAGGAAACGCCTGGTAGCGTCACTTTGACCTTCAAACTCAGCCAAGGTCAAGCAAGCGCCTCGTGCGGTTTCGGCCGCCGACCGAAAAACGTCTCGTGCATGGCTTCGCGAAAGCAGCGCGTCTCGTTTAACCGTTTGTCGGCACAGAGAAATACTTCGAAAATCACTTCGTGGGGGACGAATTCGAAAATGCACGCAATTGAAGCTTTGGTTCACGTCGCTTCCCGCCAAGACAGGAATTCTTCAATTTTTTGTCACCTTTTCACAGTTATCGCCTCTTTTTTTACATTTTTAACCTAGGTGCGGTTGTTTACGTTTGTATTCATAAAGGCAAACTAAGGTGTATTTCTAATTACATTAAGACCTCTGCTTATACAACGGTTATGTACTTTTTGCGCTGCCTTAAATGTTCCCCCAGGTTCCCTTTGCGCCAGACGATGTTGACATGTACGAACATGCATGCCACCGGTGTGAGCAGTTTGGAAAGTTGTTTGCCTGCATATATACTTCGTCGTCTAACGCACTGTTATGGCAGAAGTGTTTTAGCAGCGGTTCTTTCCATGTGAGCTGACAGCCGCTTCAAAAAAGCGACGCCCTCAAAAAATTAAAGGAGCCGCGGGGGTTTGCCGAGGTATGCTATACTCTCTGAAAACACGAATCAGAACTCAACAAAACCCACCATGTAGCAACTCCAGCTAGCGAAAAAAAAAAAGTTTATGTAGTCGGCGCCGCTGTGTTGCAGCTGGCCATGCACGCGAACTTTCTGCTTTTTTTTCTGTATATCCTGTGGCGAAACATTAGTGCTCAGTGAGTATGTAGCGTTTTTCGCCGGCATAAACGCTTAATAGCGAGAACGAACAAACGAGCAGGCATCCTTCACTCCAGATATACGGTTGTGCGACGCGTTCGTTGCTCCGTTGACGAGCGCGACATGCACACGTCGCAGGAAGGACCGACGAGAAATAGCATATGGTTTAACCGGCATACAAGTTTCCAACGCCAGGTGCGTAATAATGCTGCGAGCACAATTTGGCAGCACGCTTGACAAATTTGGCATGCGCGCTTGAACAACGTTGAACGCACCCCTACAGCTTTCAACCAGCTTTTAGGGTTGCTGAAATGTACAGAGCAGGAGTCACGAAAACGGAATAGAACAGTCCTGTGCACATAACCGGATTTCCCAAGGCATTCATTCGATCATATCTACACGACGTGACCGCTTTGAACACATCTTTTCTCTCAACTTTAAATACCGCGACGTTACTGCTATTTTCACATTTTCGTTTCCCCACAGGGTAAACGTTTTTCCGCAGGCTCCATACAAGCACACGCACGATCTCACTCATATTTGCCCTTTCCGCAACGACTATTTTCTTCATCGAACCGCATCATACATCTGCATCAGGTGTGGCGATCGTTATCTTTTTTCTTTCCCCGATGCCATTCGATGGTGCACCACACAAAATTCCCCTTCCCCAAAATGTACGCAACTCTCAAAGTGTTTCAGCGATGTAGCTTGCAATGACGCGATAAACATGCCAATTCGGCCATTTTTACGCATGTTTTTGGCGTTTTTTTTTTTTTTTTTGCTAAAGCCACTGCGCGTGCCGCGGACGCTCGGCGGTCGCCGCGAGGCACGCGCTCACGAGCGCTCGGCATTTTCTTGGTGTTTCTTCCTGCAACGGCGCACTTACGGCCAGCAACAACAACTCCGCTGTTAAAAAAAGACACGTCTGAAATGGCGCAGAGAGGCTCCAGTACGTGAGAGCTGAAAGCAAGCACAATGAACAGAACTCCCACTCGTGCTGTTCCAGGCAGAACAAGAAACAAAAGATAAAGAGAAGGATGCGAACTGTCCCTGGGAAAAAAATTGAATTGCATTGAACAAACCAAAGTAATGATCAATAACCTCGGGACCGCACAGCAGTTTGGTATAGGGGGCGAGGTAGTGGAAGTGGTAAGCGAATACATCTACTTAGGCCAAGTTGTGACCCCGGACCCCACCCAGAGGCAGAGATAATTAGAATGATCAGAATGGGGTGGAGTGCATACGGCAGACATTCCCAAATAATGATTAGCAGCCTGCTATTGCCCTTGGAGAGGAAAGTGTATGACAGCTGCATCTTAGCGGTACTCACCTACGGGGCAGAAACTGGGAGGCTCACTAAGAGGGTTCAACTTAAATTGAGGACAACTCAGAGGGCAATGGAGCGGAAGATGATAGGTGTAACATTAAGGGACAAGAAGAGAGCGGAGTGGGCCAGGGAACAAACGCGTGTTAAGGACATATTAGTAGAGATTAAGAAGAAGAAATGGACGTGGGCAGGGCATGTAATGCGAAGGCAGGATAACCGTTGGTCATTAAGGGTAACAGAGTGGATCCCTAGAGAAGGCAAGCGTGGCAGGGGCCGGCAGAAAGTTAGATGGGCAGATGAGATCAAGACGTTTGCGGGGATAAATTGTTCACAGTTGGCACAGGACCGGGGTAATTGGAGAATAATGGGAGAGGACTTTGCCCAGCAGTGGGCGTAGATAGGCTGGTGATGATGATGATGACGATGAACAAACCTCCATCAAGAGAGGAGTGAGACAAAGATGGAAAGAGCGTGAGGAGTGGTAGCAAAAAGCGGAGGACAACTACCGTCTTTCGACGCGATTTGCACTGACGCAAGCGAATACGCTGCCAACAGAGGCTCCGGAAGGATCACCGCTTCCCATGGTCGGGATCAAACCTGGGTCCCTTGCGTTACGAAGCCGATGTCGATTGCGTTGCGCCACAGAGGCACACGTTCCTTATAAGCAAAGTGTCGCCGCGGGTGATCTTTGCGCCGTTGCCATGGGGGCTGCCGTTGCTGGGCCGCAAATAGGTACACAATAATATAAAATAAGCACAAAATCACGAATTAACGAATTAATTACCCCAAGTTAATGAGAATTCAATCCAGTGTCTCTTTATAGGCGTCTTCAGGGGCTGCGGCGTCCTCTCTTGACTACTTTCGGTAGCAACACCAGGCTGATATTGAAACTAATCACGAGAGCGCGCCACAGCCCTTCTGGCGAATCACTGCTCCGCACTTGACAGCTTTCCCGTTGAGTGGAACTGCTTTTTAGTGCGCAGCACTGTGGCGGTCGCCACTGTGGTTCGGCGGCGGCGACGGCGTTGTAACCGAGCGAGCGAGGACAGATAGAAAACGGCGGAGGAAATTGGGCGAAAGTGTGAGGGGGAGGGCAGTATGCTGAGCCTGCACGCGACGCTCGTCGAAGCTCCTGACGAAAGTGTGTGTGGATGTCGGCACGCGCTGCTATGGCATCGTCTCCTTCACTGCCTCTCCCTCACACTTTCGCCATGTGTCGCCGGCCGCATAGGAGCGCCCACCCTTCCACTTTCGCCATGTGCCGCCACCGAGAAGCGCCCTCCCCCTCGACCTTTCGCCAGATGCTCCTCTTCAGTTTGTGGCTCATCAGAACCACGTGACATTTCCGCGGGAGGTTCAAACACGATTTACGACACCATGCTCGCCGGCGGCGCGACGAGCTGCGAGATAACGGCAGAGGTGCGCGCGCCGCCGTGCGTTCGCTGATCACGCATCACTTCCTGAGAGGCAGCAAATATGCGCCGTGAGCAAGAAGACTGCAGTTCGCACTGCGCACAAATGTCGCATAAGGAGTATAGTAATCGTCAGTGCTCTTTTTTCGTGACTTCGGTTGGTTAGAGAAAAGAAGAATGCATCGACAACTTCTCTCCAATCACTGTATTTAAATGCGAAGAATTACATGGATTGCGAGATTTGGTGCGTGCGTACGTGCATGTGTGCCTGCGTGCGCGTGTGCGTATACCGCTTCTCACGCTAGCGGCAGCCTTTATGACAAATTGGAGCGCACTTGTGATAGAAAGCTGCAGATATATGCACGTCTCCAAAATCACGCTTAATATCCAAAGAATGCCTCGCGTTAGAATTACGCAAGCTGGTCTGACCAAAACAGAATTTCATGATCACTGTAAACCACAGCGGATAGTGTTAAAGGAGCCATGAAGACAAAATACAAGTTGGGGTTATTAGAAAGAGTGCTTAGTCCCGATAAAAATGATACCAATATCATCGCAATCTTCGAACAAATAACGGAGATATTAAAGAAAACGTTTGAAGCAGGCGCGACCCCCTAGCCAATTTCCCGCAACTTTTCTATGACGTCACGGAACCTTGTTTGTGCGATTGGCGGCCGCCTAACTGACCTATCGCGACCACATATGACTGGACGTCTGTAATGGGGCCTCATTTGACCGCATCACTTGATTGCTAACGTGCAGTTAACGCACTGAAAATTATGTTTTATTGTTGGCCCGTATGACGTCATTCTTGCTCATAACACGTCACTGTGGCGCAAAATTTGAAAGTTTTTAAATACTTCTTGCGTTTTTTTCGTTAAAAAAACAACTTTTGTGGTTGTAATGGAGCTGAGTGAGATACTGAATCCTCGTTCTTTCAAATTAAACGAAGTTGTATTTTCTCTTCATGGCTCCTTTAAGCTGTGTGGCGTATAGTTAGCCGCAGCAGTGCCGTGGGTCACTTCAGCGGAACACAAGCTGTGCAGATCCGCGGCGCGACCGCCTCCTTTTGTATTTTAGGGGCGCAGCCCCTTCGGGGCAGGAGCTGTTGGTGTCTCCTGTCGTCGTCCGTCATCGTCGTAATCGCCATCTCATGTAGTCACGGTGCTAAAACACCGAAAAACTCGTTTACGCCTCGCGCTAGAACGTAACGCCCACTAAAAAAAACACAGGGACTCTCGTTAACGCCTCGCGCTAGAACGTAACGCGTACTAAAAAAACAGCGGGGCACTCGTTGACGCCTCGCGCTGGAGCCCTTCGTGCTTCAAAGATATGAGACTTTTACAGCAAAGCTGTATACCTCTACCCCCCAACGGTTACATCACCGTTGGCGAAAACGCCAAGGTGCCAATACTTACACACTGCATGCTTCGTGCCTCCCCATGTTTGATTGTTTGATTGATTGATTGATTGATTGATTGATTGATTGACTGATTGATTGATTGACTGATTGATTGTAAGGTTTAACGCGCCTTACGCAACGCAGGCGATGAGGCGCGCCGTAGTGGAGGGCTCCGGATTAATTTTGACCACCTGGTGATCTTTAACATGCGCCGAAATCTCGTACGCAAGGGCGTTTTTGCTTTTCGCCTCCATCAGAAAAGCGGCCGCCGCGGGCCGGGAATCGAACCCGCGACCTTGTGCTCAGCAGCGCGACGCCTTAGCCACTGAGCCACCGCGGCGGGTCTCCCTAGGTTTCACGTTATTGGAGATGACCCGGAATTTTTTTTTTTATAGCATGGGGGCTGGCTCACTACTGACGTCACAGTGATGTCTAAATAACCCTTTGCACTGCAAGTTAACTCGGCAACTAAGAGCACTGCACCGCACTGATATATTCAGCATAACGGCGACGTCTGCAGCTGCGAACTTCTACCCGGAGCGGGCGCGCTGCCCCGCGAAAGCCCATCCAACGCGTTGCATTCCATTTAAAATCGTAAGTTTGGAGAGTCAACACTTCTGGCAAGCATTCACCTCGGTAATTTCTGGATTCCCCCGGACACATTCACACGTGTATTAACCGCACAAGTGAGAGTTGAGTACAATTAAAGTTTCGCAACAGGTTAGGCACAGCTCGCTCAGGAAATACATATGCAAATTAGCTTTTCGCAATGCAGTGCGCCAAGTACAGGTAATACTAAAAATAGGAACAGCGTAAAAAAAACAAGCACGCATACGCATGCATGGTCTCCTGAATGTCCCGGTATATAATATATATACGTCATTTTACCGGAAAATTAATCTACCCTTCGAGAGGCCGTACACGTGCGCAAACGCCGCAAGAAGTGCGAGTGCGTGCGTTTTCCTTTCTCAGCAAGGCATGCGAGCGTAACCAAAACCGCGCTATGAGGACGCACACGATAACAAAGGTTAAATTAATATGTCCGGCACGCGCAGTAAAATGCGAGTGGATTGTGCGGTGGAGCTGTTAACGAGTGCGTAAAGAGCGCGCGGGCGCACGCAATAACCACACGAGAAACCATTTCCTTGAATTGAGCAGGGCACTCCGGCCGACACATGTATAACGCACTGCACGGTGTTTTCTTTTCTTATATTTGAAACATGTCTTCGCGAAACTCCCGCCACCCTGGCAGGTTCTTTCGCGTCATGTGTTTGCCGTCGGCATATTGGCATCGCGTTTTCGATGTCGCCCCTTTTTTTATTGATTGTATACGGTTTAACGCGCCGACTCTACTCAGGCGATGAGGCGCGCCGTATAGTGGAAGGCTCTGGATTAATTTTGATTACCTGGAGTCTCTACCGTGCGCCGAAATCTCGAACCCAAGGGCGTTTTTGCTTTAAACCTCCATCAGAAAAGCGGCCGCCGCGGCCGGGAATCGAACCCGCGTCCCTGTGCTCAGCAGCAGCGGTGTCGCCCCTTTTCTTTCTAGTCGTTTTCAGCACCCGCTGCAAAAGCATGTCTACCATAAATAGCAGCGCGAGAATATTATGCATATACTTTAGGGAATACCTTTCCAAACTACCGGCACTGGTGGCACGGCATATTTGAGGCAAGACATGCGCACAAATACCACGTTCCTATAGATAAAAAAAAAAAAATTTGCGTCAGATTCTGCGTCAAATAAAAATTTGAGTCAAAACCAGAGAGAGAGAGAGAGAGAGAGAGAGAGAGAGAGAGAGAGAGAGAGAGAGAGGCTGCAAGTCCATTTCCACACATGGCGGCTGCAGGAGCTCGTGGGCCCCAGCGGCACCTTTGGCAAGCTGGACCTCTTCTGGAACTGGGGATCCGTACTGAGTAGCGCGGTCTCCCTCCCGACTTATCGGTCCCGTTATTTCTTTCGATGACAGTATTTTTTTTACGAAGGTAAACTTTAAAAACACGGGTTCGTTCCAGTGACGGCGGCGGCATCTGGAACGAACCCCGACTGAGTATGCTGTCCTGCCTTTTTGCGCAGATCTGAAGCTGCACAACGCGCCAGTAAACGCCCGCACCAGCACGTGCCGTTACGTTGAGGGATCCTGAGCAACGAACACAACCAGACGTCACTGTCAGCGGAGTCCTCAATCTACGTCATCGGCAGCATCGCATCCGGAGATAAGCCAGCTACAAAAGTGGACGTCCACTGCACCGGGGCTTCACTTGGCGGCGGCGGCGGCAGCTGGAACGAACCCCGACTGAGTACGCTGTCCTGCCTCTTTGCGCAGGTTAGTGCTAACGTGTCGGTGCCTTGGTTCTGTACTTTTGCTGTTGCCGCTGCCAATTTGCTGTATTTTGTCTGTCGTTCGTTGCCTGTCTCTGGAAACAGATTCCACAAAAATGAAAGGAGAGCTACGAAGCGAAATCGCGAAAATCAAAGATGAACTTCTTCAGGAGATAAAAAAGCTCGCGGGACGCAGTAGAGCGCGCACTCCGAAATGAAATTCGTGATCTGAAAAGCGAGCAAACTGAACTGATAAAAAGCGTTGAGCATGCGCATGGAACCATTGATGAGCTGAAGGCAAAACTGGACGCTGAAATCGCGAAAAACGAACGAAGCAATGAAAAAAGAAAATGAGGCACTTCGAGCTGGAAATGGCGCTTTGGAACGCCGAACAGGAGCTAGACAAACGGATTGCCCGGCAGGAACAGTACTCGCGCAACTCAAACCTTCACCCGCCGCGGTGGCTCAGTGGCTAAGGCGTTGCGCTGCTGAGCACGAGGTCGCGGGTTCGATTCCCGGCCGCGGCGGCCGCTTTTCTGATGGAGGCGAAAAGCAAAAGCGCCCGTGTGTACGAGATTTCGGCGCACGATAAAGATCCCCAGGTGGTCAAAATTAATCCGGAGCCCTCCACTACGGCGCGCCTCATCGCCTGCGTTGCGTCGGCGCGTTAAACCCCACAATCAATCAATCAACTCAAACCTTCGAATTCAGGGCGTCGAGGCCAGAGAAGGGGAAAGCGTGGAAAGCATCGTGTCGAAAATCGGGCGTTTATTTGAAGCCCTATTTCAAGCTCTGACCTCGAGGCTTGTCATCGCGTACGTACTCGTAAGCCTGACAAGTCTAATATAGTCGTACAGTTTAAATCACGCGCAAAACGTGACGTTGTTCTCAAAAAGGCTACGAAGCACAGGCTCGCAAATAACGACATCGGACTTGGAACTCAAACACCGATATAGGTGGATATGCTGAACATTCCTGTCACTAAAACAACCCCAATCATGGTACAAAGCAATTATCACAATTTCTTATTACCTAAGTCTCTAACACAACCGCAGCAATTCCTTATGTCGGTGTTGCATATAAACACCCCCTCCGCTTCAAAGGCGACACAATTACACATTTTTTGAGTGAATTTCAATATAAGTTCAAACTCGTACTCTTAACAGAAACTTGGTACCGGGATGACAGTGACATAATTGAGCTTGATGGCTATAATACATTTGTGCTTAATCGTAAGAATCGACGGAGAGGTAGAGTTGCTATTTATGTTGACACAACTCTTAAGTTCGGACTGGTTTCCCAGTTTTCGGAAATCGCGAATGATTATGAAATGTTAATATTCAGCTAAACCGAGATATTGTGTCTGTCGTGTACAGGCCCCCCAGTGGTAACGCTCTACCTTTTTTTGAGTTTTATGAAACTTTTCTCGACTATGTGAACACGAACATCTACGACTTATCAGCGCGGGCGACTTTAATATTCATTACTCTTAAAGGGACACTGAAGTGAATTTGTCAAACTCCCGTTTTTGCTTGCACTGTGTAGACTGGCTCAAATTAGCACACTTTTCATCGTTTATCCGGTTGACAAATCCGTAATTATTTTACAAAGCGCGAAAGAAGAAAAACTACCATGCGCGGTTTGCGGCGGCCGCACCAACTAAGGCTGTGACGTTGGGAGGAGGGACGCCGTGATTGGACGATGCCCAAGGTTAGCAATCAAACAAGTTTCGGTTCTGTAAAACATAACCAATGGCGTTGCTGGATGGGCATTCTCAATATCTCAGTAATCATCGTACCGCGCTTCTGCCATGTTGTCGGCTGTAAAATGCATAAGATAAGCCTCCCAGGACGGCTTGTAGTCGTAGCATTCACTAGCCGAGACCTACGCAGTGCATGAACGCCCTCCGCGTACCCGCAGACGCCCAAATGTCATGCGCTTTTCCCCCATATTTGGAGCTTTCCTCCCTCATGCCTGTATCGTAAATAGCGTGTTCGTACCAGGCCAAGGGTCTGTTCATTCTGGCCTGTGCCCACTGCCTGCAAGCAGTCGGTGCTTATGGCAACAGCACACCAACGAGAACTCGCTAGCGCGCCAGTGCCAGCCTGCGCGCGTTTTGTGAACTAGTTCGTGGAGCCATGAACGTTGCGGCCCAAAAAAAGGTGAACTCAATATAGAAAACATCGGCGGAAAACGAAAAAGTTAACTTACAGAAAAAAAAAAAAAAAGCACGTACCCGCGGGGATTCGAACTCCTGACTTGCAAAACACTTGCGGTGGCATACCTAGCGCCCCAAACAACTCGGCCACGGAGCTGGCTCCGCTGGCCAGGATAATATAGGGTATATATTGTACAACCGGATTACACTTTTATTTAGTTTTGGCATTTCAAGCAGCGTAGGTGACTATTTGTTGTACTACGCTCGTGCAGTAAGCGTCGCCCGAGTTTCCACAGTAGCTCACGTCTAGCAATTGCATTTCGTAGACGTAAAAGCGTTCGCAGATGCGTAGTCGTGCTGCTGACCGCTGTGCACTCTTGCTCCGTGCCGCTGTGCTTGTTCGCCCAGCGCAAAAAAGTGCTCTCCGCGCCCTAGTTTTACGCTGTACGGTAAAAATATCAGTTGATTTTATTTCCTTAGTACCTATATTGACTTCGCTGACTCTTCTCCCGCCTTCAAGGGGCCTTATATTTTCCTACTGGCGTACCAGTCAGCGAAGCGTCGCATGTGAGCTTGTGCAGCGCTTGTGTGAAGCGACCTTGACTTGGAGCTAGATACAGTTTACAAACAAACCAAGTAAAGAAAGGCACATTCTTCCATTCACAAACGTGTCCTGGCTTCGTTTCAACTAAGCGAACGAATTGCGACGACCCGTCGGCGGCCGGCAGACGAAACGCTGGGCCGATTGACTCTGTCTGAAGGCCGGGGAGCCGTGCAGTAGCGCAGCCAGCCAATTGCCAGCTCATCCCCTCCTGACGTCACACGAAAACGCCACAGAAAATGGGCGAGCGTAAAGAGAGGAGGACAGCATTTTCGAATTAGTTTTTCTACTAAATAAAATCGCGTAAACGCGCCTAGAGTGGTCGAAACATGGCCTGGGGACTCCGGACTACAATTTGCGCTAGTAATCCCGCAATGTTTACATATCACTTCAGTGTCCCTTTAACGTTCAGCGCTTGCAGATACACTGCATACCATCGTTAACTCAAACGGTTTTGTTAACACAATCACAACGCCAACTCGTGTGACAGCGCTTTCGTCGTCCATTCTTGACTTGATTATCACTAACCTTGACACAGCTGTTTTTGACACTGGAACAATTACATCTGACATCAGTTATCATAGCCCGGTTTTCGCGTTATATTGCTCCGAGAACAGACATACATCACGCAGTTATAAAGCAGTTCGTGTGCAATGTGTGACCAACGAAGGCTTAGAACGTTTCAAATAAGATCTAGCGTTTTAAACGAAAGTAATGTGAACGTTGCGTATCGAGAAGACACTTCCCACTTTCCTTTCAACCTTTCAAGTCCCTCAAGCCTACTAAAAATATTAAAAAACCACGGGTTACCAAAACACATCTGGCTATGATAAAGAAGAAAAATCGTCTGTACCATCGGTTTCTTATCATGAGATTGCCAGCATTGTATGAAGAATTTAAGAAAACAAGAAATGCACTCAATTCGCAGCTTAAGCGAGCAAAGCAAGACTATTTGCAGCTTTTTGCTGACATAAGTCCGAAACAACCAGATGCAATTTGGAAATTAATGAACCGCGTTTTAGGTCGCGCAAACAAAAGATTCGCGCAAACAAAAGATCGTTTCCCGTGAGCATAATGTGCAACAGTATCGAACTGACGGGCGAAGCAATGGTCCAACATTTCAACGAATATTTCGTAAATATCGTCCCTCCTGCTAATGACGTCGTAACCTTAGATAACCCCATTACAGAGTCCATCGGAAGCTTTTTCTTACGCCTACTGATCAACAAAAAGTTTATTCTACATTTATGAACCTTTGTAACAGCAAAGCCTTAGACACTGCCAACCTACAAATTAAACCCATAAAGTTTGTCATAGAAACAATTGCCCCAGTGCTTACTTACATTTATAATTTACGCTTTGAAAGTGGCATATTTCCTGATGCTATGAAGAAAAGTAGGGTTTCGGTGATACATAAAAGTGGGGATAGAACTAACAGATCAAATTATCGACCTATATCAGTAATTTCGGTGTTTTCTAAAACACTAGAAAAGGTGCTGCTATTCCGTCTGACAAGTTTTCTTGACAGAGGCAACATTTTATCTGATGCACAATTTGGTTTCCGAAAAAAAAACAAATGAATTGAGAATGCTCTCTTGACAATTAAAGAAAACATATTGCACAATATTGAAAACAAGCATTACACTCTCGGTCTTTTCATAGATTTCACGAAGGCTTTTGATTGCCTTAATCATGATATACTAATACACAAACTGATGCTTAATGGTATACGTGGAACTCCTTTGTCGCTACTCCAGTCTTACTTAACCAAAGGGCACCAATGCGTTTGTATTGATGATAACATTTCATCCGTTTTGCCCACAACAACGGGTGTACCGCAGGAAAGTGTATTGGGAACCCTCCTTTTCAATGTGTTCATTAATGATATCGTACAAATTGACTCGGAAGCAAAATTTATAATGTATGCTGACGACTGCACTTTACTGATATCTGGTGGATGTGAAGATAATTTAATAATTAAATGTAACGGTATTCTTGAAAGGTTGCACTCATGGTCCCAATCCAACAGAATAAATATACACCCAGCAAAAACAAAGGTAGTTATATTTAGAGCAAAACACAAACCAGTGAAACTAAACCATATCATTAAATATTCAAACAGTACAATTGAAATAGTAAATGAAATTAAAATTCTTTGTGTCACCTTTTCAGCACGCCTCAACTTCGCACGCATGCGCAGTTCGTTTGCAACGAGGCTATGCGATGCGCGTGCGAAGTTACCCGGAACGCCGACAGGCGGCTCCCGCGCACGGAATGACACGCGCTCCCGTGTTCACCCTAACTGTGATCAGGATAGCACAGTCACATCCGGCCGCCTGTAATGGCCGCCTTTCTTCAATTTCGGTTGCGAAATTTCCCCCAGACGTTCCTGTCGCGTCTGATCCTATTTATAACACAGTGATTTCCAGTTACCGCTCCTCCCACGTGCACTGCTATTACATGTGTGAATGCAGTTTGGCCCTTAAACCTTCAGCGCGGGCGACCAAGCGAGCAAAACGCGTTCCCATATCGGCACTTCTCACCACATGTGCAGAGCCGCGCGTGCGCCCTTTCCCAACCTTGACATTCGCTATCAGCGCGGCAGGTCGGCTGGACAGCCAGCACCACGGCATTGAAAACGGTCCGAGGAGGCCGCGGAACACGGCCAGCCTTGAGCGCCTAGATAGAGAGCGGCTCCTCGTGCATGGTTGATGACCAAGCACGCAGAGTGCGTGCTCGCCCGCGGTTTCCGCTTCGCTGCCAGGACGACCGAGCCTGTCGCCGTCCCCTGCCGCGCACACGATGCACGGCGAAAGCTGATCAGGCTGACAACACGTGCAGGCACGACCCTTTTTCGCCTGTCCTCGCTGTCTGAACACGAGAGGACACGTCCGTCGGCAGGCTATATGCAAGTGCGAGCACGCTCGAGATGGGCGTGCTCGCACTTGCATACAGCCTGCCGGTTAGTGCCAGCGCGTGCTTTGTAAAGCACAGCAGGGATGCAAAGCATGCCGAAGCCGTCCGGAACCGGTCATCCTGCAAACACGTGGAGACCGACCGGACTGGCGGCGAGGCCAGATTCGACCTCGGAGCAGCCTCTCTGCACGATGTCGTCGAGTCACGTCGAAAGTACAGGCGACCGGTGGGCTCACGGCAAAGCGCATAGGCGAGGTCTTGTCATTTTCTATCCCTCTTTTTTTTTTTTTTTTCTGTTTCGGACGCGTGTTTAGTCATGGACGCACGGTGGACTTCGCGAGATCGTGCAACTGACAGGGCTGGAAACACGCTTTTTAAGTCTTGGAAGTAAAGCACCGAAAGTTACACTTCGGCTCGCCTCAGAAGCGGAAAAATCAGGGCTGCAAACGGTCATGGGTAGTGCCGTATCGCTTCTTCCTCTGGTCCCGTATATATTAGGCCGTTTAGCCGCAGAAGACTTGAGGATAGAAGATTCAGAAGATTCGGACCGACGCGTTCTGGTGGATGGGAGAACCATTGGGACTTATTTCGTGACGGTTCCTCCAGAGGCTGGTCGACTGTCTAACGGATGAAGTGTTATCCTTGCGGTTACACTACACGTTGACCGATCATCCAAAGGCTAATCATCGACTTTTGGTGCACTGACACTGCCGAAACGCTTACCGCCAAGTGTCTGCACTGCCGAAGTTTTGGAATGACGACGATTATTCTATCCTTCCACTGGTAACTGCGATTGCCCACTGGTTACATGCCAAACGATCACGACGATTATCCGCTAATTTCCCCTGCTTATTTACTCCGATTATTCTGTTAAGCCCCGAATTTACGAAGCTACAGCCATTATCTCCGTTACGATAATATTAACCCCTTGTCCAGCTGATTACCTCCACCATCACATACTTCAAGCATACTTGAATTTCTGGCCTTATATTATATAACACTGTCAACCAAATTTGTGGACACAATTTCGCGTCCCCATTTCGCAGTTCGATTGCCGAGCTTACAATTTTAAAGTCCGTGTTCCAAGACTGAATTTAGGGACGCATATATCTACCACTGAGTTGTCTACATTTTGTGTGCGTGTGTGTGTGTGTGTGTACGAGGGGGCGGGGGATGCGCGTGTGCGCGCGGGTTTTACGTTCGACGGTCTGTCATTACACGCGAACCTTTCCCTATTCCACATTTTGCGGCGAATACAGTGTCGCCACCAACAGTGCGATGCGGCGGTTGTTCAAAAACAGCGCTGTATTTCCTACGGCGCGAACGATAGAGTTTTAGCACAGCGGCTAGCGTACGCTGACGCTGCGGTCGCGGGGTACCGGGACCCGACTGGGCAGGTGCGCATTCGTTCCGCCGAGGGGCGACCTCCTCGCCCTCCCCGAGCGCGCATGCGCAATCGGGTCCCGCTACACGCCGGCCCTAGCGTAGCGTACGCTATAGCCGATATGCTAAATAGAGAGTTTTAGCATAGCGGCTAGCGTACGCTGACGCTACGGCGGCGGGTTTCCAGGACCCGACTGCGCATTCGCCCGCGGGGAGGGCGAGGAGGTCGACCCTCGGCGGAACGAATGCGCACCTGCCCAGTCGGGTCCCGGTACCCGCCGCCGTAGCGTCAGCGTACGCTAGCCGCTGTGCTAAAACTCTCTAACGTTCGGCTTAGCGACCCAACCGCTCACTCCCAGACACAAATGAGCGGAACGGAAAGCAACCTCACAGAACAAGCTACGTTGACAGAAATAGAAGTTCAAAAAACTGCACCAAATGCTTAAAAAGTGAGAACCGAGAACAGTGGAATTTAGTGATAAGGCCACTACTTCTTGGGAAGTAGCAGGCTAAGGACTTCACAGTTCGGGCCGACATGTTGGTATTTCTATTCTCTCTCCTCTCTCTCCCTCTCTCTCATTCCACTATTTCTCTCAACTGTAGCGTGCACATCCCAACAGAGTGGTTCCGCAACGTTCAGATTGAGTCTCCCCTTCCGAATAAAGAATTATAATAATAATCTTTTTCCCCGCAGCAGCAGCGCCTCAACGGACCGGAGAACAGGAGCCGCTCAACGCGGTGGCTCACGTGTCACCTTGGTGCGGGAAGTGAACGAGTTACGAAAGGCGCGCGATTATGCCGCGTGGAGAAACGCGCCCGGCAGGAGCGTGCATGCAATGAGATGGGCTGCGGCCGGGGAGGGAAAGTAATCCGCCCGGACGGAGGTCAAGGGCACAACGCGCGCCGCTCGCGTATGAGAGCTTTCGCCCGGCATAATCCACGTGTCCCAGGAGCAGCACTTCCATTGTTAAGAGCGCCGAGCGATATACTCTCCTTTTCGAGCACGTGAGCGGCTCAAAAGCTCCCGCATTTGGAGATATTCGGCCACCGATTGTGTCGCCAAGTGCCGGCTTTCAACAGCGGAGCTGTTGTTACTGGCCGTAAGTTCGCAGTTGCACGAAAAAGCGCCCAGAAAATGCCGAGCGCTCGTGAGCGCCTGCCTCGCGGCGACCGCCGAGTCCCCGGCACGCGCAGTGGCTTTAGCAAAAAAAAAGTTTGCCTTATTCGAAAGATTTCGTGCTTTACAGACTTTCCCGGCAAAACGTGTTTCGTGACTTCTGCAATGACGTCACAAGAACAGGCCTTCAAGCAAAACCTAGCGCGCCATTAGGCCCGACAGACGACTGCGGAGCCTTGCTAACCGTCAGTCCTTCCAGATGGCGCCACCATACCGCGCCGGGCCGTTCTCTGCCTTTGCTTTGTTTTTGACCGCATTTGCACCTGGCTTGTTTTTGTTAAGTTAGAAAATAATCCTTTCGTGATCCATGGTGTTCGGTCGACAAATATGGCCACGTAAGACACCGTCGCTTGGGCCAATCGGCTAGTGTCGTCTGAGACACCCCAAAGCGCCGCACTGCTGTGCAGCTAAAACAAGCATAGTGCGCGCAGTACCAAGAGCAGTACGCATCGGTACTTCTATGTTTACGCGTACTTTCGTAACTTCCACTGTTTACCCCACCATCTTTGCTGCTCTAAAAAGAATGTGACCTGAATTTAAGCGCAAATAGCCCATCGCCCGGTAGCATTTCGGCTGGCGTACCCGCAAATTTTCCCGCCATTTTTTCACGGGGCTACCATGGTTGCCAGACCAGGACTGCTCTCCCCTTTACGGACTGTCTTTACGGGCCCCATACGTTTGCAGTACCTCCCGTGGGGACGAAGCGAAAAAAAAAACCCTGGCTCGAGCTCGAGCCCGCGGCGCGGGCGAGCAGTGGTTTTCCCGCCAATTTTTCGCGGGGCTACCATGGTTGCCAGACTAGGACTGCCCTCTGTTGATTAGCTCGTAACATACATTCGCGGGTACTACAAACGTATTGGGGCCCGTAAAGGCCACGGATCTGTCAACCCGCTCTGGTTACAAACTTCTGCGCGCTCGCGCCGCGGGCTCGAGCTCGAGCCAGGGTTTTTTTTCCCGCTTCGTCCCCACGGGAGGTACTGCAAACGTATGGGGCCCGTAAAGACAGTCCGTAAAGGGGAGAGCAGTCCTGGTCTGGCAACCATGGTAGCCCCGTGAAAAAATGGCGGGAAAATTTGCGGGTACGCCAGCCGAAATGCTACCCATCGCCCTGCCTAATTTGCGTTTGCTTTTGCCGGCCTCAGAAAATCGCAGAGCTGAGCATATGACATCATGGGTTCTGTTGCGGGAAATGAGCTTATGGGTCGCATGGCCAATTTTTTCCCCTAATTATATAGCTTATTCGAGCGAAGTTAACGTCAAAAGAGGTGTCTATGATTCTAACGAGGCAATCCTTCGAATGAACCAAACTTGTGTTTCGTCTGGATGGCCGGCCCCTTTAAGAGTTATGAATGGAAATGCATCATTGTGAAATTGAACGATTCAGACTCTTTGCTTCCGCCCCTTGTTGCAGAAGGGCTTTGTCCTGTTGCCTGCTGTCTCTGCCGATTTGGAGATCATTACATCAGTCTTAGTTTATTTCGTGAGCAATAGGTGTGGCATGTCGGCAGAAACGTTCGCCGTCGATTCGTGGACACAGCGACAGAAGGTTCGATTCCCGGCCGCGGCGGCCGCTTTTATGACGGAGGCGAAAAGCAAACAAGCCCGTGTGTACGAGATTTCGGCGCACGCTAAAGGTCCCCAGGCGGTCAAAATTAATCCAGAGCCCTCCACTACGGCGCGCCTCATCGTCTGCGTTGCGTCGGCGCGTTAAAACCCTACAATCATCAAATCAATCAATCAAACTGTCTGCATGGCCCCTTTAATGATTTCTTGCGAACAACGCGCGAAACTTACAGGCTCAGCTCAGAGACCGTCCCCACAAAGATGATCGGGAAACCAGCCGTGGCTTTCGCTCCAGCCGTGGTCACGCGGAGTTTCGCCGACTGCGAGAGGGCCGCAAGGAACGCAAGCCCTTCTTAGGGACACTTCTGGGGTGCCCGCTATTCGTGCGCGCTCAACGCAAGCTTACAACCTTGGGTTCTGCGCATGTGCGGTACGGCGCCCTAGGCCATTTGGGGAACCCAGGGCGTTAGGGCCCCCTATTCTAATTAGTATGACGTTGCTCTACATGCCATGACTCGTAAGGCTCAACTGGAAGGTTACCTAAGGTTAGTCCTAAATTGAGGTCGTTAGGCCAAACGTGCCCCAGCTCCCAAATATCACGCGATTCCTTTTCACCAAACGCCTTCAACAACCATATACACTCCCTGCATAAACTTAATCTATTTTTCAACATGAACATTATCAACAGTCTTTTTAATGCTGAAGCATAGAGTGGCTCATTGAATGGAACAGCTTCTGTCACAAGAATTCCCAATGGCAGCAATGCATTCCATAGCAAGTGCCTCAGAAATAGGCAAAGAAAAAGAGTATGCAATGCTAGGGAATGCTTGGGCATGCACGAAATCACATAGGAAAGCAGAGGGGGTGGGGGCACTGACAGCAGCTGTCCAACACTCCTCGCGCTGAAATTCACGCTCCTTCAGTTCCTCTCAACGAGTGGCGCAGCAGTTATCAGCGAGTCAGGGCTCTCAGCACAGAGTGCAGGACGCGCTGCGGCATTTAACTGAACGTTAGTGCTTTAGCATCCCCAACTTGTAAGCAATTCTCAGATGTCTTCGGAGTTTTTTGAAACTGCAATGATTAATTACTCTACTCAAGTGAATGCAATGAAACATCACACAGCACAATACTGCTAATTTATAGCGGCCAACACACTTTGATTTAGTTCACACGCACGGCTGCACTGGAAGTCTTTACGATCATAACGTGGTGAATAGAAATGCCCCGCCCTAAAATTAGGTGCCCACGACATACACAAGCTAAACAGTACTCCTCTATGCACGTGAGTTGACTTAGGAACACGATCTCAAGATTTTTCTCTCCAAGTGGTCTTACGAGTATGCGATTGACACCTAGCTTGTTACGCCACACTATAGAAAAAATTAATTTGATAAATCTGATTATGCTGATGTGCATGCTTCTGTACAGTTATTTGCAAATAATGGTCGACTCCTGTACTTCGCAGGAAAGTCAGCAGAGCTTTTGTTAATCAGGATGGATGTGTATTGCTTGGAAAGGGGCTTAACACATTACTCAACGTTATCATCCATAAAACGGCTGGCCCAAGTATACACTAGGAGGGATGTTCTGGGTGCTGGAAACCGCGCACATTCACATATGGGGCAGCCTAAGTCCCTGTGCCTGTCACAAAGTGAGGACAGTGGTCAAGTGGCCCGCTGGAGCTTGAATCGAAGGTGCCTTGTGTATGTGACATTCAGCCGCATGCAGTGGGGAGCGACATCACGCAAGAATTATGGCTGCCAGCTTCCTGTCAGCTGCGGCAATAAAACCGTTCAAGAGCCAGTGTTTAAAAAATGGCAACAAACACAAAGCAGAAACTAGAAGAGGTACCGGCTGCGACGAGCAAATCACGCAGTGCAACTCCATGCTGGTGATTACTATAGCATTCGAAGTGCAGGTACCTTGCTGAGAATACAAATATGCCGCTTGTAGTATCTGAAGTTTAATAGCCCAGAAAATGTCAAAACTGTGAAAACCAGCCCATAAATTTTACCATTTTACTGCACTAAGATTTCTGGCACCACAAGTAATGAATGGCAAAACAGGATTGATGGAGCTTATAATTTAAGTGTCTTTCTGAAAAGAATAGTTCAGTAGGTCTGTGTAGACATAAAATAAATTTACCTGGCATATTTAGTTCAACTTGGCACAGCCATTCACTACAAAAGTTACAGGGTCAGGCAGGCAGCTATTACAACTTCCCTACTAGATTTTGCTACAAGCATACCAGGTGAAAGTTGGCTCACACAATGGCTTCCCCTGCAGCCAGTCAGGCCGGATCGGTATCTGACCACGAGACTATGGCCACCATAACTAGACCAACATAAGTATAGCTTTGCAAGCAGCAGCACTAAAACGCTTAGCACAACAGCGTTCACACGGTGTCTACCAAGTTGACATTTTCAAATTCCCTGAGTTTTCCAGGTTTTCCCTGCGCCCTTTTGATAAATTCCCCGAGTGACACAGAACTCTGTTTTATGTCAACACAGGCTGACACCATTTCCCCCGTTGCTGTCACCCTCTTAAAAGCACATCATAAAATAAAATATGACATAATAAAGTTTGAATGCTAACCAGCAACTTTTAGTAATTTTTATCACATTCAAAAAGAAAACATAACAGAGTGGTAGCAAAATTCACAGTGAATGAAATATAAAAAAAATGGTAAAACCGTATTGCCATGTCCTCAGCTCGCACTCAATGTCTCAGTGCTGTATTTCACTGCTTCAAACTGTTTATTTTGGTTTGGATGAAGGACACCTGCATCTTAAACATCACGTTAGGTGAAACGCCGCCATACTTCTAGCACCAAAGCGCAGCGCAGGATGAGCAGAAAGAGTTATTTGGGCTTTACACTGGAAATCAGAAACACCTCAACTGCACCCCGCTGTGGTGACTCCATGTAGTTGTTTTGGCGAACAGCGAACGCTACGGAGCTGAAACATGCTCTGTCTTCCTACGCAGCAGAATATAGTACAGGTTTGCAGTTAAAAGTACCTCTTAAAACGGATTAGAATGTCTATATTCGATACTTAAGAAGTATTTTGAGCACAGCTTCAAAGTTTTAAAGTTGAAAATTAAGATAAATGTGTTTTTTCATTATGCCAGATTCACAACTCAAAGATTCGCAACGTGCACCAATGAACAAACCACAGCAGATAGTGCCAGTTATTCCAGAATAGGATTGAAAGCTACTACTGCCCCTGCCCCTGTAGAGTCCCCTACGCTGCCACAACGAGCTATCGTGGCGTGCAATGTTTTCTTCCGCCTTTCAGGAGTCTGGGAAACACGCCAGCACACAAAGGGAGCATCCAACGGGGAGGGGGTTGCCTTGCAAGCTGTATAAAGTGAGTTCTCACTGGAACCAGTGACTTCAGACAGCGCCATCAGCGACGGCTCCGGAGGGCTGTCCACTTTTGACTCGCTGCTACTTGAGCCAGCATTACCGTGAATATCACTTCCTTTATAAAGTACAGTTAATTTTCCCTGATAGAAGCACAAATTCCACGCGTTTTCCCCGAGTTTTTCCAGACTATTCAAAATCACTGAGAATTCCCGGTTTTCCAGGTTGGCAGACACCCGGTTCACTTCACTGTAGAACCCTTTCAGTGATTTCCCTACACCCCCCCTAGGGGGTGTGTAGACCCCCTCTAGTTTTTCTGGACACCCCCCTTGAATCCCCAAATTTCACTCTTGTCAGTCCTTGTATGGACCTTTTTCAGTATCGATCTGCGCATGCGCGGGCTGCCCGTCTGCTATTCTTGGCAGTAGCCTCAGGCAAAATAAACAAAAGTGCGCCCCCCGAGCTTGCTGTTAGCGTTGGACGTATTTATTTCCTTTTTTTCGACAGCTCGTGGCAAGTTCGTATGTGCACACAAAAAAGGCCCTCAAACCACTTTGCCTGGCGGCAAATGAATTTCTCTAAATGCGGCATGAATTTCTAAATGCACATGCCGCACATGCTATGCCGCTAAATGCCGCTAAAAATCAATTTTTCTAAATTTGTTTTTTTCTTTGATTGAATAGAAGGCACCGCACCACTCTCAGCTGTATATATATATAAAGAAAATGAAAAACGTACGTCACGGTGATGAGCGTTTGGTTAACAGACGTCTATTATTTAACTAGTGGGATAAAAAAACAGCTTTTCTAGTTTATGAACCCCCCCCCCCACAGAGCCATTGAGACACCCCCCCTTGATTCGATGCCTGGGGAAACCCCTGAACCCTTTCACATCCGACTAGGATATTTCGAATTACCGGTTATATCAAACAGCGTTAGGTGTTAGCAGTACTTGTATTGAATTGCCGGCGACAATGAAGTATTTTCCAAGAACGTTAGCGATTCGATAAATCACGATTCGAGTGTGTTTGTAAAGTTTGATTTCACGAAAACGGGCCACTAGTGCGCATATACGAGTATTGCTTTCTTTTACTTCATTCCCGATTGCCGTGAGCGTTATTCCCACCGGCGAACTACATCGCGTTCTCACGTGGCGCGCTTCCTCCTGGCAGTTCACGCAATCTCACCCGCGCGTGTTATCGCCAATGATCTCGCAATGACTGCACCACCGCAGAGACGGGCTGGGGAAATATAGCAGCAGCGGCAGCTCCGGCGAGAGATCGTGCCGTCGCCAGGGGTTGCACAATTTTGCCCGACGAGAGGAGAGCCCATGCATCCAGGGCGCCGCGCTTGGCTCGGGCCCAAAGGCGGCAGCAAGGGCCGCGTAATATCACCTCGCCAGGGCCCCGACACGCTATCGGCTCTGCCGACTCGCTTTACATTATCTCAGGGCCCACATAAGCATACAGCCTAATCGGCGGCGCTCGCTACATCCAGCGGCGGTCGGGAAAAAACGGCTGCGCGTTCGTAGCACTGTAACCAACTATATAAGGTTAAAAAAAAAAAAAAAAAAAGACATGTCACCACTGCGGATCTTTACGGGAAACGAAACTCGCACCATGAAAATTCGTATTTCAAACACAACCGACGCGATCTGTAGAAAGACCGGTGTTTCGGTTTGCGAAGGTGGACGCTGGCCGCAGAACGAAGTAGCGAGACATGACCGGTTCGAAACAAGATTTGCCAAGCACTGCAAACCTCGGACAAGTGGTTTCAGCGGGAAAAGGACACACGAGTAACGGGAGCGGCGCTTTGAAATCCCCGACAAGCGGGCATAAGCGCACTATCCACCGCTCGGCACCTGCGCTAGACGCGCGGCGATAAATGCCGTGAAAAACGCAAAACCTTGCCGCGGGCTGGGAACAAATCGAACGGCCACCGTAGCCATTACGAGCTACCTGGCACCGCGACTGTCACCGGCGGCGGCTCAACGCCGCACGTGCTCTGTTTATACCGAAGCGCGAACTCAAGGCGATGAGCACTCGGGGGAAGCCCAGGCTGGAGAGCGCGTGCGTGCTGGCGCATGCACGCCGCGATGAATATGCAAGCTACAATTAGCTCACCGGAGGAGACGCGCTGGCTCGCTGACGCCTCTGGACATTCGGACGGCACGTGATGACTTTGCAACACTTTTCCGTACGACTGGAAGCCGGTGTTTCACCGTAGTTGAGTTCGTTTCGCGGCCGAAAAAACACTCCCAACCACCGTGCAGCCCACTCCCACTCACAAAATTTCCATCTTTCACTCCGAGAGGCGACGCCAGCCGGCGTCACCGGTTGAGAAGGAGATAGCCTCGCAACCAGCGGCCTCCGAGCGCCGGAGCTGTTTCAGTTTCGATTTCCCAACTGCGGCGCGCGATTGTCTGCGGCCGATTTTAGATGCGTTTGCGGAAGTGAAGTCGAAACTCTCATGCTTCTCGTTACTCTGAGTAATAGGGGCGCAGAAATGCCACTACGGCAATGATTTATTTAAAGCAAATGAGCATCGACTACATCAGCCACCCTAGGCTGGCTACCAATTGCAAATTCGTTGGATGAAATATTTTATCATTTTTGACTCCTAGCATTGCGAGCGTTAAAATCTTGTATTTTGAGACGAGGCTACACATCCAAATCAAGTCATTTTTTTAGGCTCTGTACGGAGTGGCGATAAGTCTGCTCTAACCCGCACGTTCCCACAAATAGGCAAAAGACGAAATCCTTAGAGTCAGGGGTTTATCCAGAATTTAGATTTTTTTGGGGGGTGTCGAAATCCTCCTAACGGGGTGTTGGATGGCTGGTGGAGGGGTCGGGGGTAACTAACTGGGAGGGGTGCTTGGGGTTGTGGATTTTTTTTTTTTTTTTTGGTGGGGGGGGGGGGGGGGATGGGGGGGAGTGTATAACTCCCTGCTTAGAGTACTAACCTAGAGTAGTGCTATTATTCTTGGTTAGTACTCTATTACTTTACACTGGCACTAGGAGTGAGGAAAGGGACGAAAAATAGTACACAAACTTTAGTGTAACCGACTGATAACCCAATCTTTTCAACTGGATATCTAAAAAAAATACTCAAACAAGGAAAATTTCTCGGTCACTGTACTAGCAGAAATTTGCAAGATATGCTATACATCTATGGAACTTCAACAAACTTGTATTTAAGTCAGACCTAATTTATTTACAAACACCATGAATATACATACCTGCTACAGCCAAAGATGGGCTTTAGATGCTCAGTTTGATTGGGACACCAGCGTTTGTACAACTTTTTGTTTTAACAAGTTACCATACTAATAGACATAAGGTTGCGCTGGAACACAGAAGTTTTATTTCAACATCTTATTTAGACATATATACAGCAGATCATGCGTAAATTTATGGAAACATTTTTACGGCAAGGCACGTATTTTAGCCAGGTGAGTGTGTCTCAACCCAAAAGAGATTGCAGTGTTCTTGATTGTCTGGTGGTATTTATCAAGTTCTTTCTTCACCCTGCTTGTTATTTACGCAAATGTGCCGTGCACTTTGTTGCCTTCTTGCGTTTTGTGTTTACATATTTCCTCTTCCTGCTTAACAAACTTTAATTATTATTATTAGACCAGCGTTTGTGTACCCTTCGCTCTGTCTTTGTTTTTATCATGCTGGTTTAATTTGCAACATGCCATTCCAGCTTGCCCTGCTTGCAACACTTGCATCGGAACCATAGTTATTGCAAGCGTATGACAACAAACGTGCACGCCCAGCAAAATAGCCTTGCTAATGCATTGGTTTCAACACCTTCTTGTTGGAAAGGCTTTATCTGGCAGCCGTAATATACAGATCGACAAGCTTACCGTTCTTACTTGTTTTACGTATAAAAAAGGGAACATTACACGTTAAAGAAATTGAGCAATGTAGTGCGTCATTTAATCAGAAAACCAAAAACTAAGGCAGTGTGCTGCTACAGGTGCACTTATATAGAGGGTGTTGACAGATAAATAGAAGCTCAATGAGAGGTGGCACAAAAGCCTCTTTCTCTCACCCTTTGGCCTCACGCCCCCAAAGCATTCTGGGTAAGCCAGTGGACAATGCCGGTGCATTTTTGCGGCAGTTGTAAGGTAAATGCTCAAAGTATGGTGCAAAGAATTGCATGTGCTTTCAGTGGAGCATTTTTCACTTTCAACAAGGCATAATTTATTTTACAAGTGTTCGTTGATACAAAAGTCTATTTCTGTTTTCCGGCTGCAAAATACTTCAAAAATATTCACATTTTTCGAATCATGCCATTCGACTAGAACCCAAATAGAATATTGCACTATTTGCTTCGATCTTCAAAATTTTATAATATTTCCGTGTATCTGCGCGTGTGCATGAGTGCGCACACACATTTTGTATGCTGTGCTCTTACATGAAATACACATCTTTTTGCAATGCTCCCAGCTTTGTTTAAATATTTTTGGGGTGCAAAGGACTGACTATTTTTTTTTTCCATGCACTCAAATCGCACATTCTTTTTCGGTAGTTCTTGTACATATCAAGTACAGGCTCCTTAATACTGACAATCGGCTTTTCAAACTACAAAAGAAAAACATGCAAAAGGTGATGACAGATTTTGGTATCCCCTTGTGTACGTTTATTTTACATATGTACAGGTTTCCAACAAAATAGTTTAGCAGGTTTCACAAGTGCACACTGCACTAATGAGCACTTAGAGAACAGAGATTGCTAAGTTAAAATAGACAGGCTGGCCAAAAGGAAGGCTTATTTAAACAAGAATGACTAAAAGAGAGCTGTACACAAACACATTTTCATGCAAAAACACATCACACACTCAATAACAACTACTGTCCCCGTAACACAATATCAAACCACATCAACTGAAAAATAACAAATACCAGAATCAAACTGCCTATACATTGCAAAAGCTTAATCCCTTTTCTTATATGAAACAGTTGCATGTATATGTCTACAAAACCATCTTGGAAGACTAGATTGTAAGGCGACGCTAACCGGCACAGTTTAAAAAGACCAAGAAGACAAAATATGGGTTTGGCTCATTCAAAATTATTGCTAGGTCGAAATATAATACTGCCAATTTTAATGCAAGCTTCAAACCATTAAGTTAGATAACAACGAAAACATCTAGAACAGTGGACACTCACTAGCAATGTTCGCATGACATCATAGGAACTATAGCTTGCAAGATTCATGGCCACAGACAGAGGGTACCATAAATAAACATGAGTGTGAAATTATATAGGTTCCTCAGGTTCCATTTCGTCGTGCCGCTTGAATGTTAGTCTGGAGTTAACACATCGATTATTCTGTTTTCTGTACCTCAAAAATGATGTCACTACTGAAGCAGTGCCAAGAAAAAATTGAGGGTATCTCTTGGTTGAAAGTAATGTCCTTGAGTGTGTCACAATAGACCAGCAGGTGTGTTGCTTCATGATCCTTTTGACAGCACTAAAGACAGTGCACCGTGGGCTTTTTTGAAGCTCGCCATTTCTGTGCTTCATGAACATGCTAACTGGGAAAAACAGAGATGTGAGGACTCAAAAGCATGCCTTGTCTCCTGAAACATACTTTTTCACATCTACCATATACACCGAGCAAGCACCCCCCGTCGAAGTGTGGATAGGTCCAGGGAATTCTGGGGAGGGTGCTCTTGTGCGGAACTGCTCCATAATTCAAAATGGTGGCGTGTAAATGTTAACCAAGCCCTTTCCCCTGAAGAAGAAAAAAATAATGCAGTTCATTGGAGAGAAACGCATTTTTAGTAAAGATGAACGAGACTGTGAAGCCCCTCTTGGCGCAACCAGTGTTAGCACTTCATACGGTGTTCCCATCAACTGCGTTGTTGGTACTGTTAGTCAGAGAACCCATTCTTGCCATCACATGGTCCATTTTGAGATGTTCAACAAGGTGTACTCGCAACATGTTCGGAGGGCATTCACGGCGGAGCAAAAGGGCTTCGGTGCCTCTCAGAAATCTTCCAGTGCCTTCTGGCTTTTGTTACGAATGCATCTCACGAACCACCGTTGTTACAAAGTCACAAGCACATTCGGGTATGTCAGATGATAATAACAAAATGGCGAGCGTGTGCGGAATTAGCGGCTACCCTGTGTTTTTGGATTGGATTCAGGTTTAGACAAGAGCACAGCCAGGAGTGTTCTTGGGCGGTTTCGGTTGCACTGGTTTGGGGGGTGGGGGGGGGGCACTTGTTCGGTAGTGTGCAAAAACTCGGAATATTCAGATTATGAGAGAGGGATGCTTGCATGGGTGGGGGCGCTTCATCGGTATTTTACGGTAAATGACAGCCACCCCCACCGCAAAAGCTAGCAGCGACGGCTCATCAAAGTTCAACATCTGAATCAGCTTACAAAGCGAAATTTTTCTACACGACCGAACAGAGCAAAACAAGATCTTGAAACTGGGGCAAGACGCCTTTTATGCCTGTCATTACTTCAAAAACATGAATTCCCACTTAGTGTTACAAACAGCCTCCAAAATACACCTGCAAAACAGGATACAAGTGTTTTATGTGGTGCCCCATGAGATACCGAGGTGACATTCAGCTTGTGACACTGGGATAAAAGCAATACCAAGCTGTATTGCAGGCGTAAACCAAGGATAATACGGGAATATGGAATAAAGTGATGAGAACATGCAAAAGAGCTCACTCAAAGCTGAATGTGCCCAGCTACTTGCTTCTTCATTTTCTTCTTTCTTCCCTTCTTTTTGTGCCTGTGCTACTTACATATAAACCTGCTTAACACAACCTACACTTTCAAAGTGCCTTGAAGAGAACAGTACAGCAACACTGAAGCAATGTGCTCTAATCTAAAAATTTTGCTTGATACTGCAGCTACAAAACTGTCAGTTCTGTTACCACTTGTAAGGTTCACTCGCAAGGTCAGCGGCCAGATGCCCTCGCATAGCTGGTGAAAGGATCGAACCTTACCACTCTGCCTAAAGCAACACTTCCAATACTACGCCACTGCCATCGTGAACTCAGAGTGGCACGTTCGGAAGACGGCTTGTCTGGGTGGGACAAATGCCACAGGAATACGTTCTTTAGGCAGACTGCCCCACCATGTTCCGAGGATTGTGTGTGTAGTCGACAAAACAGGGGGTAATTACTGTCGTCTGACCCCACGGCAGCAGCAGCTTGTGCCGCGAGATTCCCGTCGCGCATCACCGTGGAAACGGTTACTCTGCGCTAGCCACCCCCTTTCCCCCCCCGACACTTTGGAGTCGGTACGCATTCTCATCGCCGTGTGTAACGTACAGGCTTTTGACCGCTTAGTGGTGACGCCTAACTGATTATTCGGCAGACAGCTGAGTGGCAGCTGTCTACATGAATTTGGGCCCTCCACTAGGCATGTACGGAAGCTGGAGGGGCATGCCAGAGAGAGAGAGATTAATACTAAGGTGTTAAGGCTGAACTTGGCCGTAAAAAATGAAGGAAGCTCATACTAACACGCAAGACTTGAAGGCAGCGAAGTTGTACGCAACCTTCACAACAGTTTAAGTCTACGATTGCAGCCAATTTGCCTCTTCTTCGCTGCCGCAATGACCTTTCCTCCATCACTGTTGCTACAAGTGTGAGCTTCTTTCATTGTTTTGGAAGTGATATTCATTGGACATCACCTTAGAGGGGCGTATGCCATAACCTGTCTTTCTCCTTCCAAGCAAGTGTTGCCGTGATTACGGCGAATGCTGGAGATTTATTTTTTTTGGCCAATTTTGCCAGTCTCCCAAGTGTGCACGCTTAGCTTGCAAACGTGCGCCGATGATGCTGGGCAGTCCCTGCAAGGCACACACACACAAGCGCTCGGCATTTTCTATGTTTTTTTTAACTGCGGGCGGTCGCCGCAATCTTGGACAATCTCCCTAAGTGCTTGAATTGACGAACGTGCGCATGGGACAGTGGGCGGCCGTCGCGAGACACGCGCACACGAGCACTAGGCATTCTCTTGGTTTCGTTAACTGCCGGGCAGTCACCGCGAGGCCCGTGTTCACGTGCGCGCTAGGCAATTTCTTGGTATGTTTGACTGCAGACACGAAAAATAACAGTTTACTAAAGAGCTTCGCTCTTAAAAGAGTGTTCTTCTCTGGGCTATAAGCTAGACAGTTCCCGGCGAGGCAAGAGTCTCGACTGCTAAAGCTAGGTTGGGATTTGTGGACACCCTAAGTGAGACGTAGATTTGAGGATTGCACCGGAAGTTAAGGGTACAGCTGTGTACCAGACAACTAGGTGGGTCCTTCGGCGGGAACAGACTCCCGGCCGTGGTTTGTGCACACTCGGAGCGTAGGAGAGCTAGGCTCAAAGTACGAGGCGCTCAAGTGACTTGTATGCTCGTCGAGCTAGAGTCTAACTGCACTTCGAAGTTTTCCTTTTTTTGTTCGTGTATACTTTAATGTAAATAGCTTTAAATAAATTCTTCATTTTCCTCCATTGTATCAACGTCTCGAGTTTATCAATTCGCCCACTATCTCCGACAACTTCAACACCATCGCCCTGCAGAGCCTCTTGCCAAATCAACAGCAGCTGGGCAATTGGGTTGCTGATCGACACTGGACTTCTGGGAAACGAACATCACATCTTTACTCCATCCACTACTAACTATGTTCACCAGAACAATCACTTATCCCTATTTCTGCCAAGAAAGAACAGACGAGGAACTAGTATACTACACGGCAGTTGCTGACGCGGAAATCAAAGCTGAGACCGCTTGCATGGAAGAGACAGATCTAACAACACGCTGTCCACAAAGGTACTCGCGGCGCAATTTTGAGCAGCATTACCTCATTGCTTAGGCATCATCCATTGAGACACCTTTTTTGTTGTGTGTAAGCCTGAGCTGACACCTAAGGCTAAGGTGACCAAGGTAAGGCTAAGGTGCATTCGTTTCAGAAATGAAGCTATTTCACAATTGATTCCAATAGCTAATAAGCTAAAAGGAACCAGTATAAGGATTATGAGACATAGGAATGAATGAGAATGTGCAACTAAGCAAGAGTGGAACAGTACAAGCTGGTTTGACATCATCTCGGAAAGGAAACAAAAAAAGGAGTCCATTAATTTCTTTCAATGTGCTTGTTAAGGGGACTCACCTGATCACTTTCCTATGGGACTCAAGAATTCATGGCCCACGGGCTTCAAAAACATCGTGCACGAATACGAAAAGTTCACAAACCCATACAAGTGTTCCTAACGGCCTAGTTTGCTTCTTTTTGTAAGATATCACTTCTTTATTGAGATAAAAAATAAACATGAAACACATTTTTGTTTATCTAACTTTCACTGCAAGATTTTTATGTCTTTATTTCAGTACAGAAGAGACGTATTTCTAGAATAAGCAAACTAGGCTGTTGTGAACATTTATCCCATAAGAATGTTAACAGGTGAGTCCCCTTAAAAACATGCATCAACAACAATTTTAAACAACTACACTTTTTTTATGAAATGAACTGACAAGCAAAACCCATTAGACAAGCACTGTAGATGATAATTAGATGCTTCCCACAAAACACGTGACCAGCTAGCATGATACCCCATTAACTCAGACTCATCACAACGGACCCATGTACAACAGACTTACAAGTATAATCGATGCCATCAAAAACTCCTTATGTAGGCTGGTTTTCAGAGAAATAATGAGACTACCTGTGAGGAGTCATCCATTTGATGATGCAGCATCAGACCCATCAGTATGGCCTCAAATCAGAGACGCCTTCTGAGCAAAGAGCGTCTCCGATTTTGCCACATTAAACGACAACGTTGACGAGGACAAGAAACTGCTGGACAAGAAAATGAGCGCCGCGATAGAAGGTCGTTTTGAGCTGTCATCAGAAGACCGCAGTGAGCAAGAATATAACCCACATGCAGTCAGGCTAACTTCACAGCAAATGATTGACTGCAATTCAAGACGACAAAGAATACCTTCAACGGCGGCAACACGACAGCTCCATTCCAGTGTTGCAGTTTACTGAAATGCAGCACCAAGTCCTCCTCCCTCATCTCTAAAAAGCATTTGTTTGTTTTTTTGCTTTGTACTGTTGTCATTCATTATTTGCAATGACGTCATTAGGCATCATAACGAAAGTTTCGGAAGAAGGGCAATCCAGTGCGCCCAGCTCATGTCCCCGTGAGTCCCCTCCTCACAAGTCCCAAGTCTGGATATTACAGACCTTGGATAAAATGGACACCTTTTGACCGATTATCAGGGTAGTTGCAACAAGAGTAGACTGCACCTGCACATAATTGCAGTGAAGTTTCATACAAGAACGTCAATTCAATATTGGCTAGGTTCTTTCCAGAAAACCTATGCAATCATAATGCGAAACACTGCAATGCCGAGAATTAACACAACAGCCAAGTTTATGTTCCTGGATAAAGATGCATGCTCATGCCGGTAGTCACAATCAAAGTTCAACTTTTGCTACTGTTTGAGCAGACCTACCCCTCGCGAGTTCTAAGCAAGTTTCACATCCAAAGCTCAACACATGTACCTTTACAACTCTCCACCACAAGCCGAGATAATGTATACCACTCATTTTGTCTGGCCTGCCCAGCTATGTTATTGGTGTACTTCAGAACCTTCTGCGTCCTGTACATTCCACCCTTACTTATGCGACATTCTTGCCAAGGCAGCTTGTGTCATTTCTAGAGATTACAAATGATGTAGATGAGGAAATTGGTGACCTAATATGGCCAAAAATGAGAGACAAGGCCCCATTGATAAATTACTTAACAACAAAGAGCCACTCGGTAGCATTCTAAGCTGTGACTGCTAACTAATTCAATCTTGTATGGTTTCCTTCACTTGTCAGCAGCTTCCACAGATGACTCCAAGGGCCAATTGAAGCATGCCCCTCCCGAAGCACTTGGCTGTCAGCAACAAAATTTATGCCTGTGCTAGACGGCAACATTCAATTGACAGTAGAACACTCATTTGGAAGTGAACCTTATGTATTTGCAATGGGGCACTCAACAGACAAATGGTTCGAAGGCCAGGACTTTGAAACGGCCATGAAGCCCAGGAATTAGTCAAGCATCAATAAAACTATGATGCTGATATGTACATATAACAAAAAAAAATTACAGCCATGGTGGGAAGAACACTAAAGCAATAGAAATCTGCCTTAACTAAAATATTATCCCGTAATATTAAACCGAAAGATGCTGCCTAGAGAAAAAAATGATTGGATATTTGTTCTAAGATGTCAAAAACAACTATGCATGAAAATTTTAAGTACATAGGTTAAAAATACTAACAAGAACAGTTGGGAGACCAAGGTGGCCTTAAATGTGGCCGTGTGTTCAAGTTTTCATATAGTCATCAAAAATTCCGAGACAAGCCCAGAACCAAGCCTCCCAAACATGACTGATAACACATGAACTGTTTGTGGGAGACTTCAGGGAAGCACATTGCCAACAAAGTTTTTATCGACGTAAAAGCAAGGCTAAAAGCAGGGCTTTGCCGTAGACTTTTAAAGTCGGACGCTTCGTATTACAAGAGTTGTCGCAGTGATCAGGATCATGTAAGCTGAAATGAAACTATAGTGAAAGAAAACTTTGTGCCCCGTCTTAATCAATCTTTCACCTCCCCTCTACTCTTTCCCCTTGGGTAGTGTACTAGAAGGTAAGGTGTGTCGTGCAGGAGAAAAACCAATAGAGAGCGTGGGTCCCTTTTGCGATGAAAAAAGTGTATGGAGCAGCAGGCGTTCCCGAGAGAACTCCTGTTGGAGCCAGCGCCACCTATACGTTTTTGAATCAAACTAAACAGTTATTTGACAGGTTTTATAAAACTTTATGTCATGAAACGAAGAAATAAGACTATTTAGGGCAATAAATAAGGATTAACTTAACAAACAAAACTTCCGAAATCAGCTGGTGAGCAGCGGCCGCCAGGGGCGCTGCTCACAACAGGTGTTCCTCAGCAGAAATTTTCATCGCAAAGGGGACACCCTAATCGGCCCCGAACGGCACACCTCTCTCTTCTGGAACACCGTACCTTGGGATGTCCAGCATTTGGGACTGAGGACTGGGTCAGTCGAGAATGGCTAGTTCATTTCGTGAGGCAGAAACTGTCCAGCCTCTTGCACATACTAGGCCTCATTTTCCTCGAGACGAGTGACATTTTACAAACAGGAAACCACACAGCTTACCAGCTACACGCATAAATCAAACCTACGGACAGCCCCCTCTCAGAGAACAGTCAAAACCTCAACGCCTTCGTTGCAGATGTGAACAGTGTGCTCGAACTGGGCCGTGCGGCTGTTGTCTACGGTGATTGTCGTCCAGCCATCCTCCATGATGGCAATTTCAGGGCTGCCCTCGCTGATTACCGGTTCTGTGGGGGGGGGGGGGGGGGGGGGAGAGAAAAAACAGGCATATCTTTCGTCCTGCACTGGGTAAAAGCACAAGCAATGGGAAGCGTTGACACTTGGGTGAAGTGCATGCCCAGGAGCAAATCGTGGCCCCACCCGCAGCATGCAGATGCTACAAAAAGGTGTATTAACACATCAGCAGCAACCTTAGCTTTCAAAATTGCCGATTAAAAACACTAACATTCTCTGATCATATTCTTTAATTAACATGAAGTGCTCTGTCCCCCCTGTTGTATACTTTTACTGAAAGGAAGTTGTTGCAGAAATGCCACCACAATTGACGATATAAACTCAGTAGCAGCGATTCTGACGCTACTCTTCCAGTTCATGAGCAGCGACATGAAATGCCACTGTCCCTACATTAGGGGCATGATCTCAACCCTACTGGAGCTCAGCTAAACGATTCCCAGCAATGCTTACCCACATTTCTCAGACAGGTGCGCATGCACTCACGCACATACGCATATGGCATACTAAAAAAGAAGAGTTCATTCAGAGCAATGCTGCTGCTCGAGTTTGAATTCGACCAATCTGAGCAAATGAAACACTCGCATTCACCATTTTAAAGGCTTAGACTGGCCCACTGCCTGCAAAATTCAGTCTACATTTCTTCTTCTTCCTTGAGATTGGTGAACTTGAAACCAGTGAACGCTCATCGTCAACTTTGTGATGTACAGCGGCCCACCGCACAATGGCATAACAATGTTGACGACAAGAAGTGAAATGGCCAACCATGTCTGCGATCAGTGGTCACTCAATGCACGCAGTCAAAGAGAAGGCTTGTGAGGAAAGACAAATGGCAATTTCACCACTTCCTGAGCATTCAGCAGGAATTCTGCGGTCAATATGGGCTTGAATGCTAAAGGCATGATTATTTTATTGTACAGCAACCACTGGTACTCCCTGCCACATTGGACTGGCTTCATATTGGGCTAATCATGACATCACCCCTTTTCTTGCTGCCACCAAGCTCTGTAAACAGACAGTAAAACCACCTACCACAGTTTCTAGGAGAAGTTGTTGCACACAAAATAACAGCACTGCAGATGTGTCACCAATCTATAATAACCGCTCACCCCACGTGATGCCCACAGATTCCCAGTGTTTCATTTGGAAGTGGGTTAATGTGTAGAGGGCCGTAACGCACTTATATGTCTCCCCTACATAAAACTGTTCTCGAACTGCACATTGTTCCAGGATAGACGAACGGGTAGACAGGACCTAAAGACCTGGTTGGGCTTATGCTTTTCATCGGTTATCCGGACTCCCGTTTTACAGTATGCTTTCTGCATTAGCCAGAAATCATTAAAGGACCCTGCTTGAGTTTTACAACCAGAACTAGTCCAAAGCACGGCCAAAAGCCTGCGAATCTTTCTGTGCTAACTGTGCGGCACAGCAGGTGGCTGTGACCAGGGAGACCAAGTGGACTCACCAATGGTGAACACCAGGCCCTCGAACATCTCCCCCTTCTCATCATTATCTGGAGAAAGGAAACATGCGAGACAGAAAAAATAAGACATCACTCGTGCTAGGGAGGCATAAAAAGAAAAGTGGACAGTGCAGAACTGGTTGGCCTGCCTGGCACGCCCAAGCTAGCCTACCAAAAGGGTCCATAGCATTCACACATCTACGGCCTCAGCTTCCATCTGCCCTTTTTGCAATCTGCTTTTAATGCTATAAATTCAGCACAAGGCCACTCATTAAGGGTTTTTAAACTGCACATGCATCCATACCTCGCTTACTCGTTTCTACATGACACAGAAGCTTCACGGATACTTGGCACAGTACGGTATTAGTTCCATTCAATTCATGGGTAATCCCACCCAGGCACCTGCTATGGATGATTCGCTTTTGCAGCAATATGATTTCGAACTCAAGATAAATCTCCGATATGGCACGGCCTATTCAGCCCTGTCCTTTTTTTTTCATCAAAGTCAATTAGCAGTCGATAAATTGGCAAATAAATTGACAAACATTGATTGTTGCACAAGGGTGCCACTGAGAGGTGATGCCCACCGAGCATGTGACAAAACAAGTAACAGGCATTGCAATGCCTGGAACATGTAACTCGTCCTTTTAACAAGAAGCATTTTTGAGGCATTCTTAGGGCCCCTCACTTTTTGCGGTGAAACATTTCAAATTCTGCGATTCTAGATAGGGGAATCTGCAAAATTCCGCGACAACATTGAAACGGCATAAGGTACATGTAACAGTTCATTTATTAGACACTTCAGACTCCTAACATGCTAGATTTTATTTACAACTGAACGAAGCTGTTGTGGCTGAGCATTTGGTGATGCTTTGTGCTTTCTTCACCAAGAGAACGGTACTTGTGAGGCACGATGTCACCATAGCGACTGAATGACTTTTCTGTGTCAACAGAGTTGATTGGCACCGACAGGTATTTAAGGGCAATGGAAGAAAGTGTTGGAGTCAGGTGTTCCATTCCAGCCCAGAAAGCCAGGACATAAAAATCTTCACTTGAATTTTCTTGTTTAGAAAGAAATTGTGCCACTAGAAATTTTGCCACTAGTCACTAGACTTGAGGTCTTGGGCAGACTTCAGGACACTTGCCATTCAGCAGCTAGGGCTATAAATCCAGGAACGGCCCCAAACTCTGATCTCTTCTCTGAGAGACACCCAACTTGCTGGGGATCCAAGCACCTCACACTCTTGAAGAACTTCCAAGTGTCAAGAGTTCTCCAAGTATACTAGCACCTTGGTAGCCGCTTTCCTCATTGCATCCTTCATTTGTTTGCAATCTGACCGGCCTTGTCGTGTGCGATGTTCTCTTTCTGTGGCTATGGCTACGCCCCTTGATTCAGGTGGAGGCTGCACCACCTAGCCACTTTTATTATTTGATAAGGTAGGAATACGCAGATGCAAATTTAAAATTTCAACAGTATTTATTTATTTATTTATTTATTTATTTGTAGATACTGCGATCTCGTAACGAGACCTTAGCAGGGTGGGTTACATCTTTGTAACGAGTACATAACATGACACAAAGGTATACAGAAACATAGTCGATGGCAGGTAATAGAAACAAATCAACAACAATCAATGCAAGTGCGACTCGAATAAAGATAATGAACTTAGTGAAACAACATCATTCGCCAGGTCATTCCAATCTACAATGGTACGTGTGAAAAAAGAATATTTAAAACAGTTATTTCGCGGAACAAGTGGTGTAATCATAAGGGAGTGCCGTTTTCTGGTAGCATAACCTGAAGAAAAGGATAAAATGTGCGACGTATCTACACGGTAGTGCCCTTTGACTAACTGAAAAAGAAATTAAAAGAAAAAGAACAGTAAAAACGTTGCAGACAATTAATAGAAACTATTTTGCTATTGCTAACAGAAACAACACTTTTCCGCCACATTTCACCGAATATATCGTTTTGGGGACGTAGCGCCACACTTTTAACGGTTTTTTTGGAATTCCGCGGAAAAACTTCAATTCCGCGATTTTTTGCGGAATTGCGGAATCGCGGAAAGCTAGAGGTTCTAGCCGCATTCTTAGCCAACTCAAGAGTTTCTTAAATCCTAGTGTCGCTGAAAAGCTTAAAAAAACACCCTAATGATTACACATAAATTTTTGCTGCAAAGAAAGAAAGCTGTGCCTAAATTATAAAATTCTACTCGGCACTTAAGTACTGAAGGCACGATGAGCGACCCAAAAAGTGCTAACATCATGGCCTTACCAAAATGATAGATGTCCGGAGGTCCATGAAAGTAGGTGCCGATTCCATGACCACAGAACGCGGGCACAACTGTGAAGCCAGCCTGGGATGCCACGATACTGCGTACGCAACATCCAACGTGGCAGTTTTATTGCAAAATCAGTGATCGACAGATGTACACACAGAATAAAATTCTGAAGATTTCCACTGACATCGTCAATGGAGTCAGTGCAAGCATGTCACTGAACGCACAACCATAGGTTCTTACTCCACTCCGAAACACGTTAAAGGGACACTAAAGTAAGAAAACAAGTTGTCCTATATCAGCAGATTTTACAGTGCCAAGAATACAAACACATCATTTGCAGCAGCAGTTGTTTGACGATGCAGAAAATGCCAGAAGTGCCACAATGGGTATTGCTGTCACATTCATTTCTCCTCCCTCCCACTTGTGACGTCCCAAATTGCAACTGGTGAAATGAGACTGGCAAAGCTTATCTACGAGTTTCTCAGCAAAGAGCGCCAATAGGGCAGGGTTATGTAGACACAAAATGAATCGTCATCATTATTCCCCAAGTGAGCTTTGTAGAAAACCAGAGATCGAGCTTACAAGGGTTAAGGTTTGGGCAAGTTGGTGCATGATTACAGATAGGGGAACAGCGCAAGACACCTTCTTCTTCTAGTGTTTTGTCTGTGTTGCGCTGTTCCCCTATTTGTAAGCAGAGATCGAGAGTTTGGAAATTAAGACAAGGATTGAGAAACTAAAATTCTTTTTTCAGTTAATTCATTACCAGTTTGCACTAAATCATGCAATCGTTTTTTCAGTTTAATGTGAAAGAACACTCTAGACATTGCCATAGCATGCAAATACTGCTGCCCCTATAGCCCCACATAACGACAACTCTAAGTTTCTTCCCATCTGTTATTGAAGAGTGAAATACGTTTCTTCAGTCTACAAACAGATGTTTTCCGTTCACTTGATTTGAAAAAAAAAAAAAAAAAGAACAAGACAACTATTCTCCGAATAATATGTACTTTCATTCGTTTTGTCAGCATGTATGCTCTCTTCAGTCACATGCTGCTGCTCATGTTTGTATTATTTTTGTGCAAACTTTAAGATGGTGCAAAACCCCCTCTGTTCTTGTACATGAAGAACTATGTACTGCTCTTACACGAGAACTATTCTTTGTGCATGTATCATTTCTTTACCTATATTTTGAGCTGCTGCTTGCAACAACCCCGAGAAAGCACGTATTATGAATTTCACAACTTATCTACTTTTGCCTGAACAATTTTTGTACCTACTACACTGCAACAGGCTACTTCTGGACCAACAGTACTGATAAAAGAATGAATGAACAAGATAGGTGCGTTGTCTGCCAAATAATGAGTCTTTTCTGTCTTGCTTTCTTTACTGTGAGCTGTCAACAGCAAGATTGCCAAGTCCCGCGATGCCTGCGCTCTATAAGCCATCACGTGACCAACTGGTGCCAAAATAAAGTCACCACGCGTCATGCCAGCTGCCCAGAAGCCACTTGCTGAGAGGAGATTGTCACAGAATATCCACTCAATTGTGTGAAGCACTGCAAATCAACAAAAGAGCCACGATGGCTGGTCTAATGTGTCTTAGCCACTACCCTCCAATTGCTAGTAAAAATAAAAGGATCCGCTGGCTGAAAACTCGGTTCCAGCTTGTCCAGTCAGTTCAGTCTGCTTTGTCGCCAAATCTCAGGTGTGTGTACCCAAGCAGCTGAAATACTGAGCCAACAAAGTGCCTTCACTACAACTAACAGGTTGCTGCAGCCGAACTTTAGCAACATTCCCTACAGAACAAGGTACGATGTGTGCAACAAACTGCAGTTTTTTAAAAACTTGAAGCCAATACGTACCACCAAGCTCCAAGACTGCGATGGAGAAGGCCAAATGCCAGCCAGTTAATGTGTATGTGTAACTATTCTCAAAAGCACCACAGCTCATGCAAATGTCATACCGCATTGTGTGATCACTCTGTAATGTTCATCTATTTCTGCCGGAACACCACCAAATGGTTTTATTTCAGTCCCCTCCCTATTACGTGAACTCTGGGTGAAACTCCTGAGGGTGGATAAGCTCACAAATACCCACCTGATGATACGGCCTATTTCACTGAGCTTCTGGCCAGGGCCGCAAATGTTTATGGCCCTAGTGAGGCACTCTCGAGCTGTCTGCACCAGTGCCTTGCCCCTGTCATCCACAGAGTGGCCCACCATCACGGTCTCAGCGCAGTCGCCATGGTAGCCATTGTAGAACACCTGAAGACGACAAATCCAACACACACTGCCTTAATACAAAGCCAACAAAGCGGCTTAATATAGTGAGCTGACAGAGAACAGGCTGGCAGGGGTACGGTTGCACAATGTTTGCCCTAGGGTAGGAATAAGAAAACAACAAGGTGCTCCATCTCAAAGCAGCAGAACTGCGCAAGGCTGGATTAGTGCCAAGCTTTAATTACACTTCAGTCCGTGGGCAGAGTGCTGCCGCAGCCCTACAGTGATTGCAGTGCACCTCTAGCTCTCGTGGTTACATAAGAAGGAAAGGACCTTCCAGTTAATTATTTACTAAAACACCCTTTATGCTCTCAAGTAGCCCAGCATGTTAATTGCAGTTCGCCATCAAGAGACAGCTAAGGAGGCTTGCCACCAAGCACTGCATTTCCAAATTGATAACCGTGCTTTCTTTGGAGAGTACAATAAGTTTCGTTATAGGCTGCACACATGCATTAAACTATGTACTACATGGGCTACTTGCGTAGTAGCATAATTTGATGTGAAGACCACAACAAGATTGACAGACAGCTGTGTGTTTGCCAGAGCTTGTTGCCATTTCAACCCTAATTGACACATTAGTTCCAGCTAGTACTTTAGCCCTAATCGACACATTCATCTTAGTTAGAACTGACAGCAAGAGCTACATACATATGCGATGAATGAAGTAGAACAATTCTCCTCGAAACAGCCCAGCAGAATATGCAGCTATTCAAAGACAGCGCTGCCACCACGCCAGTTTTTCCCAAGGAGATACGACTGCTTGTAGTGTACATGATTCCAGTTTAATTTGCATAGCACACTATGTTTGTCATTCTTTAGCAGTTGTTGGCTGAACATTATAGGAGCTATCCATTGTTAATGCGCACAATATAGAACGACACACACACACGCAAGAAAAAAGGCTGTCACACGTCGTCTGCACAAGCGTCGCTGCCCACAGTACTGCCATCATTCACTGCGTTCGGTAGTTTCGAACATTAAGCGTGCAAAAAGGAAAGAGGGGGGAATGCATTACCGTCCTGACGATGTCAGGTAACATGGCATAATTAAGGCACCACCACCAAACGTTACGCCTCAATGCTTTGCGGGGTTGATCACCTGTCTACACAGTTGCCTTTTTTTATACTTGCCCCTATTCTTTCATTCACTTGGTTCAAAGATGCCTCTGTGCAAGTTTACGCCCCCGGAATTAAGCTCGTACTAGTCATACCGTACATACCTGTCCCGCTTTATCAAACAAGACAAATGATCCCTCCTGATGGGCACCTTTAGTTGACTGAGTGCATATATGCTTTGCATTGTCTGGACAATCCTCACTGGAATTTTATATCATCCTTTTTTAAGTCCACTGCGCTATCTGATGTGGTGCCTTAATATTTCCTTATTTGTGTACATAATATGTTGTACTAAAATTTTACACCACATTACATTACCACTGGCAGCAGATAAAATGCTGGAACCAATGGCAGGATGAAATGCAATAATTGATACGTTGAATTTTTATCATACGCCAGCGTAGCGACAAAGTGCAACGGCGTTAACCCTAGCTGTGTACTCACTGCCCAAATCCCATGGTTCCTGTTTTGCAAGAACACTCAAAGTTACCAGCATTACTGATGAATCTCTGCACACTGAGCACAGCTACACGGAGCTGTAGAACTGGACCTACGCTGACGTCAATGCTGATGATGTCCCCGTCACGCAGCGGCCTGTCATCTGGGATGCCGTGGCAGGCCACGTTGTTCACAGAGGTGCACACAGACTTGGGGAACCAGCGGTAGTTGAGTGGCGACGGGTAAGCATTGTTCTCGATGCACAGCTTGTGCACATACTGGTCCAGCTCTTCAGTGGTGACTCCAGCCTGAAGGAAATACAGTACAGTTCATCTGCTCGAGTTCGCCAACGCCTGCAAAAGGGTTCGAACATTTTGTATGCATGTCGTGCCTGGCATTTGCTTTATAAAATAACGAAATCGGCAAACTGCCGGTTCCATTATCAGCCGGATAATGAATTGGCACACCAACATTATCTACTTGGTGCATGCACCTAGAATTTTAGGCACGAACGATAATTTAGGCTTTCCCTCCTTTTTCGAGCTTTAAAGCCCAATATTGAAAAACAAACAGTGTTCTTGAACTACAATAGGCATCATTTTAAGTGCCGGTAGGGACTTCCCTTATCCATAGGGCCATGAACAGCTCTGTGTTCCCACCTTGCGTGACATGGCGATTATCGCACAATCTCGAGTGAAAATTATATTTTGCGTGCAAGTAACAGTAGCGGTGAGCACCGAGCAAGAACGTCACCTTGACTTGCTTTGAGACTCTGTTGAGGATCATCCTTGCCAGCCTGCACGACTCCCGCATGCGAGCGACTTGCTCCTCGGTCTTGATCTCCATTTCCTTGGGCACCCCCACCACTATGCCACTGTTGGCGTAGCCCGGCTTTGCGATGCTGTCGGGAACATACTGCATGGGGCTGACAGTGCCTGGTCCCGTGATCACGTCGTACTTTGGAGTTCCGATCCCGCCTATCCTGTGACGATCGCCGAGCGTTAGGTTTGTGATGTGACGTGCCACGAGTGTCTTGTTGCGTTCAATGCCAGTTGACAACGGGGACGACAGAGGCAACACAGCACGCTTGTCGTGATGGAATCGTCGTTCCGTAAATAGCGCTGCCATCAGCCGGGGAATCAGTAACGGTCTCGAAAGAGAGATTTTTGCGACGCTGCCAGACATTGTCGAATATGCGCTGGGACGTAAGAAGGCGCAACGTAAAGAAAAAGCTACAAGTAAAGCGTTTACATGAGCATTGTAACTCGTAATGAACTCACTTCAACACGCGGGCAGCAACAGTAGTGAGCAGCACCTGCTGCAGCAGACGGAGATGCAACAAGATGGTAAACAAATGCGCCGCTGCGCTACCTGTGCGCCTGCAGTCCAGCATTTTTTAATTGTAGCTATTACTTGTAGCTTACGCACTATATTTTACTGTAAAAAGTAACAAAATTGACCAGATGTGCCATGAAATGCACTTAAATGTTTTTAAAATTTAAAACACAACGTAATTGTTTAGTTTCGGTTTCGTAATCGGGCGTTGTGTGGGAGCTGGTTGCCATACCATTTCCCTATTTCCATTCGGCGCTGTGATTCGGTGGCACTCCGGAGGCATGGTGAACCTAACGACCCTGGATAATACTTATCCAGTAACACATTCAGTTATCTAGGGACTTTAATTCCCCCTAGCCCTGGGGCCTTGGCCCGTGGAACCCCCCTTCGGTGGTGTCTGGAATACCATAGAGAAATAAAACATTACTCGATGCACGGAAACCCAGTGCCCTTTTATTATATAAAATATGTTCAGTTCGCTATTCGTATTTCTTGTTTTGGCTCTTGAACATTGCGTTGCGTCGTGTTTGTGCTCGAAACACAAAAACATGGGCCGGCCGGTGGGTCTAAAACATGTTGTCGTCGTGATTACCGAGACATGGCAGGCAAAATGGCCTACCGAGCAACGCGTAAAGCCCCAACCACATGGAGCGATTTCGCGAGCGACTTGGGGCGCGACGCGACTAGCGACGGACTACTTTTCGCCGCGCACCAAGTCGCTCATCGAATCGCTCGGTTCTGGGCCGCCAGAAACAGTCGCTCGCCTCCCGGAAGTGGCCTCAGCGACTAGCCAATAGGAGAGCCCCTACGTAACCACGCAACCTCCGTTTTTGAAAGAGAACGGGGGGAAGATTTTGCAAATCCACGCAGACCTCCCTGTTCTGTGCGCAGACGACGTTTGCGGTGCAGCGGCAAAGAAAGCTTTGCGTGGCAAAGCTTGTGTACACGCTGAAGCAGAAGCAAGAAGGCTCCCGCTCACACTGGGTGAGACCCGTGTGGGAAAAACGACGTCAAGAAAGCGAATTCTTCACGGCGTTCATGTTGGACCCGAGAAACGAGGCGCAGAAGGAAGAGCGTGCGCTATCGCTAACCCAAACCAGTTTTAGAGATGCAATGAAGTGCAAAAAGCAAGGTAGAAAGGCGTAATACTTTTTAGTCATGCTTTTTATGACAAATGGACAAAAAAAAAATGTTTGCAAACATCCAGCGTACCAAGCGCGTTACTATGCGCAGTGCGGAAGCATTGAAATCGCCATCCTCAGTCGCATGCTCAGTCGCTCGAGCCGTCGCTGTCATGTGGTCGCCTCGGCGAGCGACTTCGGTTCGGCGACTGCGGATCCTAGTCGCGTCGCTCGTCGCGTCGCTGGAAAAATCGCTCCATGTGGTTAGCGCTGGAAAAATCGCTCCATGTGGTTAGCGCTTAAGCGCTAACCACATGGAGCGATTTTTCCAGCGACGCGACGAGCGACGCGACTAGGATCCGCAGTCGCCGAACCGAAGTCGCTCGCCGAGGTAACCACATGACAGCGACGGCTCCAGCGACTGAGCATGCGACTGAGGATGGCGATTTCAATGTTTCCGCACTGCGCATAGTAACGCGCTTGGTACGCTGGATGTTTGCAAACATTTTTTTTGTTTATTTGTCATAAAAAGCATGACTAAAAAGTATTACGCCTTTCTACCTTGCTTTTTGCACTTCAATCTCTAAAACTGGTTTGGGTTAGCGATAGCGCACGCTTTTCCTTCTGCGCCTCGTTTCTCGGCTCCAACATGAACGCCGTGAAGAATTCGCTTTCTTGACGTCGTTTTTCCCACACGGGTCTCACCCAGTGTGAGCGGGAGCCTTCTTGCTTCTGCTTCAGCGTGTACACAAGCTTTGCCACGCAAAGCTTTCTTTGCCGCTGCACCGCAAACGTCGTCTGCGTGGATTTGCAAAATCTTCCCCCCGTTCTCTTTCAAAACCGGAGGTTGCGTGCTTACGTAGGGCTCTCCTATTGGCTAGTCGCTGAGGCCACTTCCGGGAGGCGAGCGACTGTTTCTGGCGACCCAGAACCGAGCGATTCGATGAGCGACTTGGTGCGCGGCGAAAAGTAGTTCGTCGCTAGTCGCGTCGCGCCCCAAGTCGCTCGCAAAATCGCTCCATGTGGTTGGGGCTGTAGAGAAGCAAGGTAATTGAGTTCACGTTTTTTTTTTTTTTTTTAGAAATTTGGTCTGGATGGGAATCGTACCGAATTATGATGCAATTGCGAGCACGCATCCGCAAACACCAACACAGCTAAATGGCTATAAGTTGACTAAAGGTGCACCTAGTGAATGCGTTAATAGTTTGATGAGCATGCATATATGCTTTCGTATCAATAAAAATTAGTGCCCTTGCACTCCGTAAAGAAGGATATGACCTGCGAAGCTGGACGCAGTCCTAGAGATGCACGAAACTAAACTCGTTTGTAATTTGTGATTGAGCAATTAGCACTTGGAAACTTGGATAGGATAGGCTCGAGCTTTATATATTCCAGCGGACAAACGTGGAGCTGCCTGTTTCCCTACTGCATAGCCACCTTACTATCTGCGTAACACACCAACCCAATCCATTCAACCACTGAGGACACCGGACAGTTTGCATTGGGGCGGTGGGTGTACACGTTTAAACCTCCCACCAGCACAACGAACCTACCAGTGAGGGAATGAAACCTGTAGCTGCACGTGCACGCCCGCCCCCCTTTCTTTACTCCCAACCCGTCCCTGCATAAACAGCAACCAGTAATGTGTGCGTCCTTAGAAGATATAGGCACCACCAAAATTGTCGCTTTTCAAGCTTTTCAGCCTTTCAAGCTGAACAAGAAATATTGGCTCACGCCGAAGTTGCTGTTCATCCGGGAGGAGGAGGAGGAATGCCTTTATTATCAGAGGGGGCATGAATGCCCTGTTGGGGAAGGAAAGGGACATGAAGGAAGGGAGGGAATAATCGAAAAAAGAACAATGCTCAAGGTTCAATCACCTGAAATGGTGGATAGCATTGTAAAGTCCGTGAACATATAGTTCGCAGAGACCGTGAAGAGATAGGTGCAACGATTTTTATAGGTGTCGGTCCAGGTTATTACACCAGCTTGTAAAGACCATCCGGGAGAAATTCCCAGCTACTCGACGAGCTGGAACTTGCGGTGGCAACGGCGGTGGTGGCGGCTTTCTGTTATTGGGGCTCTTCAATTTACACTCTCGGACTCACCGCGGATAGTCCGCGGGTAGTCCGAGGATTCCCCGAAGCCTTAGGGATACATGGGAAAATCGAATGCCGGACTGCTTCTCGGGGAGTCCGCGGTGAGTCCGAGACTGTAAATCGAAGAGCCCCATTTTTTTACCCATTCGCGCTCCCGTTCCGGCAGACGCTCCTTCGATTCCCGCTGTTTTTCCTCCGAGTGAGCGACACGGGTCTATACCATAGGGAGTTCAAACCTGAAAGGACTCGAGCTTTACTCTAGTGGACAGGGCTCTTCCATTTGCAGTCTCAGACGTGATCACCGCGGATAGTCTGTGGGTAGTCCAAAGATTCCCCGAAGCCATAGGGATAAATTGTAAATTGAATGCCGGACTGCTTCTCAGGGAGTCCACGGTCAGTCCGGGGCTGTAATCGAAGAGCCCCACTGTCTGTGTAACACACCAGCCCAAACCCAAACCGCTCGACCATTGAAGACTACTGACAGGTCGCATTGAGCCGCAAGATTTCTACATTTAAATTTCCCGCCAGCACTACGCACATGTCATCAGTAGCAGCATGAAGCCCAGCTGTGCATGCACACCCCTCCACCCACCCCCTCCACTTCCAGCACCAACCAGTGCATGCAAAACCGGCCACCAGCGATGGGCGTGTGCTTAGGCATGACATACACGGGCAAAAATGTTCATGCTCACTGTTCATGTTCATGTTCAGAGCCCACAATTCTTCATGCTGAAGAATTGTGGGCTCTTGTCGGTGTTCAAAGCGGGCAAATTGCTTTAGGAATGCCTGATAAGGGGGCACTACCGCCGTTATCAGCCGATTGCGCAGCCTGTGAAGGGGGCATCGGTGGTGGCGAACGGAATAACAGTCGTGAAAGTGGGGTCAGCGGTGGTGAGGAAGAGTGCCGCGAGTAAAGCGGCTGCACCGGAATGAAAACTGGGGGGGTTAGACATATCAGACTGCTCCGCAGTAATAAAGGAGTGTAGCAAAATACGCGTTTCTGCTAATTTTCATCTTTTTTTTGGCGTACAACAGTGCACTCACATTAAGATCTAAATAATGCGGCGTCCACCAAAACATGCGATCATGGGTATGTGCCAGCCTGGCGTGTGCTTCCAGTACTAAACGTCAGGGTTTACACAGCTTAAGATGTTGCTTGGCATAGCGTCTTAGTAAGGGTATAGAGTAAGATAATCTATGGTTATTAGGCACATCATAAGGCTCGGTGTTACAACTACGACTAGATATAAAAGCCCAAGAAGGGCTACTGGTCAAGGGAACAAAGGCGGCATACAATACGCCAATGCTGTTGCATTTGCTACATCATACGGAATGTTTAGACGTCGTCATAATTTTTCAACTATTTGTTGCATTTATACGCTGTTTGCACAAGCCAATATTGTTCCCTCTCAGCACAACTGCCGCCATTACCTGCAGTGCTGTGCATGTTCTCCAAAACAAAACTTTGAGCATAATCACTCCAAGAGAGGGGATGTGTTCTGCATTTCCAAAGCAAGTTTACCAGTTTTTAGTTTGTTCTAGAATGCACTTGTTTGTGCATTTACATTGTGAATTTTAAAACTAAAGTGGTCAAGTATCTGAGACACCGACTTTCGCCCCTGTTCCTCACTTTTTATTGAGAAATGTGAATGCGCATGATTCATGATAGAAGATAATCAACCCCTTCGCAGGGCTCGGAATATCATCAGCTTTTAAGGGGGCAGACTGGTCTTAGAGCTATATTTTTTATTTACCAACCAATTTTAATGAAACTGCACTGCGTTATAGAGTTTTTTGTGCTGATTTCAAATCTCCTATTAGATTTTTTGTAAGCTGATTATATTTTGAGTTAATTAATGATTAATTTCCATTATTTTGGGACACAGTTACAAAATAACCACTCCATGCAGAAAGGCAATTACCACGTGGCTAGGCAGACAAATGACTAAAGAATACAACATAGGAAGAAATTTTTTGATTTAGCTATTTTTGGTCGTTTTACAACACAGGGAACTTCGCTTCTCCCGCGCTCTGCCAGAAATGGCTCGCAGGTGGTGCCAATTGAACACAATAATAATTTTCCAGAGCCTCCATTTAAAAAAATTGTTTCCTATATTGTATTCTCCACACATTTTGGTATCAGAAGCAAAAAGAATTAAAGTTGTACCTGCTCTGGGTGCCAAGATATCTGAGGATGAAATGCTAGCTTTGCATTGCAAGAAAAGTGCCGTTTCACCATCGAATTCTGCGCTAACTGAGCTGTAGAGTGCACTTTAAAATGCTATTATAATATAATAACAACAAAATATGATGCCTTTTGATGAGGAAATTTACAGACTGTAAGAAAAATGGCCGTGGAGGCCAAAAATTCCATTTTTGAGAAAACGCTTTTTTTTACCGTTTTTCGGCCCCAAAGACCCAACTGCCCCCTTAACTGTGGCATTGTGCATCGTGACTCAATAAATACCTGTACCAGCATTTCATATTCCATTGCAGCATGGGTCGGTGTTGCACTGCTGCATACATCATGCTTTTTCAGCTGCCTGCCTTTCCTCTTGCAACAGGAATTCTTTACCCCCAAAAATTTTCTGCCCTTCAATCCTGTGAAGTATTTGTGCACGAGACAGAACACGTTTGTTTGTAATTTGCGATTGATCATACTTTCTAGCCAATTTCGTGGCTGAGTTAAACTTGGAAGGGCTAGAGTCATATTATAGTGGATAAACATGGGGCTGTCAGTTTTCCTTTCACGTCGTAGGCACTTTACTGTCTGTGTAACACACCAACCCAAACCGCTCGACCATGGAGGACAGCAGTAAGGTCGCATCAGGTCCTGAGATGTCCAAGTTGAAATCTCCCACCAGCAACATGGCCATGTCATTGGTGAGCGCATAAAGTTTGGCTGCATGTGCATGCCCCCGCCCTGTGCAAGCACAAGGTGGCAACTGGTGATGTGCACATGCTTAGATGGGAAAGACACCAGCCAAAACGTTGCTCAGGAAGCACTTCAAGGTGCTCGTGTATCGACGGAAAAAACACCTCCAAAACATCACTCCAGAAGCCCTTCAAGAAGGCAACACAAAACAGCAGCTTTGGAGAGATGAAAAATTTTTGTTCTACACCAATTTATCCACGCAAGCCATGTGGTGAAACCAAGACATATACAGCTCCACTGTGAAGAGGAGCACGTGGGGGGATGTGGCTTTACTAGAGAAAGAAATTAGGCTGGAAAAATACCTTACAGACCCTAATTTTCAAGCCAGTCCTGGTCCTTTACATCCTCATTTCATGTTATCTAGGTGGTGCACGTCACCAGCATTGGCACAGTAACCCAAAATATTTTGCATCAGCCCGTACTTATTGTGTACAATTAAGAAGACACGGCAGCGTGAGCTTTACTTTAACAGTGAAACTGGAAAAAAAAGGAACGTCACGAGAAGGTAATCTGAGAAAGGGAATCTGAGTGAGCATTGTGTTTATGCAGTTTTCTTCTCCATCTTAAGCAATGTTCCAAATTTTAAAATTTTCACTCAAGCACGAAGCACCAACTAGTTCAGGGGAAAGTGCTTTCAAATTATACTCCGATTCATGCACTTCGTGCAGCACTGAAAGAGATACACCACAAGCCGATGAGGAAAACATGTTCAGTGCCAAGGATGGTCTTTCGCAAGATGGTTCTTGCTAGTACCGAACTGATAAAGGAAGCTGCCATGCAGAATTACAAGTACCGTGATAGTCGTGGTCATTGTGGTGATAACAGCAGCTGTCCGTGATGGAGATACTAAAAGTAAGTGAAGAATGATGTTTGTTTTTTGCAGAGTAGGAAGCACTCAGTCCCCTTTTCTTACCAGCAAGTAACACACCTCGAAAATCATTCCTTCTGAACATTGATGGCTGGGCCTCTTGGGGTTCAAAACTGTCTTGTACGGTCCAGATTTCACCGCTGTTTCACTGCATGGCAGTGATTGAGTACCCAAATAAACCAGGCACCGATTAAGGACGATGCATACTAGCTTGTCAAGATGTCCGAGCTAGGGAAACCTTCGCTGCTCTTACTGGATCCTTCAATGCTGACACTTATTAGCTTTGCAGTCATTTTTTTTACATAATAAATAGCTGCATCAAGGTACACTTTTGTGATTATTAAACTTCTGTTGTGTGAATGGGTAACCGGCTTTAACAAACATGTTTATTAATTTTTAGTATTCAGTGGCATGTGAAGTTTAAACTTAAAAAGTGGTTGTGCTATGACACTGCAAAATACTTGGGGACTGTTTTGCTAAACCTTCTGCTTTATCAGGCGTGGCATGTGTAAATTAAATTAAATTAAAAATAGCTCATACAGACTGCAGGTGAACAGAAAGTAATGTGTCGCATCTATTTCTTGTGACGAGACCGACATACCTACCTAGTGCTGAAATTCTGATATGCTCTTGTAAAGTGCACTTTCAGACAGTAGAAGAATTTTGTGCACAAGAGAAGAAAGGCCCATTTTAAATGAGTTATCTTACTAAATGCCTAACACTGCATTGTTAGTGGTTCCAAGTATAACTCAATGCAGCAGCAGTATTTTTTAGTTATTTGCAACATGCACAATGCAAATTTGCATTGTGCATGTGCATTATGCATTGTTTAAGATTGCCAAAATGTACAGCAACTGCACGCTGCCAAACTACTGATCAATCTGCTGACCCGCGACAACCACGCCTCATACGATACCAAAAGGAACCCACAGCAAGACGAAATTAAATCCTTCAACAAAAGTTTATTACGAATGCAACTGCATTTTCAACACAAAATGAGTGTAATAAACAAGGGACAGCGTGTGTGTGTGAATACACGCAATAAATAATCGGAATTTTGTTAAACCACACCAGCGCTCGGTACGTCTTGCAACCCACCAGTTCACAAGATCCATTAGTGGAAGCGGTTTATTGCACGTGTTCACTTTGTGAAGCTGTGAATCCAACTGGCTAAACATCTTCCCAACAGCTGCGCGCAATCTTGGAATTAAAAAAGCATACCATTGTCCCTCGCATGACTTAGCTCATCTGCTGTAATCAAACAGGCACACATTCATTCCTTTCACTGCACCATTAGAGAAATTTCATATTTACAAAGCAAAACAAAATCTAGCACAGTGGAAAACCAAAAGCCAAGCTAGTCATCTGTTTCCTTGAACTTGCCCCTGCGCAAAAAAACACAGACGACTCCCCCGCCGCTAAGATGGAAAAGAAAAACAAAAAAGGTACATTTACAACAGTCAACAGCCGGAGACCAAAGTAAGGCAACATTAAAGGAGCTGCAACAGATGAACGACGGTGACTGGACTTGTTAAGGCGTGGTTTTTCGGAACTCTGTGCGCCCGGCACAGTCAACACACATGCAGGCACATACAGTTCACCAGTGGCACGGCTGAGGGGCCATCTGGAGTGCTCGCAACAGGCATGTCCAGTGCACCTTTGGAAAAGTGCGTCTTTGAGCGTCTTTGAATCACAAAACACGTTTCTTCCTCTTCCTCTTGTGCGGAGAGCAGGGACGCAGTGGCTAGAAAGGGTGCTGCTGCGACGGTTGTGTAACTTTTCCCACATCTCACTGGTGGTCTGCCTTGCGGGAAGACATGCGGATGAATCGGCAATCCATAGCACCATGCTGCTGTCACCAATCCGGGCACGCAGACGGCGACAACTAACAAAAGAGAGCCCAGGCAGTTCACGAATAGTCCGACCACCGTAACAGCGAGGTCACTTAACCGTTCAGACGTGGCGGGTTAAGTACAACAATGGGACCTGGGGTGGCGAGGCCATGAAGATTTGCGTGCTTAGCCACGTGTCAATGTGCCCCACACAAGCGCGCTTCTCGAGTACGTGGGTTGATTAGTACTTTGATTCTCATCAGCAGCTGGGTCTTCCCTTTCCCAGAAAGCCACCACCGTCCCCCCGTCACTCCCCGCTCTCCCACTTGGCATTCTTCTTCCTGACCCCTCCGGTGGCCCCTCCGTCGAGGCTGCTGCCGAGGTGATGCTCGAGCGTGGGGCTGATCGGCCGGGTGGTGCGGGCGGCCAGCAGCTGGCAGAGGCGGCTGTACTTGTCCCGGCCCATCAGCCGCTGGGCGAGCAGCTCCTCGTGGCGCCGCTCCAGCTCCTGGCGCTCCAGGTGCAGCGTCTCCACGTCCTGCTGCAGCGACATGATCTGGTCCAGCTTGCGCTTGCGGCAGTTCTGCGCTGCCACCTGGACAGGAGGAAGACCACAATGGATGGCACAACAAAGGTTAGGAGCCGAGGAGAAAGGTGAGAAGCAGCATGTGCACGCAGGGCATGGAAATAGTTGGGAACGTCGGCGGAGGAACTCCCGACAGTTTGCTCACTTGAGATGAGCAAAAATATGTGCAGGGAACAAACGTCACAGACTCAGCTAACACAAACCCGTGTGGCCACGTGTTGGACGTGATGAGGTCACGTCATGAACGGTAGCAGAAGCGTGTGTGTAGCTTTATGGGGGGACACGGCCTTTGAAAACCGAAAAACATCAAAAGAATTGATTTTTGGAAACCTTTTCTGAAATTACCAGATCGTGATTAATCGTAAAAATATCAAAAATCAATTATAAACGAGCTGTAGCATCTCCCGAGCGGCGAGCAAGTGTAACAAGGGCCTCAACTTTGTGCGAACACCGCTCCTGGGCCCTTTTCGGTAGTGCTGCCGTTTTGGTGTTATTTCGTTCATAAACTCTTGCGCTTTTACCCGTATTAGTGCTAGCGGACAAACAAGGCCGAGGCGTGGTTCGCTTGTGATTGGGGGGCTCGCAAGGCTTTTAGAGCTTCCTGCATCCTGTTGGCAAAGCTACGATTGGACCTTGCGCGTGCTCTGCAAACCTGCAAGGCAACGCACAACTGCTATTGGCTGCTGCGCATGATGACGCACCTTTCTCCATTGTCGGAAGCCCCGTGCTGGTCCTTTTTTGCTCCACTTCACTGTTTACAATCTCATCATTTGCTCATCCGCTCCTTCTGGTTAGTTTTTGGCTGTCTTTACAATTGCTTTACAGCCTGCCAGAGTGCTGCGCGATCAGATACGATGTGTGGAGTGAAGTTGAGAACGCGACACACGTTCGGTGCGCGGAAGCGTCCTACGATTCAAGCTTGTCCACATGGCCAAGCGCGCCACTAACAACGAGCGTGTTGACACTTCCAGCGACACATCTGCTGCCCCGTATGTGCAATAATGCTTCAAGCACACCCGATGTTGAGAGCGCATCGACCACGGCGACCGTGACCTCCACCTCCGGTCTCGTATCTACCCTGACGAGCGAGAATGTGTCGACCATGGTTCACTTGGGAATGCATTTCCTGACGCGTGAGGAGATCGAGGCGGTAAGGAGATAACATACTGCTGTTCAAAATGAAAGCAGAAGACAAGAAAGCAACAGAGGAACAAAGTGTGCAAAGACACCTCTAGCTATGCTGCTGTGGGGTTCTCTTAGACTCTCGCACAACCTTCGAAGTCCGTTTTCTTGCAATGAATTTTTTCCCTTCTGTGACCAGTAATCCCCGCAATATCTTGAGAACTGCTTGTCAGATTTACATTGTTTTTATTATTATTATTATTATTATTATTATTATTATTATTATTATTATTATTCAGTTCCTGGATAAATTTCTGAGGGCAAGACAAGCCCGTTTTGTGTTTGTAATTTGTAAAAAAACAAAAAGAATCATTACTGCATGTCTGATCAGCGACACTAATTTCAGTGTAGCGCTGAAATCTTTTGCTGAAAAATTTAGCAAAAAGAAGGCTCCGTCTTGCACTCAGGTACCTATCCAGGAATCACCATGATGAATTTCATCATGCCAGCACACTTGGCTAGTTCTCCTGGCCCGGGATAAAAAAACCCATGCAAACTACTTCGATTTGCCCTTGTAACTTGAGAACTAACCTGCACAGCTCAATGAAACTTGGCACTTTTTCTAATGCTTATGCTATAACACAACCCTGAAAATTTCATTTAGATATCTCAAGAAACAAAAAAAACTTGGTGTTCAAGGGTAGCCTCCCCCTTATGGCACAAGAGCAAAGAATACCAAGTCAATCGTGGCGGACAGGGACATGTCAGTTGAAGATGACCACACAGGCAGGGATGGGTTGTTTACACCACAGTTACAATCACAAACTTCCAGCTCCACACTAAAATGGTCTTCGCTACACAGCCGGATTTTTAATACAGCCACACCGACTCTAGAGACGGATCCGTTCTGCCGCCATTAACGTGCACACACGAGGATGGCCCAGTGGCCGTCAGCCGCGTACCTTGTTCTTGCCGCGCCGCCGTATGTCCCTGATCAGCGCCAGTTGTGCCTCTGTCAGCTCGTACTTAGCGAGTCGCTCGTTGAACTCATCAATGGGCAGGTCCACAATCTCGGCGTTGGACAGGGGCAGGTTGAGCGCACGGGCCCGCTTCTCATCCCGGGAGGCCCGCGCCTGCCGCTGCTCCTCCGTCTCATAGCCCAGCTGATGCTGTCGCTGCAGACGCTGCTGCCCGCCCTCCTCCTCCTCCTCTTCCTCCGATGAGGACGACTCCTCGCAGTTCTCTGCACAAACACACAGCACGCTCTGGAGCAGGGAGAGATGGTGGAACACCCAAACGGACTGCCAGGACCCGGACCACATGATTTCCATGTTCTAATCTGGTGCACCAGTGGCATTTCGTGAACACGGGTGCATCCACACAAGCCAGCAGCATGGCACACAGCTTAGGAAGCAGTCCATTTGGACATCTAAACAGGCAGATAGACAAACAGTAGGAACTGGGACGACCTTGAATGCCCCAGCATGTGTGCCAACAAGTACAAGCAATGGTTACCAAGGAACAAAAACGCACACTTAAATGTAAACCTTGAGGCAAATAAATAGCTCAAAGCAGTTGCACAGTCAATCACAAATGAATTCCATTTGTTCTTTGAACTCAACTTTGTGTAAAGGCAGTGCTGTGGTCACCTGTTCTCGTTACACAGCAAAATAGCCACATCCCCGCAGACTTCAGGTGTCTTACTGAGGAAGCTACTTTGCCATCCTTGAGAAAATTATAACAAGGATCAAGACAACTGGAACACACTGCCATTCCCGGTACCCGTCTTATTACTGTGCTTGCCTTGCTCTTTCCCACCTTTCCCACTTTCTCGCGCACATGCACACACACACAAAAAAAGAGAAAGGGTACAGAGGGCAACTGGCATTGAGAAACCCCACATTAAAAGCAGCCACACAAAAAAAAATGCAGCAAATCACGAATGAAAGTGCCACCTCAATTCTTTCTCTCAAACAGGCAGGTACAGCCCAGTGACAAAGCTGACCACAAACTGTCAAATCCAGCACAGGAACGCAAAATATCAAGTGCTTTTTGCAAAGCAAATTCTTTTTGTACTCCTAAATGACCAGCCTCTCGTTACACGTGCCTCCATTGCACTCCAAGAGTGGAAAGTAATGGAGGCAATCCCAGCGAGAGTGCCCACCCTTGTTTTTACACGCTACAAGAAAATGTAACTCCCCTTAACATTACAAGCTCTGACATGACGAGCTGTTTCATGCCTCTCACAGAGCTGGGTTCTCAAAGAATGCCAGCCCACAATTCCTCCCCCCCCCCCCTCTCACCTTCAGAGGCAGCCGCTGCCTCGGCGGCCGAGTACGAGTGGTTGTGTTGCACCAGGGAGCCCACGGGCCGAATGACCAGACGGGGCACTTCGGGCGGAAACAGGCTGCTTGGTGTGGCCGCGTTCGGTGGCACAACAGCAACCGTTGCGCCGCCAGGTAAACGGCCAACCGTGGTGGGAAGGTGCTGGGCGCACGGCCCGCCATAGCCGGCCAGCATCGAGCCACTGTCCGCCTGGAAGAAGGGTGCACTCCCCCGGTTAGCAATCCCAGGGAGTGGCAGCACCTGTGGCAACTTTCTGTTGGCACATCTGTGCAAGACTAGAGCCTCCACTAAGTGAGATATCCAAAACAGCCATTGACGAGTGGTGCACAGTTAAACAATGAATGCCTCAAACCACCTGGCCAAACTTTCACTCTTTAGCACTGTTGATAGGTCAGATGGTGTAATCACTCCTTCCCTTAGGTTAGACACCTTCCCTTGCTACCTCCCTCACAAATTCCACAAATGAAGCTTCAAAAGTGTCCAGCTTATATATAAAACTCAGGGGTTCGTCTTTCCTTGTTTCATTTTCTTTTCAGTTTGTTACTACTGTAGCACTGATTAGGGAAAACTAACTATCCAGATTTTTATTCTTTTTTATTTTTAAGCTGACTGGGTGGTGCTTACCGCGACCCTAATCTTTCCATAAGTGGTGGCCGGCCGAATGTATGCGTGCTTAGACATCCTTTCTGGCAGCCCCTGTTTGCCTAATCACTGAGGTGCAAAAGGAGTTTGTCAAAGAGTTCAGAAACTTTAGCAAGAAACGCGCTACACTTCCACCAGGTAAAGGTGCCTCCATGTTCTAGACGTACTCATTGCACAAGTGTCCGCAGCGCCGTCATGTTACCGAGGCACATGTGCAAATTTATTGCATGCCTGTCAGTGTTCAACCTAGACATTCCATTTCGTAAAAAATCTTGAGAGAGCTTAGGAAATATAAAGCAACTAGCTGCAAAAGAAAAATAACTGCATGTATTTCGTAGCAGTAGCCGACCAAGTAATTCTGGGAAAACGGCCCGTGTATTTTATCAGAGTTAGTAAGCATGAGACGCATGCAGGATGCAACATCGGCAACAAGGAGAATGTCAACAAACGCAGTGAGGAGTGTGACTAAAAACTCGTTAAGGGCCCTGTCCGTACTACCCGCTATGTCGATTGCAATCGGTGCAGCGCACTAGCGCGCATTTGCACAGCACTACAATGTAGCAGCACTCAACGGCCGATAAACAACTTTCTAGATGCAGGCAACTGCACGAAAAATTCGAAAAATTCCTGTCAGAAGCCTCAGGTGAGCTGAAAGCATTTTATGAATGTAAAACTATCACATCACAAACATTGTTTCTACGGAGCACACACGATGGCATGGCTAAGCAGAAAATATTTGTCTTTTAACTCAGTCACCAGAGGGAAGAAGCGCCCCAAGCAGTAGAAAGCGGGGAGGCACAATCTCTTGCGAGAGTGAAAAACTGCGTTACCACCCATCAGGACCCGAATCACTCACCAGGCCTGGTCGACGGCCAAACAGCTTGTACTTCTTCTGGGCCACTTCCAAGAGCCGCTTGGCATCGCTGTCCACATCCGCGTGTGAAGACGACGATTCAGAGCAGGAGTCCAGCCACTCCTGTCAAATGGTGACCCAAATTACCATTGGAGACAAACCGTACAACCTGATCTTATACTAGCTAACGCGCTTGGTTCGTTATTGTCGTGAAGTTGGTTCTGTATGTGCCTACCCTTGATGCAATGCTCCCACAGCCCCCTTTTGAAGAATGAATGAACTAAGCTAAAATAAAATAAATGAAAATCCATTTAAGTACACTATACTATGGTTGTGCCGCCTCATAGCTCTGGAATTAAACACTGGTTTCAAGAATTATGGACAGCAAGACTTTTCATCATTGTGGTATGGGAGGAGTCGAGGATAATTACATACATAAACCCTATCAAATATACCGGTGAAATAGACAGCATCAAGCAAAGCACACACACACAGAAGCGTTTTTAAAGGGGCCATTGCCCACTGATGGTTGAGCCTCTGATGAGCCACTTACGCTGCCACACGACGTGGACATGCGGAATAGAGGTAAGGTTACAGTCCTTTCTCTTCAGGCAAACACATGAGTGCACAGACATGGAAACTAGGCAAAGCTGATAACATCGATATCCATTTCCAGTGCTCACTCTCTGGTTCCGTTCAAGGTGGCGTAGAGAAAAAAGTCTCACATTGTCTTCAGAGAGTGAGGGAACACGTTCAGAGCCCATGGAAGACACGCCCGTGTCGCTGCTGTTGTCCATGCGATCCTCGGCCACAGAAAGCTGGACCGGGTACGGGGCAGACACCACTGCAAAGACAAGCACCAAACACACGGGTGAGGAACTTGACAAGATGAAACCTTGAAGGCGATTCCACTAAGGTCAATGCCTGGGGGCGGGCACTCGAGCAGGGGATGTGCCACTTTTCAGCCACCTGTAAGGGTTCTACGAACGCACGCTCAGCTTGGTGTTGTTTACGCTGCTGCTGAGTTCGACGAGAGCAAGGCTGAGCATCGATATTGGTTGAGATACTTGGCCATACGACCCTCTCAAAACTGTTGCAAGACAATAAAATCGGCAGGAGTAAAACGCCGCATAAACACTGAGATAAAGCCACGTCAGCCAGGTATTCTACGCTGACCTTGTCCCCTTGTCGTCACCCTCTGTGCACTCTGTGCAGCTACCGCGCTCTCCATTGGCCCATGCACCAGTTACTGTGCTCAGCATGGTCACTTTTAAAGTAATCACTCTGCTGCGAGAGGGGCAACAACTGAGGTAAGAACGGCAGCTAACGACACGATTAGAACGCTCCTGTCGGCAGAGACCCTTCGGTGGTGCTGCCCAGCACAGCTCTTCCTCTTGCGTGGCATTTTTTCACCCTATGGCAATGATTTGACAAGGTAGGGCTAGTAGTGCCCACACACAGTAAAATCCTTACCGGTGAAAATTCTCACTAATATTTTCCCAGGACCAATCGAGTACACTGACTCTTTCAATAAGCTTCTCCATTTCAGTCTTACCTTTATCTGTAGATAAAAACGTGCGAATGTGAAAATAAGCATGTTGCCCCCTCTGTTATCACTACTGCCTCATTTTTGTGGCATCCAAGCAGACACCATCAAAACTGCATTTTCTCTCATAGTTGTCATTGCTTTTCCTTCCCACAAGACAGTGGTGCCCCATTTACCCAAACTCGGTTATGCTGAACTCTTGGATAACAAAGAGCAAAACATTCATTGGTTTGTCACTGATGCAACGCACAGAAATGTGTCCAATTTAATAAGAAAGCACTTCCAATGTGCTTTATCTGACCAGCAATATTGCTGCTTTTGTCTTCCAAGACTACATATTACGGGTTCACAAGTAACATACTGTACAAAAAACCAGCATCACTGAACAGTAGAGTCCGTAGAGGCATTTTTTTTTACCTGAATTGGCTGCACTGGTGCAAGCAGCGCAGTATATGTTCATTTTTTTTACTATATCCCCAGTAGCAGTCTTCACGGTTTTGCATGACACGCACTAATCTGCACCAGTTCAGGTAAAAAAAATGCCCCTAGTTTCTACCAGTAAATCCTTACAGCTTGTTGTACGTTTTAAACTGCTTCATCTGCTTGGTAGCCACATGCACAGGCCTTTTGGTCACAGGATCTTTAGTCATGGGGCAGTTGATAACATAGCAAAATTTGTCAATGGGGTGCAAAAACTTTTTTTTTCCCCTACCAGAAACATGGGCTTCAGTGAGATAAAGTGACACCACTCGTGATAACACCACTCGTACTTGGTTACATTGCACTGGCATGTACAATTTTTGCATAAACATTCCCGATGTATAGCTGCTATTGCACTCTTACAGTCAATTCCTCTTATCAGCAACAGATTGGCTCATGATTACACTCAAACAAAAATGTTGCTATCCGAGATTGTGGCTTCTGCATTGCGAACTTCTCGCTGCCAGCAGGCTCAATGCAACATCGATCCATCAACCTTTGCGCAAGTCTTTCTTATCCTCCGTACAAAAGCACAAACACCAGTTCTTTTGATGGTTAAAAACTTCCCATCAAAATAAAGAGCAAGACCATGCACCAAAATTTCTTCTTGTTTATATCCTACAGACCTCTGTTGGCTAAGCCGAACCCAACATTCCTCCACTCTAACAGGACCAAGATGATTTTAGGCTCGAATCGTGTGAACATCCCTGACCACTTTGATGGACAACTATATCCGTCCCTGATCCTCAGCCGAAAAGGGCAAGGAAGTAACTTAGGAGTCAATCGCGTGATACTCGGTCCTGTATTCCGAATTTCTCCTACACTCGAGCCTCCAGTCGAGGAGATACTCGAAAGCAATTTTCGCGTGTAAATGCATTGCGGCATCCTCCACTCAGCTGAGTCTAGGAAACGTGGAGTTGAGGACTGACTCAGAATACAGCCCTCGGTGTACACTCTGACTTGCCTTAGCTGTTTGTTATGCCATATTTTTTCAAAGTGTGCCGGAGGTATCACCTAACAGACTGGGGCAGAAGACATTCTTGTTCAAATTAGACAACAGAAGTGGGGTTTGGCAGGTCATGAAATGCAGATGAAGGACTACGGGGGGACCGCATCCGTTTAATGGAATAGCTACCGAGTAGGCAAATGAAGTAAGGGAAAACCAAAAATTTGATGGAGATATGAACTAAGAAAGTTTGGGGGCAACAAATAAGACCCACAACAGAAGTAACTGGAAATATTTGGAGGAGGCCTTCATTCTGCAGTGGACACAAACAGGCTGATGATGAGTGTGATGTGTGTGGCTCGAAGACACACAACGGGCCGACAGCTAGAAAGTGGTGAAGAGGATTACACTCCACGGGGCTCATTCAGGAAGGTATCCTCAGTGATATCAGCACCCTCTTCTGGTGTCTCCCATTGTTTACTACTGCTCCCTTCCCCTTTCTAGATCACACCTCTTCCACTGGTGCCAACTCAAGTAGCAAACCACATGGTTACCTGGCCATGAACAGCCCACATTACGAACCACACTATCGTGAATGTTCTCGTTATAAATTGGCTTGTTACCAACTGGGCTATTAGGACAAGGTGTCATGTGACAAACAGGCCATATCACCCAACAGAAGTGGTGGCACATTCAGCAGTGCAAATTAGTTGGCTGTACAACCCATAAAATTACTTTTGCTGCCTATGGAATGCCTACAGTGTCACAGACTTCCACCTAATTCTAAGTGGCGTGCCTATTGCTTTGTGAAAACATCAATCTTTGACAAAGAAATTGCCATTCGTCTGCTAAGTCTCTGATGGTATTATGGATGGTCTAAATCCCTACCTACCAACAAATTTGGAGAGTGCGCACAACGGCTTCCACTTGACTATGTTCTATACCCACGCAATTATCGTGGCCATAGGTCCATGACATCGTAAAATACTTATACAGGCCTACGTGGCCAGCTTATTTTAAATCGCACTAGTGTCCTAACGGCCAGAAACGAACTCCAGAGGGACACAGGACTAGAAAATGCGATCGAAGCAGCGGACATCTGGATCCTACGGGTGGGCCTGCGCACAAACTCCCAACAACGCCGACGGATGGGGGCCAGCGGTTATCTGCGAAAGGAAGCCTCGCCCTTGCACAGGTCGGGGCGCACACACCACACAACACGCGGGCCATCGCGGGCAAGCCACGAGTCACGTCGACTGCTCAGCCCCGATAAGACCACAGCCCCCCCCCCCCCCCCCCCCCCCCCTCCAACAGGGCAGCACGGACGGTCCCTTGTGCAAGCACGCGATAAGCAGTGGCTGCTTCGCGCGCTCCAATGCGGCCGAAAACAAAAAATAGCACGCGCGCGCCCAGCCCATCGTTCCTCGCCCCCGCCGTCATCGAGCGCCCGACGTGCCAGGCCGACCACGCACCGCTCGCGTTGCCCGGGCACCCAGAATAGCGAAGGCTCGACGCAGGAAGTACAGCGTCACCGGGTCCGATACGTAATCCGCCGCTCTGTGAAACGGCGCATATGCGCCCGCGGCGTTTAGACTGGCCAGCCTTATCTCTCGGCGCGGCAGGAGGCTGCGATTGTTTCAGCGCGGCACCACATCATCGAATGAAACTGAAAACTCCATGCTCTCGTAGCACCGAATCACCGATGCACCACTTTACGGATCAGTCGTCTGCTAGAGCGTTTTTATCGATGGAGGAAATTTACGCATTGAACAACCAACAGGTGCCCACGCAGGTCAGGGTGGTGGTGTCCAGACGCGGCCACTAAAGCCTAGGGACTTTTGAGACCCATGTCTCTCTTCCTGGTGACTTGGTGGCGGCGGCGATTATAAACGGATGGCCTCACGACAACGTTGTGCCACGTTGGCTTGTTTGCCCATCTGTTGGCCGCTTCCCCATGATCGGCCAGTGGGTCAAGCAAGCGAGCAGATAACGCGTGCAGCACAGCTTCCCGCCCACAATGCGCACCGCTTGAACTGGGTGGTTGAAAACCTGGCGGATTAAGTGAACAACATCCACTTGCTCCGTACATCACGCAAAATTTTTTTCCACAACGCAAAATATCAAAGAAGCAATGTAATAAAACAAATCTCGCGGGTTCGATTCCCGGCCGCGGCGGCCGCTTTTATGATGGAGGCGAAAAGCAAAAACGCCCGTGTGTACGAGATTTCGGCGCACGATAAAGATCCCCAGGTGGTCAAAATTAATCCGGAGCCCTCCACTACGGCGCGCCTCATCGCCTGCGTTGCGTCGGCGCGTTAAACCCCACAATCAATCAATCAAATAAAACAAATCGGGCACAGCAAGCTCAACCTATCCCGATATCAATGTGACAAAGGTCATTGCGACAACACACAAGATAAAAGTGCAACAAAAAAGTTTTGGAGGCGACGTAAAAGATGGAGATAACTTAGGGCAGGGCTGCGAGTCGATGCGGTTATACAATCCATTCCGCACATAGCTAATTTAGAAGAAATGCAATGTTAGTCGAGCAGCGAAAACGGCTAATGCTGGGCCTGTGTGTTCATGACCCTTCAGCGTGTTCTGCTGGGACAGCTTCATTTGCTTCAGATGCTAATTCTCAGACCCCTTCGTTTGCTTCTTGTGCTCCTTTTGCACAACACTACGCGCCGACAGGGACTTCATCGTTCTGCGCATGGTGCCACCACGCTTCGAGGCCCGCGCGCCAGCCTTCCGCCGCTGACGTCACACCCCGGGCCTCCACTGCCTCCACACAGCAGGCGCGGTGTCCAGTTCGAAGGTTTAGCCCTTCACGGAGGGCAGACCTGGCCGGTTTGAGCCGCATATGACGCATAGAACCGATGACAGAAAACATAAAGTGCCAGTGCACGGATAAAAGCCCGCGCAAACGCCGTATTGCATGTCAGGTCTCCGTAGGTTCTTCCTGTCTCGGCAAGGCCGCACACGACGTTTGGGGGGCGGCGGCCGAAGACGAGAAGCCGCTTTTTGCACAGAACCGACACTCGCGTAGCTTCGCTGTACAGGCCTTGGCTCAAATGGGAAGGCTCGAGGAACCCAAATTCTGAGTAAATAGTTCGGCGTGCCCGGCGAGCCACCTGACGGTCGTCACAGCATTGCCGTGTTTTGCTCGTATGTTCTTCCGGGGGAAAGACGACAATCGGCGGGGGGAAAAGGAGCCACGGACTTCAGAGGGTCGGGCGCCGTTTGTGGCCGAGAGCCAGCAGGTGGACGGGAGGTGCTTCGCGTCAAAAGTGCACGTTTTGCCTTATAGTGCACGCAAACGAGCGATCGCGCAGGGATGTCGTGATATGATGAGCCGGAGCCTTGAATCTCGTCTGCACCGTCGTTGAAGCTGCATTCATCTCCGCAGAGTCCCTCAGGGGTCGTCACAGCACCCCAATAAAAACGTGACTAGAAGTTCGCAACATTTTTTGGTGACATTTATTCTGCACGCACCAGTAACACCATAATTCGTTTGTTTTGACAGGGAGAATGGTGAGCAATTGATGCAGCTCTTTCTGTGCTAGACTCCAGCGCAAGTGCATCATATACAGGGTGATCTATATAAACTTCACCAATAAGCAACCCCATTTTAAAAACTAGAAAACCTGGTTTGTGGTTAGCGATACAGGTCCCCGTAGTTGGCTCTCAAATCATTACCGTCCCACTCCCACCTTTATCTTTTCAATTAGTGTCTTTTTCTACGACTGGGAAATGTCATACACCCCTTGGCAAAGAGGGCACTTAGCTGAAACGTCCCAATTCTGTAATTAGCATGCTCACATTCCTCACGGAGCACTCAGAACATGCCTCTAAGATCAGTTCAAAAGTACAGTGTATTCACAAGCTCACGGTGTAGTGCAGTGGAAAAAGCAAGATACAAAAGGAAGGGGCACAGGACGAGCGCTGGCCCATCTTGTACCTCGTCTTCTCTTCTGCACTGTGCTACATACACCATGAACCCATACCAACTTGCCCAACTAGCCACTTTACTGCACAAGCTCACCTTCAGACAGCCAGGGTTGCCGGGAATTCGTGGTATTAAATGGCCTCTTTTTTTTTCTCTGCTCAAAGCAGTTTTGAGCAGCTCCATATTTTATGTGCCCATAGAACGTCTATGGCGGGAGGAGTTTTGGGCTGTTTGGAGCTACCCAGAGCTGCTCTGAGCAGGCAAAAAAAGAGACCTATTGGTGATGCATAATCGGGATGTCCCACGTTTAAATACCACCCAGGCCCAAACTTACCCTTTTGAACTCAGTTACGTGTTCTATTCTTTGAGCCGTCAACCATTTTGCATGCTACCTGTGTGCCAGGGACGCCAGATTTTTTACATTTATAGTTTAATGCTTTTGCATTAGTAACCCTGTATACTCCACATTACGACTGTTGACTATTTTGACCTAATCTCAATTAGATGACGCGATCACGACTTGACAGTAGCATGATTGTACACACTCAAGTCTTCCTGGTGTTTTGTTCGTTGAATCACATGCCAGACCTATCTTCAACGACTACACGCATTTCTCATTCATGTGGCCCATTTCTGCCTAAAAATTACACTGGTCATGAGAAATTACGTATCATCCATTGACTTAGTCATTCCTTCGTTACGACACTGCAGTTTCTCTGGGCAGCCCCATTAAGGGAGATTTCTATGATACGAACGCCTGCCAAGTTGTGGATTATGACCCCAATAAATTCTCTTTGCATTTAATATTCTGCTCGAACAGAGCCATCAGATCTTCTTGTGATGGCGCTTAAAGGAGCCATGAAGAGAAAATGCAAGTTGGTTTTATTCGAAAGATTTCGTGTTTTATAGTGCCCCCAGCGCTTGTCCGGATACAAACGGTGCTTTATTCACTGAGAAATTAAACAATTTAGGTTAAAATTTTGATTTTCCCGCTCAATCGTGCGTTTTCGTGGTCCCAAGTGACATCACGGGAACCGACCGCTCTGCAGCCTAGAGTACCTTCATTCACGCATCCGCCGTACAGGGTAGAGACACGTAACGCTGGCGCCGCCATGTTCGGTTGCTCGCTCGCCGGCGAAGCAAGTCATTGTGTCAAAACCGCGCTAAAATTATCGCCGCAACGCGGTTTACTAAAGAAGTTTGAATCATATTGTCTGTTTCGCGTTGCTAGGTCTCGTGGGAAACGAAAAGAATAACGCGTTGAGCCCGTTGGCCCAATTGCGGCGGCACGGGACCGTTCAAAGGTTGTCTCCACCCTGTACAGCGGTGTGGTTTGTTCCCGCGTTTCTTTACGTTCCGTAACCTAGATGGCGCCACCATACCGTGGCAAGCGTTTGGTTTATTTTTGCCCGCATTTAAACCTGGCTTGTTTTTGTTCTGGGAGAAAATATTCGTTCCCTGAAACAGTGCTCGCTCGACAAATGGGGTCACGTAAGACACCGTTCCTTGCGTCAATCGGCCAGTGTCGTCTGAGACAACCCCAAGCCCCGTAGTGCTGTGCAGCTAAACCAAAGCATGCTGTGCGCAGTACGAACAGCAGAACGCATCAGTACTTCTATGTTTACATGTGCTTTCGTAACTTCCACTGTTTGTCCCATCATTCTTATTGCTTTGTAAAGAATGTGCCCTAAATTTAAGCGCAAATGGCTCGTTCGTCTAGTTGGTAAGCTCTACCTAATTTGCGTCTGCTTCTGCCAGCCTCCGCCAATCGCAGAGCTTAGCCCATGTGACATCACAGGTTCTGTTGCGGGAAATGAGCTGGTGGGTCGCATGACCATTCCCGTTTTTCCTAATTATGTAGCTTATTTGAGCGAAGTTTACGTTAAAAGTGGTGTCAGTATGATTCTACGAGACAATCTTTTGAATGAACCAAACTTGTGTTTTCTCTTCATGGCTCCTTTAAACCCTCCCGTAAACAATTGAAGCAAAGGTGAGCATAAAGCTTGTCTCCACCCCCGATCCTCCCTTCAAAGGGAGGGTCGGCATCTGTTGATTGATTGATTGTGGGGTTTAACGCGCCGACGCAACGCAGGCGATGAGGCGCGCCGTAGTGGAGGGCTCCGGATTAATTTTGACCACCTGGGGATCTTGACCACCTGGGGATCTTTATCGTGCGCCGAAATCTCGTACACACGGGCGTTTTTGCTTTTCGCCTCCGTCAGAAAAGCGGCGGCCGCGGCCGGAGGGTCGGCATCTGTACCAGGAACTTAATAACGTTTTGTATGCACACATTAAAAAAACGAGTACTTCGTTCACAAAAGTTTCTGCGTGGAACACAGCACTGACCAGTAAGCTGCAATAATAAAGAACGTCATGTCATGCTTCATGTGGTGTTTGCTGACACGGACAGCTGTGGCAGACCTCACTTTGTGACAAGTAACGCTGTTTCGAGGGGATGGTGCAAAGCCCCGCTGGATTGGCTGATCAGTGGCTGAAAGGGGTAGGGGGTTCGATCGCAGGCAGTAGCAGCTATTTTTATAAATGTGAAAAATGAAAGGACCTGTGTGTACCACACTTCCATGCAAGTTAATGATCCTCAGGTGCTCGAAATGAGTCTATTATTACGGCAGCGGTGAGAATTACTGCCAGAAATTTCTCCCGGTAGTTGCTTTTGAATGCGTGAGCAAAGCACCCGAAGCTCTCTTGGGACAAATACACTGCGAAAACTCAGAACGGTTGCTTCTGTGGCGTTGGACATGCTTTTTCATTTTCAAAATTTGGCAAGTTTTGTGGATCTGAATTTTGTTAGGGACACTTTTCCACTCTGGTTATTCCTACATCTATCATGCGATCAGCGCACAGGATCTCTCTGTGTCCTGTTGCGTCTAAGATAGGTTGTGCACAGTGTAATTGGGCTGAGTTAAATTGGGAGACGCTACATAGGATTGTGTTGCGTTAAAGTAGTTCAGGTAGGGGAGGTTACGCAACGTCAGATGTGGCCCTCATATGTTGCTTGAATTATAAGGTGTTCATAGTATGTGAGTATCTTGGTTACCCGAGCGAAATGGAGGTAAATTCGGGTCTTTTTACACTGCGTCAGGTGATACAATTATGCAAATTTTAGGCTTGCCAGGCTGTGGGGGAAACTGCCGTGAGACATTTCCGACTGCACGGCTGCCGTTATATTAGAAAAGTCTCGCAACAGCCCAGGTAAAACATCAGCGCGCGAAACCCATTTAGGCACTGGCAAGGCCCCTACAGTTCTTTGTTTGTCAAAATTCTACGCTACAGCTTCCACCCCGTTTGGCAGGGAGAGAGGAGAAACTTCATTCGATCGCTGCGTCATCGACCGCAAGCCGGCAAATCTGCAAGGCTGCTTGCGCCCCCTCCCTCTCCCTCGCAAAAGATAAGAATGCGTCAGCGTTTTCTGGCTCGCTGCTGCGCTGGCGAAGCCGTGCCGCCGGCCCCTTGGGCGTCGACGAGGCGGCATGCAGCCTCGGCGCAAAACAACGCAATCGGAGAGTGCTCGACGAAAAGCCAGCGGGCAACAGAGCGGGTGCCGCTCATGGGGAACGGAGAGATCTGTAGGCGAGATCGCGGTCACTTGTACCTGCTACCACCTCACCCACGGAGGGAGAAAAAAAAAAAAAAAAAGCGGGCGCAACGGCTTCGATTGCCGTTCAACACCTTTTGCGCCGTCAATTCGCAAGCCCCGTGTACACCGGCAAGGTTGGCGGTCCAAATTTGAGCCATCACTCTCCAAAAGACTACAGGATTGACAGACAGATGAAGCGCGCACCAGCCGCCGTTTGATGGCCGCGTCGCGCGCTATTAATAGCCACCGGCATGTGAGGAAATGCACGAACATCGCTCCACACCCGGTGGACAGTCACTCCCGAAAACGGCATCACGGCACGCGCCGAATCGGCTCGGAGGAGCTCGCTGACACCCGACTCAACGGCACCGCGCCCACGTGCTCGCACCACTTCGCTAACAAAACCCCGGGTAATCAATATTTACAGCACCACCCTGGCAAACACGCAGAGTCGGTCGTTACCTGACCACGGCCGCTTTTTTCTGATGCACGAGGGTGGCGGAGTGCCGCATATGAGATCGTCGTCCTCCTCCTCGTCCGACGAACCACCCAGGCACACGATGTCCGGCCGCACCACGAGTATTTCCGGCGGCACCGCGCACATCATGATAGGTCCCTACAGAACACCCGTGCACGCAGCAAACGCCCTAGGAGGCCGCCACAGCAGACGGGGGCGCACCACCCGCAACCACGCACTCGACCATCGACTGGATTTCGACCCTGGGCGCGCGACACGAAGCCGGCCAGAGTTCAGCGAACGCCAGCTCCACGCCGTGCCCCGTTGTTCTCCGGCGGCAACCCATTCTCGGCTCCATGCGAGAGAGACGCGCTTTCACAAGCGGTCGCACCACCGATGAGCTGGCAGCGGCGCCGAGTGCGGACGGAATACGCCGATCGTCGTTCCTGCTTTATCACGCTCGAAGAGGAGGACCTTGGACCCGTCACTTCCTCGTCGTCGTCGCGGCAGCCGCTGCGAAAAACTAGCCCGTCCGGTGGTCGTCTCCACGCAGCCGGCCGTCGCGCGGAGCCCGAAAAACTCCACTCGGCGAGGCGTCGTCGTGAGGGGGGAGGAAGCGAGGGGCTCGATTGAGGCCGCCGAGCGATCAGGAAACGGCGATCGAACGGCTGCTGCGCGATACGCCAGACATGTCCCCGACTCTTCAGGTGCATTACACAGCGATAAAATGGCGCAGAGTCATCGACGCGCGGCAGTGGCGCCATCCCTCGCGGCAAGAGCGAAGCGGCCCGGGAGAATCCCCCGCCCCAGCTGCCGGCCTCCTCAGCTCGCCGCGTTTAGCTATCCGTGCATGACGCGGCACTTAACGATTAGGCCCCACGGCACGCGGCCGTGAGGCGCATCCTGCAATCATCATGCTTAGCGGTCTTAGCTCAAGGCGGTCACCAAGCCGCCTTGAGCTAATAAAAAATCCCCGCTCCAGTCTTCTCTTTAAAATATTGGTCGGTCAGTTGGTGCCATAAAAGCAACTCCGCGTACGAACGGGCCATTTAGTTTAAAGATGCATAGGTAAGAATAGAAAAAAAAGGCAATGAAACAGAACCAAATATGACCTCTAGGGCCGATGTGGGACAAAGGAAAGCACGCATCAACAGAAGTATCTTCCGGTAGCCGAAATGAAAACGTGGAAGTCGGAGTCAATTCCTTCCTTTGAGTGGCCGAGGCTACCAGTGCTACAGTGTACTAGAACTTCTAGTACACTGTACCAGTGCCTACCGAGAGCAGTGCGATGATGATGATGGTTTTATTGTTTGGCAGTACGTCCGAGGCGTTTAAATGTGGCAGTCTCTAAGCTCGGAAGAGCGGCGACACTGAAACGTTCCAGGGACTCCGAATTGTTCTGTCAAGCAAGCGTCTGTTGGTGACAATCTGGACCTGTTCAAATCAAGTTTAATTTTGGAACGCGGCATCTCAGGGCTGTGACAGACAATTCGCACTGGCTAAGAAGGACAGAGCGATATACTTATCAATTAGTCAATTATTTTCGTAAGCAATTCGTAGCTTCTGAAGAAACAAACGCTTCGCTTCACAGTTCGCATTTTGGACTTGGGAAACGTGGCTTTAGCACTTTGATTTGACTCAGTTTTCATTGCTCAGTCTGCCGGTCCACCATTCTGGGCAGTCGCCTCGGGCAATATAAATAAAAGGGCGCACCGTCAGCTTACTGCTGAAATAGCGGCAACGCTTTCTGGCGCTGCACGTTTTTATTCTTTTGAGACAGCTCGTGGTGAGTGCCTAGGTGCACACACAAAAAAAGAAGCTTACAAAAGGGGCAACCCGTCTGAGGCTGACCACGCTGCAAGCGCATGGCTACCAGTGAGGGAGTAACAAAGTTAAAAAAGTAAAGAAAAAATGGCGCAGCGGTAGAAGGCTGAAGAAACAGCAGAACTCGCGGCCCCTCTCCCTTCGTCGGAGACCCACCTGTTACAGCAGCAGTAGCAGCAGTCCACTGCAGGACGAGGGCCTCTCCCATCATAGACCTCTAACCGCTCTTACCCCGCGCAGCTCGAGCCTGTTCTCCGAATTTCCTTATTTCGCCCCTCCATCGAGCAATTCCTCTTTTTCTAGACCCACTCTCGGTGTCCACTCTGTCACCCTTTGCGACGGCTTGTGTGACGGCTTTAAATCATGGTTTCCATTCACCGAATGGAAGCTTTTTTCAGATCCTGAACAAGAGTATTGGCCTGAATGCGTATTATAATGTTCTCGATGAGTATTTTGTGTTGTCAGTCATGAAAACTCCAGTGTCACGTTTTATATTTCAAACAAACCACAGTTAGTATCATCCTTGCAAACGTTTTATGCAGGACGTACCACTACCACCACCATCATCATCAGCCTACTGCAGGACGAAGGACTCACCCATTGACCTCCAACCATCCTTTCCTCAACTGCCCAACTTCAATCTCTGCCTCCGAATTTTCTTATTTCATATTTCCATCGAGTTAACGGTCTTCTTTTTCTACACCCGCCTCCCGTTATCTAATCTGCTACCCTAGCAGTCCACTGGTTGTCATTTCGTCTCACTACATGCCCTGCCCGAGTACATTTCTTTTTCTTAATTTGGACTATGATATCTTCTACTCTAGTTTCTCCTCTCATCCTGGAAAGTAGTTTCCTTTCCCTGAGTATTATCCCTAACATTATTCGTTCCATGGCCCCTTGAGCCGACCTAAGTTTGCTTTCTAGCTGTTTAGTACGGCGCCAAGTTTCCGCTCCATATGTCATCACCTCACATTTTTTTATTAACTATAGCCGCTGAAACTTATCCATGACTGGCAGGCCCGGATCGTTTCGTCCGCAGGCTTATCTCCCGAAGTGGACCGCGTTAGCACGCGTTAGAACCCGCGGCCAAGTCCAAAGCCAACGCCCGCGCTACCCAAGCAACCACGGACGTCCGTGGGACGTCCGAAACACAGCCGAACATCCAAGGCCGTTTTAAAGTCCACTGTACGTCCATGTTTGGATGTACGTTTTCGGACGTACAGTGGACATTCACAAACGGATATACAAGTCCGAATGATATCTCTCCAACGACGAGCTAACGAAGCACGTGAAGCAAGTTCATTGTGTTCATGTATGCCTGTCTGCCCGGTAGTGCGTTAGTCTTGTGCGGGTACTATTCGTTGTAGGAACATTAGCTTCTCGATATGCGATGCTGGAAATTTTTACTGAACATCCATAATACAGCCAGTTTCGGACGTCCGACTGGACGTACGGAAGTGGTAATTCCGGACGTCCCACGGACGTCCGCTAGAGACGGAATGCACGTACGGTGGCCGGCCGACGGTTGTTTGGGTACGAACCCTAAGGAAATGCTGTGCGCCCAAAATTTGATTATAGCTCAATCGGATAGACCCCCGTTTCATAACGCGAGGGAGCCAGATTCCATTCCGACCCAGGGAAGCGTTTTTTTTTTTTTTCGTTTCCAATTGACGGCACATGTTATTGTTTCCCACCGCATGCTAACCCGTGCTCTCCGGGCCTTTGGGATGGCCCAGCGGTTAGGTTGCCGGTTTAACGGCGCAAAGGTCCCAGGTTCGATTCCCGGGACCTCCCTAACCACATTTCTTGAGGCTTCGGGGTTTTCTGTCCACGGTTAACGAATTTATGTCGGCCTACACAGCTCTGCCGTTGAAAGGCGACTCGCCCACGACAGATCAGTCTCGGGAATGTGCCCGTGCTTCCGTGGCAGTCGTGTGAAAGGTACGGGGGTGACGGGAAGATGCGGGAGGGACTGCAGGTCGGGTTCTCCGACAGCGAGACTTTCGGAAGGCGTGCCTGACCGTAGGAGGCTGTGGAGGCGATATGGCCTGACTGCCATTGTTTAGTTAGCCGTGGCGGCCGCCAGGCGGTCCGGTACTGGGAAGAGGTTCATTAAAAGTTGCAAGAGGCGCCTCAAATGCAATCGGAATAAGTCACTTTTTGTAGCTCGCATCCAACTTTTTGGACGTCTAGCATGGAGTTATATTGAATTCAGCGCCTGCACGCGGACTTTGCTCTCCTGACCTCGTTCTTTAATGACGCTCGCGCCACGCAAAGCCAGGCACACTTTGTAAAACGCACACGCACACACACACACACGCGCGCGCGCACGCACGCACGCACACACGAACACACATTATACCTATATACCCCCACCTTGTCACCTTTTAAGCGTATGATACTGGCAGACGTGCATACAGACAGCAAGCACTCCCTAAATATTCCACATTAATACTGCCTACACGATATTTGCTGCCTGCAACGCGTAATTTTCATAAGCATTAACGCCGTCCTAGCTGTCGGAAGTGCAGAGCAGTGATTCGCCGTAATGGGCTGCAGTGCTTGATTGATTGTGGGGTTTAACGCGCCGACGCAACGCAGGCGATGAGGCGCGCCGTAGTGGAGGGCTCCGGATTAATTTTGACCACCTGGGGATCTTTATCGTGCGCCGAAATCTCGTACACACGGGCGTTTTTGCTTTTCGCCTCCATCAGAAAAGCGGCCGCCGCGGCCGGGAATCGAACCCGCGACCTTGTGCTCAGCAGCGCAACGCCTTAGCCACTGAGCCACCGCGGCGGGTTTGGGCTGCAGTGCCGTTATCCGCTTACTGCTGCCACCCAATGCATCTCAAATTTCCCGCCTTCGGAGTGCTTGCGCTGCCCCTGCCTGTAACTGCGCCAGCGGGAGTTGTATTCCTTTTTGGCTTGCCTTAATTTCGTATGCTGGAGCTGTTTTGCGTCATTTCGAACGCCAATTTTTTTTTCTTGCGCGGCTGGGGCCTTTCTGCGTCAATTCGAACGCGCCATTTTTTTCTTGCGCGGCTGGAGCATTTTTGCGGCATTTCGAACGCAATATTATTGTCTTGCGCAGCTGGAGCCTTTCTGCGTCATTTCGAACGCGCCATATCTTTCTTGCGCGACCGCTTTTTTCGCTTACTATCTTAAAAAAAATCACGCCATATCCACGGAATGAATGATGATAAGTGGGGCGAAGCTCGAGAGGGGGAGATCATCGGTAACCGTAACTCTCCCGTGAAAGTTCGCCCATTACATCATTAAGAAAGACGTAAGACTGTGTGCGTACATTGTACAAATCAACTTTTATTTTCGGAGTCAATGCTCCCAGGCTCAGACCTGGTGAAAGACCCCGCGCCATCGAGGACTACCCCGCACCTCCACCACAATTTGTCACGTAGGATGGGACACAACGGTAAAGAAAGAACTTTTATTTAGGGCGAACTTGTGCCCGAACAAGACGAGAGGAAACGAGCAAAGGTCCTTGCGTCTCGTTCGATCTCCGAGAACGACTGCCTGCGTTCGTGGCGTGATCTCTTGCGTGATCTCCCCCTCGCAGTGCACGTGCGCTCGCGCCTCCGTTGGCGAACACAGACAAGCTCGCGCTCACGGTGCCGAGTTTGTGCTGCCGGTTGCAGCCGGTTCTTGCGCGTGCAACGCGGCCCACTTTGCGACATCTCCGAAAGCATGCGCCGGTCACGTACCACGAGACACAAGGGATGGACAGACCCATGGCTTTAGGAGCTTCGCCCCTAAAACCAAGCCAACGGGCGTTCCTAAGTAAAGGAACGCGGGGGCTACCGGTTATATACACAAATTTTGCCTGAAATGTACCTGCAGTTTTCTTTAACGGGGAAATGTAGGAAATAACGGGGAAATGTAGGACAAGCGCCAGCGGTTCACGAGGTTTTAACGGTTGTTGTTGAAAACGTTTATTAAGAAAAGAGGGGAAGGGAGTTGGGTTAAAAAGTGGAGCACTGGGTGGCCAATCTATGACTATTTTTTAAACCGCGTGGTTTTTGAAGCCTCCGTGACCCCCTGACCCCGGTACAGAAGGTTCTACTTGGGTCCGTTATCTCGCTGCGCCGCCTGATTCTGGCAGTCTCATCGACTGATAGCGAGCTAACATGATAACGCAAGCCCATAAAGTGCTCTGTACTGAAAAGTGTACACTCAACGAATGCACTAGCACACACTTATGTTTTTCCTACGTACAACGCATAACTCCAGGAAAGCAGAAACAACATTTGCGCGAGTACTTGCGGATGATACATGACCGCGGCCGTGTAATAAAAGCGCTCTCGTAATTTTTCACATTCAAAACAGGTGAATGCATGGCACTCAACAATTTTTTCGGGAAAAAGTCATCCGGAGATTTTTTTTATTAAATTGTCTATATATTCGGTCTCAGTACAGCTGAAAAGCTCGCACTAACATTTACTCCGGCGAAGCTGTTTTCCTTTTGCCCACGCACTGCATTTCCCGACAGCTTTCCAAGGGGGTGTCGACCTGTTAAACGTCCGTTAACAGAATGCCTCCGCGCGCAGGAAAACGGGTAGGGGAGACCAAGGGGGGCTTACCCCCCCCCCCTCCCCCTTATATATCCTACCCGCGCCTTGCACCCCCAGGGCAGGCACGGCAACAGCCGAAGCGCGGGAAAGGGTGGAGAGAGTGTGGAATTGGCGCTTGGCGCCGCGTTAGAGCTACGGGAAGGGGGAGATGGCACGGCGCAGCCGCAGTGTCTGGAGCGTTGACCGAAAGGTTGCTGCGCCAGTAAACTACATCATCATCAGCAGCAAAACGCAGGGGAGGGGTAGAGCGCTGCGTCGAACGCGAGCTCCTGCTGTCAATCACGCGGGCACCGCAAACCGGCAATGCGCAGCACTTTCGTGCTTTCCACTGAACTGCGCCTCAGTCAACCGTGTTTTGTTTATTGAGTGCGTGCAACCCAGTGAAACTGAAACAGCCATCGTATGAATGGTTTGGCACACCAACTTTTAGACTAATAATGACCAACATATCACTGCGGGAACTATGCTATACTTCAAAATAAAACTGACAATGAGCTTTTTATTTATGAACTCACATCCCATCGCGACAACTACTGTCACAACTAGCATGCTGTGGGCTTCAGAAAGATTTTACTATCCTGAATCAAGCTCTCTTTGTTCTCCAAACTGACATAAAGAAAAGATCGGGCTCCAGAAGCCAGTGACCATTCACACTTCATTCACAGAGACGAAAAGAGAGGAGAAAGATATATTCGACGGTCTCATTCACTTATCTCATGAGGCATTGGTGAAATGATAATAGCGAAAAGATGACTGCAGGCCGCTTCTGTGAATGTCATAGGAAAAACTGACATCCCGAATAAGTGCGGACAGGTTGAAGGCTATCAGGCATGGGCGGATCCCATAGCAGATGGCACAGATCAACACAGTGTAAAGAAAATGATGATAGTTCTCACCAAGGTGCAAAACAGTTTTGTTGCCAAATACAGAAGCTGATGCGGCCATCCCAGTGTATCATCAACTGGCCATGATTCAGCTCCGCAACAAAGGTAGCATTTCTTCCCCTCTCTATTCTTTTTTTTTAACTGTTGAGGCCTTTGCTCTATATTCAATATATTAAAAATTATTTTTTTTTTGTATGGAGGTCGTATACGGTCTTCCACCACATTTATTTGAGAAATTACAAAAGGCACGGTGGCCAAGTGTTCTCAGAGAAAGCATACGGTCAGCATTGGGGGCTGCAATCATTATGATTGGGAAAGGTCTTCGCAGCAACGATCCGAGTCTTGGTGAAACATGCAGGTGCTCGGCCCGACATGAATGGCGCTAGATGACCAGACTTGGCCAAGTTGCTTCATTTACGAGCAAATGCTTTCAATAAGCTAAATAACGCCATCATTTCACCCCCCCCCCCCCCCCCTCCTTTTGACAGCCGGTCTGTTGTCCGAGACCTTGTGCTTTGCCATCAGCCATACCAGGAACATAATCCTCTTCAGACACCATTTGCGAATTGGATAAAACAACGCTCATTTCATGAAGCATTCTTAATAATTAGGTATGTCCTTAACAAAATCTATTTGGTGGGGCAGGAACCATAAACAGAAAAATTTTCAGGTGCATTTTAGAGTGAACCTCTCTATATAAAGTCTACACAGCTGTAGTTGCCTTGAATATTCAAAAGAAACCTTAAAGTGACTTCAGGAAATTCAGCAGTCCTCTCTACATCACTACAAAAATGACTGTACCGCAAACTGTGCCGAGCAAGCACCGTGCAAACGCCGAGAAATCCTAATCAGCAGGCTGATGATCAGTTGAGCTGACGGGAGGCTCAGTTGTGCAGTCGACTGCGTTAATAATTTCAAGGCTTCGGGCTGCTGGCTGTCGTTCTGTGATGACAATATAATAGAATAGCTTTCATGTTGCTGCACAAGAATCTTTTGTCTACCCTAGACCCCCCTAACATCCACCTTTCCACGGAGCTTTGGGAGAGAGCCTTGGCCAGCTCCGGTTCCAAAGATCAGCTGCGCCTGATCGAAAGGGCTGTCGACGTGGCCCGAGCTCAAGGCATCCTGGAATGAGGATGCCTCTCTGAAGCATTTTCTGGATTTAATTAAAGTTTATTCTCTCTCTCTCTCTCTTTCGGCTGCGCATGAATCTTTTGGCTGCAGGGTCAAATGTGAGCGAAATTTAAGGTGCATCAAAGCTCCTTGAGGCGGTAGTGAGGCAGACAGCCTGTTTTACAGGGTTCAATAGCTTAACTTTCTACGTGTGCGCAGCAGAAGTTGGATACATTCATTTTATATTTACACAACCCTACCGCTCTCCATTCTCAGAAAAACACTTGAGGCAAGTTCCGCCAATCCAGTTGCACCATTAGGAAAACGTGACAGCATAAAATGTGAGAGTACAAATTGTAGAGTTGAAAAAATGTGTAGGGTGTGTTGCGGGGCCAGACAGCCCAAACAGATTTGGGAGCAGTTTTTGGAGAAGCAAAATAAAAATTTCAGAGCAGAAGAGCTTTCATTGGTAACAGTTAATGACATTTAATACGTCGTCTAAAGAGCTTAAAAATATTTCAACAATTTCGGGGTCCAATACACTTTTTAATCAGTTCTGAATAAATGGATCATTAAAACAGCTTTTTTTAAGAGTATTGCCAACAAAACTGCATTTCATATTATCGAATTTAAAGACTCCGCAATCGTGAGGTGTTTCTTTACAATTTGAATGCTGAAATTATTTTTGTGATCCCACGCTGCATTGTACGAACGAGTGTAGAGTCACCGCAAAAGTTGCGCAAAGCGAGGCGATGGCTGTTGCGCCCCACCAGCCCACTGTTTCGATCCCTGAGGCGCAAGTTCCCCAATAGTAATTCAAGCAGCATTACTATTATGTTTATCCACCTCACTTTTAGCATTTATTTCACTTCACATACATCAACTGTTATTGCTCGCGTGCTATGGTAACCAGTTCTGCTTGGGCACTGCTTGAATAAATCGCGACGACGCAGCGCAGGCCGCAACTTGCATGTCAATCGTTCCATTCCCAAGGCTCGCGATCTCGCTGCCAAAGACAGCAACAACTCCGCGTTTTATAACATTGCAACGAGTCGAAAAGTTCACTTCATGAACACTGATTATAGAGGAACACACTGCGTTCCGCACACAAGGACAAACCACGCTGGACTCGTGGGCCCCACATTCCGACAAACTCCTTCTTTTGAGCCACGCAGTTTCCCGTAACCTGGAACCAATCTCAAGCATTATCCCCAAATTAACGTCAATGTTCTGTACCACAACAGATAGAATGAATAAACGGGAATCCAGCTGACAGCGTAAAATATCGGCAAGGAGCACTGAGCGCCTGACGTACGCAGTAGCAGCCGGATAAGGCGGCGGCCATGTTTGTTGCCATAGCTATGCCTCGTTGAGAAGGCCCTTTCAACGAATCCGGCTGGAGAGCCAATCACGTTTTAGAAGCTATCGTTTGCTTTGTTACGGCGGTTTCAGCCTTTCTATTTCTGCCATTTGTGCGTTTGCGAGCGGCTGACGATAAAAGCGGTGACCAGAAAGCTGGAGGTCTTCCTCGCCTTCCTCCCTGCTGAAACTGGCATGGGCATCAATATCCTTGCGTTTACGGCTGTTTTGGAGCAGTTTGGCGCAGTTTTCATGTTTCTGGAGCAGCTTGGCGCAGGATAACGGAATTGTGTCAAAACTGCGCAATATGCGCAGCTGTCTCGCACCTGGCGTCTTGTGAATGCCAGATCGCCTATATTTTCAATGTAAAAATATTTCAGAATTACAAATTTTATTATAGTGCATATTTCAGAATAACGCGCATAATTTATTTCCCCCATCATAATTGAGGAACATCAGTATTACGAATTCAGCTAAAAGTAACACCGTCGCAACTCTCACATCGAGCAGAAACTGCCGGTTCTCTGTGTACTCTCTGAGCGCAGTAGCTATCATCATCAACGTGTCAAGCACCAACAGCTAGTGCCACCACAAAGCTGTGGTTTAATGTGCAATAGCCTAACAGGCCTAGCCGCGTTTGCCTTTTCTCTCTCTCATCGTGCTGGGTGACGGTGGCCGGTCAGTCGTTCGTCACGCTAATCACGTGTGCGGGCAGGCATTTCTTTGTTGTGGGTGATTTCGCTGCGAAGTTTGTGCGAAATATAAATATAAATGCAGCTCACATAAAAGCAAGGAAAAAGCGAGAGCAGTCGTCATCTTTAGTGACGATGACGCAAAGGAAGACGACTGTGGTTCATCGAACATACATGATGATTTCCTGTCAAACATTGATGTTTAAGTGCACATGAACAAATTCCGCATTTTCATTGCTCGATGCAATGACGTACCTGATGAGGTATTGCGCAAGGTGGAATATGTAGAGGCATCCCTAATCAACCGTATGCTGCACGCACGAGAAGAAAATAACTGATTTCTTCAAATAAAGTAGCTTTGAAGTGAGTGCAACATTTTTATTTGAGAGTTTGCCAGTCTGCACATGCATCTGCTGCTAACGTACGCCATTTTCATTTCTAGGTTTGAGCACTGGCTTATAACTGCTAGTTTTTCATCACAACGGCATTTCAGAACAACAAACGATTTTCGGTGGTCCCACACGATTCCTAGTATCGAGATTTGACTGTATTTCATTTTGCGTTTTAAATTGCTGTAAAAATGAACAGGGTAGGCAATGGAGCCATCCCAAATTTGAGACTTCGTTGACCCAACACATTAAGGGCACATTGGTATATTATGTTTCTGCAAGCAAAGAAATACCGTATTTATCCGATTCTAACGCGCACTTTTTTCCGAAAAAATAGGCCGAAAAATCGCATGTGCGTTAGAATCGGATACAAAACCGAAAATGCCGAAACAGCGAAATTTCGTCCCACCCATCGCCATCGCCATCCCAAGATGGCGCCAAAACGTTTAGCAACGATTTTTCGGACGCAGCAAGTATAGTGAACTAGAATACTTATTCTAGTTCACTATAGCAGTAAGCCTAGGGGCCTAGACTTTTCTATCGGCGTGCACACAAATCGCCAAATCGTTCAATTTGCGCGCTTGATAACAGCAATGGCAGCAGCGGCTCCCACGCGTTCAAAACGAGCGGTCGGCTGTAGCGTGCACCTCTGGATGAGCTCTTGGAATGGGCGTGCGAGGCATGGGCCACGATTCCATCGACCATGGTTGAACGTTCGTTCAGAAGTGTGGGTGGCATCGCGAACGTGCTTGAAGGCACCGAGGACGAGATGTTGTGGTCAGCGGAGAGCGACGAGGAGCGAGATGAGTGAGATTACTTCGGGAAATAAATCGCCCGTTTCTGTCGCATTCGTTTGTCTGGGTCACAAAGTCCCGTGCGCGTTACAATCGGAGGTGCAAGTTTTTTCGGTTTTTTTTTCCCAGGAAAATGGGTGCGCGTTAGAATCGGGGGCGCGTTAGAATCGGGTAAATACGGTACATGATGAGCCAGCAGAAATATTGTATCCGGGGGGGAGAAAACAGGTGAGATGTATGGCATATAGTCTGTTCCTGACTGCCCAGCTGCCCTTTCATTCACCTCAGGCCTGCTACTGTGCGACTTCTTTCTTTGCAGCGTGTTCCAGGGGAGAACAAGAAGTCCTTGCCTCTCCCTGACAATATGCAGTTCAGAAACTTACCACGCACTCTCCAGTCCACTACGCAGCAAGACAAACCTGACCCCATCCCCCAACAACCCTTCCTACTGTTTTTTTTGCTTGGTTATTTTTTGTCATCTTCAAGAGCACACAATATCCCACAACGTGTTCATTTGGATCCCAAGGCAAAACGTAAAAACAATGTGTTGATGTTTGCCTTTCTCTTCAAGTAGCCCGGTGGCTAATGGCGCGCGGGGAGAGACAGCCTGGCCTGACCTGCTTTGCCCAAAAATAAGGCAAATCTTGCTGTTGGGCATCTTTTGCCATGCACCCATCCTCGGCGCTGTTCAAAATGTGCCAGGGTTATCACTTTTGATGAATTCTGGAGAAGGGAACAGATACATTAGATTTCAGTGCAAGAATGGTGCCTAGGTTCTGTGTTCCAAGAGGGCATGTATGGGCTCATCCGATGGCAGGTGCTGATCGACCAGTCGACAAGAACCAGTGGCCGTGTCGCTTCCGGTTAGCACTCTAAAACTAAAAGTCACGAGATCACCCTGCCTGCAATTTCTGTTTCCGGGCTGCTGTAAAAGTAATAGCACAATAGACTTTCTTTTAAACACGAAAGTGTTTTACGCCGGAATACACCAAGATCTCACTGACGTCATGTCCGTCACGGAAATGACATCACCAGAAAAAGTTCCACTGACGCGATTGCACCCGGATTCGAGCCCACAAGCTCTCTCGCCGGAAAGGGAGGTACGAAGCCCTCTGCCAACTACGTTATGAACTCACGTGTAGAAAGGCCTACGAAGGCACCTTATATCCTTCCCTATTGCCTTTTTCATTCAGATGGCGCTGCCGTCTAGGAGAGGCGAAGCGAAGTAGTGCATCATGACACTAATGAGCGCCGACAGTTGGCACTTCTATGCCAGTTAATACGTGTACGGGGGACGCGCGTGAATTGAGCCACCCTAGCAGCGTGAGCTGCAGTGCATCTCTGGCGCCTACTCCTTCCTGTGTGATGGCCCGGCGTAAGAGAACTGTCACCTTAAGTGCCGCTGTAAGGCAATGACGACAACTAGCGAATGTCACGCTCGTGATAGCTTTGGTACGATGAGACGACGCGCCAGTGGGAAGCGGAATGCGTTGACGCATTCACGGTCCAAGGTACGAACTCTGCCTCTCGCATTCCACAAGCTGAGCTCGCCACAGCACAAACGTCTGCCTTACACGCCACAGAGCACGACTGAAGTGGTCGCACCTTTGCCGAAGCGACCCGCCAGCATGACGTCGCTCGCCAGCACACCTACAAGTCATGTTCCTTTCACTGCAGCAGACCGTGACTTCACCAAACGATTCGCTGACAACCCATTTAGTTTCGTTCGCACGGTTTGCAAGCGCCTGTGGTTTCAGTCGGATTTACGCAATGCTCCGGCGCATGCAATCTAGTGTCTAACGTTGATGCGCCTCACGGTGCCATACTGACGAAATAGAAATAGCAATGTGCAAGTTCATATCGATGCACAATAAACATTCAACTGCTCCAGTGAAAGCACATTTCACTTTCGTGTTTTACCGGTTCCTATGAAGGAGGGAACAACCACATTTTTCTGCAGTGCTGCCAAAGTCACAGAGCTCGTCAGCCACATATGCCAGCAGTTTTTACACGAATGCTGGGAACAAGAGTTTGATAAAGCACTTTCGACTCACAGGACTGAAAATAAGCAACACCTGTCTACCCATCACAGCTGGAAGGTCAATGCAAGCAAGCCCACTTTGCGTGTTCTTCAAAGCTTCCACCGGAGGTGCTCGACAGTTTATCGAAACGCCATTTTATCAAAGGGATGCCCATTTAATCAAGCACCATTTTATAAAATGCCGGTTGATCGAATCAACCACATCCACCCTTTGAAATTGAGGTTACCTGGCTTTTCCAGCTATTTTCAGTCATATCTTGTGTATTTGCCATTCCACCAACTTAATCCTCATGTTTCCCTTTGGTCATGTCTCTACCATGCATTATTAAACAAGGAGCTCCCAACGTGTTCTTGCAAGCTTTTTCTGATGCTCTTTGTAACATTTGTCACCTCTGTTTCACTATAATTTTTTGGTCTAAATTTGCATTCTTAAAATTTAGCTGCCCGCTCACCAGAACTGTTAACGTGGTCCGTTTAAAGCCCCAGAAATTACCATGATGAGGTTCTCCATAGCAAGCACCGAAATAGTGCTCAGTTATGTGACACGGCAGCTCTAATAACATGACTAGAGCCATTAAAAAAGCTACGCCTAAGAGTAACGACACTGACGAACGGCGGCAGCCATTTTGGTGCCCGACACCAGGGTGGCCAGCTTTAGGCCACCTATTGCGGCTGACGTTGACGGGCGGAATTGTTCCGGGCACCGCTTGGCAACCATGGCAGCTGTGTTACTTTTCGAAGAATTAGAGACAGCGCGCCCGTGCGATGGGGTCAGGCTCGGTTACGCTAGCGTAGCTCATTTAGTGGCTCTAGGTTGCGCTAGAGCCACTAAATGAGCTACGCCTTTTAAGTGGCTATAAGTTACGCTAGGCCACTGTCGTTCTTTTCCAGCGGGAAGCGATGCAGGCGTTTTCCACCTTCCCGCCGGTTGAAACAGCACAGTACAGGGAAGCACGGCATCACTACTCTAGTGTCTGGGGGCTTAAAAACTCACTTCCAACGTGTCATACAGCCGCACCGCGCTCGGAAAATCACGACTCATCGAAGAGCGCGTGCGCGGCAACACAGAGGCACCAAAATGTCAGTGCCCATGGGTCTTCCGAGGTAAACAAATGTCACGTGGCGCGGTTCGACCAATGGCCGCTGTCGGTGGCATAGAACAATGACAGAAAAGAGTGCCGATACTCTGAAACCTGATCTAGTGGCTCTAAACATGACCAAACCAGGACAAAGTCAGTTAAAGATGATCAGCTGGAGGTAAAAGAGAAACGAAGACATCCATTCCGGACTACAGCAGTGGTTCGCCATCAAGCCTTTGCTCTAAACTGAACCTTGTAAATAGTTTGCAAATACATCTCCTTGCACCACGTAACAATATCTTTTATGTCCTAGCTTTTGCACCCCTCACCGTTAAAAACTCGGTGCTTGCGGCCGCCCTTCAAAAGTGAAAAATGCATGCCTCCCTTTTGTTTCTTTGCCGCAGGTGCACCTTCAGGGCAGACAGGAAATTGTTTTCTGAAGCGCAAAATTGAAGAAGAGTTGTATGGCCACAGCCTTTTTGTGTCTGCCCTAGATAGTAACTTCCGTTTGAGCACCTGCGTGGAGGAAGCACGTGCAGGTCTGGTTCATCCCTATGATTCATCTCAAGGACAGAGGCCACCTGGCACCATCTATTTTCCTGCCTTCCATTGCGGCCAACATCTACATGGAACATTTGCTAGCAGACTTTGCCGACACGTTTGCACCAGGCTAGGGCCTCATCGAGGTTCCTATGGTACGCATTGATACACGGTACTGAAATTCTGGAAGTCCCGTATGCCTTTTGTACGGAGGATGACTAAATTTGACCACCTTTGGCAGCGGGTATCATAGTCCCTGTACCTCATTTTAAGTGGGTCGTGCCGGTGGTACTGACAATGAAGCATTATGGTTGCATTCACCTTTGCAGAACCTCTCAGTAAGCAAAGCATGTCACACTGAGCAAGACCTGTTGATCCGGGTGGAAAATATCCTGGCAACGTTCAACGGCAGTGAAGCTTTTGCCAAAATTGACTCAAGTGAGACTTACAATGAGCTGCCATTGGACGAGGATGCCACGCTGCCCTTGGTTACAAATATGCATAAAGGTGGCTCTTCTCACCTGCCATTTGGAATGGCATCCGCTCAGGCAACGTTTCAGTGATGCATGCAGACCATCTAGCAGGGGCTCCCTAATGATCTCCTTGCAACAAAATTTTCTTATCTCATTCCGCCATCAAGTGCTGCCTTCTCCCACTCCTAGCAATTCTGTTGCCCTGGTGGTCCACTAGTTGTCAGCTCTCCACATTACATGCCCAGCGAACCTCCTTTCCTGTTTCCTAATTTTAGCCAGGACGTTTTCTACCACAGTTGACTCCCCAATTGAAGACACTCATTATAAAGCCCTTCCATACCATCTACTGCCACTTTTTTTGAGTACCACCAACCTTTGAAGAGACCCCACCACCCAGTTCCACTTCTACCAAATTTAAAAAACCTGCCCTCTTTCATCTCCGCCTTCCATGTTTTTGTTACATTCGGTGAAGACTCACTGGCGATACACATGTACTCATACGCGCTTTCAAAACACTTTTTGGCTGTCTACCCCAGCATTCTGCACTGCAAAATAACAATGTGCATGTGCCGGTGTGCAATGACGAAGCGGTTGTGGTACAAACTGGTGGCAGAGGCAGATTCACCAGCAGATTCCTGGGCCCAGAGGCAGATTCCTGGGCCCAGTCAAGCTGTTTGTTTCAGCTTTTAGCCCTGGCGACCATCCAGACAATTTTTTCTGGAAAATAAAGATGAATTGAAAAAAAAAATTGACTATCTTGGCAACACTTCCGCTTCTGTAGCTCAAAGCCGACGATAATAAGGATAAAGCCCCTTGATAACAGTTCACAGTGCGGTAGATGAAAGCGGTATGGAGGAGCCTGACATTGCTTGTGAAGCAAAATAACAACGATGCTCCATTCAATGCATGTACCAGTAGGCTGCGACAGTGCAGTCATAGAAACCGCAGTGGGAATTCTGGCAACAAAAATTAACCTTTTTTTAAAGGAAGTTGAGAGAAGCGCGAAAGATAAAAGTGAGTCCAACTTTCACTAAAAGTGAGTCCAATTGATCAACAAACCTTCAAAGACCCTCATCGCAAACGAAGAACGAACCCATGTGATGATTCTTTGCGCATCAGGTAAACGCATGTACGAGCTATCTAAATGTATACCGATACGTGGTTCATGAGATAAAGGTACACTATTGTAATCCTTCTTCATGATCCATGCAAATATTGTCTTCCCTAGAACCGTTCCTTTTTTACGATTTTCAAGTAACCATTTTGACCCAATGGAAGCCTGGTTTCACGCACACACCGCGCGTCCGGAGATCTTATCAGAGCTTTTCGGTCGACCGACCAGTCTATGAGGAGATGCATTTGTTTTATGACAAGGCGCCATCAGTCTAACTAAGAAAACTTTTACTTCAAGGACATGGTGGCACATCCACTTCTGAAGCTCAGAAGAAAGGAGAGGATGAGGACAGGTTGGTGCTACTTAAACTGCATTGGAGTGATGGTTTGAGCTAGTTGGTGCATACTAACTAATTTCAAAACAGCGCAAAAAAAAAAAAAAACAAAAAAAACAGGACAAAAAACGTAGCACTGACGATAACGCAGCACTGTGTGTTGCCATATCTTGTCCCAATTTTTTGCGCTGCTCTGAATTTAGTTTGTGCTACTTAAGACTAGGTGGTGGACAAAAGATGTATGAAGGGCTTTTCCTTTCATACTAAGCGTTAGTAATATTATTGTTTCTTATTCTTCAGCAATACCTTCAGTGTTATTCTACAGCGGGACCTGCGCGCATGAATCAACAAGGACCGTGGCAGGTATTCTGATCATTGATTGCTTCGATAGCAATCACCACAGATACCAAGTTCCACGTACGAGAAAGCAGGTGACAGTGTGGTGAAAAGTTGTGTTAGGGACTGTAATTCGCAGCTGTAATCATGGCGGCGATGAAGTATCAGCCGCAACGTTAAAGGAGCCATGAAGAGAAAACAAAAAGTTTGTTTTATTCGAAAGATTAGGTGTTTCATAGTACCTCAAGCGCTTTCTCGGAAGCAAATGATGCTTTATTCACTGAGAAATAAGGCAATTTAAGCCAAAATTTTAAATCTCCCGCTAAATTGCACATTTCGTGACGTGAACAATGGCGTCATGCGAGCCGGTCCATGAAACAGATACTTAGTATGTCGACTCCATATAGCACCCACACACGGGACACAGACAGGAACGGGAACTCGAGCCGAAAACGAGACGGTGGCCATTTTAAAAATACTAGAAAAACCTAGTGCACCCGCAGCCCTAGTCACGGAATCGCTTGATCCGGTCAACAAAACTCTCGCCGAGAAGCTCGGGCTTGCATTTAACAACCTCACACCACTTGAACGCTCAATGCATCTAAGTGCACAAGCGGCAGGAGTCGTGGGATACACGGATGGACCGGAAAGCGACCATTCCGCGATACCCACAACAGACGAACGCCAAGCCATCGGCACCGCTGCCTCGTCAGCCCCGTCGCGACGGACAAATACAGACTGGTACGTATGTGCCGTATTTTTATTACGGTTAATATCAGTTCAATTTCAGTAGCAGTATCGCTTATGCCAGTTAGCCGGTGTCGTGTATGGAAAGCCGTTCGCGTGAGCTCTCTGCTCCGACCAGGAAGATACGAGCGTCAACGCGCACTGTGTACGGTATTTTTTTTTCCAAGCTCAGAGCGCTTTGACGGCGATTTGACGAAGTCGGCGACGAGCAGCGGCATGTCCCAGGAGTGAGCGAACGTAAGGGTCCCTGCCGTAATCACTTCGTCGGAAAAGAAGCGGGCGCACTCGTACTTCCTTTAGCTCCCTTTCTTCTCCGTTTGCAATGTTCACAAAACGTAGCGACTTGCTTTGCCGAGGTTCGTCGTTGGGCAGCACATGAAAGGAGGTCTCTTCACCGGCGGGGATGTCGCACTCCCTCGACGATTTGCCCGTAATACATGGGCATTTCAGGATGCAGCAACATAATTTCATTGTAAATTACTTGAACTAACTGAAGTTTTCAGTGGTTGTAAACTGGAAACGAGCTCGTAACGACAGAAGCAAGCCAACACCATTCCGAAACTTCTGCGACGACTGGCACTATCTCGTCGCTGCTTGCTGTTCCTTACTCCCCTTGTTTCTATTTTTACCTTTGCTGGTTGGCGATATGACGGCCAACCTCCTGTGAAGGGATTACGATACCAAGCAAGGTCACGGCTGTGCGTGCTGGAACGGTTCGTTGGCCCCGAAGAGCCTCAAACCCGAAAATTCGTCTTCGCGACGGCGAGATGTCGAGCTCGGCTGGCGGTAGTTCCGTACGCATTGGCGTACACGTTTGCGTGTTCGTTCGGAACTTCAACCGTTTACTCCACCGTTCTTAGTGTCATAAAAGGAATGTGCAGTAAGTTTAACGAGCATATAGCTCACTATGCAAACTGGTAAGCCCTGCCTAACTTGCGTTTGCTTTTGCCGGCCTCCGCCAATCGCAGAGCACTCTAGTGTGACATCACCACTCACAGACCGGATCACTCCAGCCTTGAAGAACCCGGCTACAACTGTTTTTGTAGAAATGGAGTCCCAAGAGTAGGAGACCCATTTGGCCACCTCTCCAAACGTCGCGCGTCTGTTGCGTGCTGTCGTAAATCAGCAAAATAAAGGTGCCATGGCAGACGGAAGTGACGCGACCAGAAGCGGCCCAAAAATCGAAACTTATCAGCAAGCTGTTATTTTAAAAATTAGCAGCACGTTTACCTCCTTCAGAGTAACTCTCTGTAATAATTTATAAGCTGCATTTTGTTTTTGCAACCCAGCTTGATATTACTTTGAATTTATTCTGAACTGTAGTTACTGCGCATGGCAGAAAGTGGCGCGCGGTTGTCGCAGGCCATTATCATTGTTTTTGACCAGAAAAAGCTGCAGATTCTTTGGTTTAACGCCCCGAAGGCACATATGGGCTATGAGAAACGCCGTAGCGGTGGGCTTCGGATTCATTTAGACCTCAGAGCTGTGTCTCTTAACGTGCGCTCGCCACGTGCGGCCGCCGCGAACCGGACTTATTCCATACATAAGTCGCACCGTGGATAAGACGCACGAACAAAAATTTCAGAAAAAAACCACGACTTATACACCGGAAAATACGGTATTCCACGTGCTTAAACAGAAGCTGTTCTTTTTTAACATCTACTGCGCGCACCACGAGCGTACGGCTCTTGAGAGAGCATCGATCATTGATGGAAGAGCCGCCTTACGGGCTGTATTGGTAGTCGAAGGAAGAGCTTCTCCTTGCGATACGATTTGCTAGGTAGCCACGTTGCCGCGTGTTTGTGTTGCACTGAATCGTCCCGTCTGTCATAAGTGCCCTGGGCCGAAAATCTTTTGAAAAGATTTTCGGGGGGTGTTGCTTTGGTCAGAAGAACGCTTTCGGCACTCATACACAGCAGCATTCAAACGGGCTGCTTCCTGTGCTCGCTTTTTTTTTTTGAGAGAGAGAGATGAAATTTTGGGGGGTCAACCTACATTCGAGTCGACTTACAATCGTGTAAATACAGTATGTCCTCGAGGCCAATACAACCAATGTTGAAGAGCAATAGCACTGTACTCTGATGATTATAATGGAAGTTGTTTCTCAAAATTTTTGTATTCAAAACGCACCTTACGCTATATTCAAGTTTGCAGGGGTGAGACAGCTGAATCAGATTTGGGAGCAGTTTTTGGAGCAGCGAAATCTTGATTTTGGAGCAGAAGAACCTTGAATTGGAGCAGAAGAACGACATTAATTATGTCACCTTAGTTGCCTCAAAATCAAATTGTTGCAATCTCGAGGGGAAGAAACGCACTTTTCCATCCGTTTTGAACGTACATAACACGGAAATAGACATTCAATAAAGTTTTTCTACCAGAGTATCACGAGATAATAACTGCACTACCTTCTTACAAACTATTTTAAATACTTAGGCTCTATGCATGGATTACGAGGAGGGTAGTCGAAAATGTCGAATTTAAAAACTAATCAACCATAAGGCATTTTTATTACCATGTGAATGCCAAACTTATTATTGTCGTCGCAGACTTGGCTTTACGCACAAATGTAGAGCCACAGCAAAAGTTGCGCAAAGCGAGGTGACTAGTTGTCACATCCCACCAGCCTTTCCATTTCAATCCCCAAGGCGCACATTCACTACGATACTAATTTGAGTAATGCTGGTATGTTTAACCGCCTCCCTCTTGGCAATAAATTTCACTTCAGATAAATGAACCATTATTACTAGCGTGAAATAATAGCCCGTCCCGCTATCGGACACTGCTTGAACATTTTGCGGCGATGTAGCCTGCGCCGCTTCTTCTGCAGCGTTGATCGTCCCATTCCCGCTGCTCGCAAACTCGCTGTGAAAGGCGGCAATAACTCAGCGTTTTATAACACCGCAATGAGTCCAAAATTTCACTTAAAGCCCACGCTGGCCTCACACTCGAAGCCGAAACACGGCGAACTCACGGGTTGTTTTTTATGAACTCCCGTCTTTCGAGTCCCGCCACGTACCCGCAACAGATCAAACGAATAAATAATAAACCCAGTTACCCCGATAACTAAAACTAAGGTAGAAATCGGCGAAGAGCACTCTAACCACAAGCAAATGCTTCGCCCGGCAGACACGTTTTCACATCTTCACCACACAAAGACGGCGGTGCCCAGTAAGGTCGTTCCGGAGATACGACGCTCCAAAAATTGCCGTTTTTTTCATCAACTTGCACAAGTAGTTCGATGCCTCCGTACACATAAGTATTTTTTCTAAAGGAATTTGCAATGGTTTTCCATGGGAAAACTGTGAAAACGCACATGTGCAACCCGACATTGTGACTTTCGAAAAAACTATCCCGGGGACAATTTTATGCCGGTTTTTTGTTGAATGATCAATCAATTGAACCTTTTCAAACACCATCACATTGGGGGTGCTGGAAAATAATGCCGCCAGTAAGCATTTTCCCCCACTGAAACTGACGGGAGCGTTAAAATCCTTGGCTCTCAGACTGTTTTGGAGCAGTTTGGCACAATTTTTGCAATTTTCAAGCTTTTGGAGCAGCCTGGCGCAGGAAAACAAATTTGTATCCAATCTGCGCAATATGCGCAGCTGTCTCACCCCTGAGTTTGTAACATTATTATAACGAGCTTTTTTTTTTACTCGCATTTTTCTTCAAAAAAGCTATGGCAAAGGATAGATGGACAGCACCATGATGATGGAGTGGCTCAGTGCTGTGTGGAGAAAATGTCCAAGCGTGCATCTCACAATTCCGGCAACACTCATATTGGATTCATTCAAAGATCCCCTGACCAGTAGTTGAAGGACGCGTAGGGCCAAACACTGACTTCACTGTCATTCCCGAAGGCAAGACGGCAGAGCTCCAGCCATTTCAGGTATACACAAACAAGCCGTTCAAACATCTTGGACAAGGGAACGTGGGCAGCAACTTGAAGACAACACCAAGTGCGCTCAGTGGAAGGCTTTGCCACCTTTTCACAAATGACGTTGCAGCTCTCGCCAAGAGAGACAAAGACGTGAGCAGTGACGACTAGTAATTGTGCATGCATTTACTTCCAATTTTGCTACAGCCAATACAGCCAGCATCCACATTTTCTTCGCTGTTTTCAGTTGCTCTACTTCGCATTACAGTCTACGCTCGTTACAGCGGATCCGGCAACAACGGACTTTCGGTTACAACAGACCATTTCTGTTGGTTTGTCTGGTATCCATGCATTTTAAATGGAGTCCACTCCGCTCACAACGGACCCGGCTAGAGCAGACTATTGGCTACAACAGACTAAATTTTAGGCGAAAATTGTTTCGACTGAACGTTTATAGCGGACTTCCGCGGGGCCGGCGCCCGGTGTGCTTTTTCGTTTATTTTGGCTAGAAAACTATTATGTCTGGCAACATTGCTGGCAGCCGGGTCGTTGGCGCAGCCAAGCCAAGCCAGTGGCTTTTTTTTTTTGTGCGACCAGCGGCATGAGCGGCAGGGTAGCTGATTTCCCTGTCGGATAAATTAAGCGTAATTAACGCTGTTGAACACGAGGAAAAACAGGCTGACATCGCCAGAAGTACAGGCCTTTCTAAGCACAGCGTCCGCTGTACCATCAAGAACAAGGCCGCTGCCGATAAACGCGACTCCGGTGAGATTAAAAACAGGGCTATCGAATACTCGAAGTGGTGCACTCGGAGGCGAGTCTGCCCTCGTCAGTTTTTTTATGTAATAAAAATCTCGGGTTCAGTGAAGTTCGGCTTTTATTATTCCCACGCATGCATCGTTCCCGTTCCGTTCGGTGAAAAAGGTAAGAAATGCCTCAAGTAGGGGTTGTTCCCCATCCATTGTGCGCAATCTGCCGGTAACCGTGCGCAGTCCAACTGGTCTAACTTTCGATTTTACAGCTGACCGTCATCAGATTATTTCATTACATCTGTTTCAATGACCAGAATAAAATCGCTAAAAATGTGGAATCTGCCTTGAGGGAACGTCAGGCAGCGATCCGATTTGTTTGACGAATGGTTTCGGGAAAACCTGCCTCGTCGTGAGGGGATTTAAAAGAGCCTAGCTAATGCTGATGGGCACGACTGATGTTTTATAGCTGGTTTATAATTGCGCCTAGTTATATTCTTGCGTTATTTGCTCAGCTTATCTTGCGTCTTTACAGGCTTGACCACATGCGCTAGGCCTTTTCGAAGTGCCGGTGCTAAGTTTTGGAAACGGTGTTTACGCGATTCTTTGCCCTCGCGCGAACACTGTGCAGAGGTGCTGCAGGCGTGTAGAAAGAACAAAGTGTATATACTATGCATGCAATATCGGTCAAAGTACTCACTGTAGAGCTCATAGCCCCCCCCCCCTTCCCCCCCCCCCCCCCCGTCGGATACTGCATACTTCGGCTACAGCGGACGTTTTCTTCCGGATTCAGAGGGTCCGTTGTAACGGGCGTAGACTGTACAATTATAATACAAATATATTTTTCACGAGGTTAGAAAGTACTTCCTTGTGTTACATTCACAATCCTATCATTGACAAGAACATACGGCAAATGTTACTAAGAGGATCCCAAGGCCGAGCATGACAGCGTACGAGAGTCAGACAACAAAGTGGCCGGCTTCCGCAAAAATATCTCTAAATTAGAAGTCGCCACAACCGGCATGCAGCCGATCAGAGCGTTCAAATCCAGCAGGCTCCCCTCATCTGCAGTCCCATAAAAGAGAAGGGTTCTCCTTTGCCAATTGGAAGAGGCTGGGAAGAGGGAACCAGCACTGCCGAGAAAAGACGTGCACACAGTGTGCAGAAGATTCCCACTCAGATGAAATTCCCAGAGGGAGTAAGTACTCACTGTCGGTGGGCGAGGCGACCATGTCCATGAGGTGCAAGTCCTCGTCGGCCAGCAGGTCGTTGAGCAGGTAGTCGCTGGGTGTGCAGCCCATGGCGGGGCTGGCGGTCGCGTTGCCCATGCTGGCCATGCCCGAAAGCGCACAGCCCATGCCCCCGGCACTCATGTTGCCCCCCATGCCACCGTAGCCGGCCATGCCCGGAGAGTACAGGTAGTCGGGGAAGTCCTGGCCGTACGTCGGGCCCTCGGCCAGCGATGACACATTGTTGCAGGGCAGCCCCGAGCAGGCAGTCGCTCCTGCAAGGGAAGAGCGACAGGACGGCGAGGAGGTCAGCCAGAGCCTCCTTCGAAGGACTTCTAAAGAATGCATAACGCGCACGTAACTGAAGGATGGCTGCACGCAGTTATTCGCTCACTTTGCAGTGCGCACATCAGGGAGGAGTTGTGTTTCTATTTCTTTAGCTGTGTTCAAAACGCATTTTAGGACTCTTTTGGGCGTCCCTTCAACACCAACTCATAAACTACCCTGCCTAGTAGCATGCCTTCAACTGATGCAGATCCCGAGACTGCGAAAAACAGAGTTCAACATCTAGCTCTCAGCCATGGCAGTAATAATTCAAAATTGCAACCAAAGTTTTGACACTTTAGAGTTTTGGCTTTTAAAGAAACGCTTTACTACTCTCGTCCAGCGGTTTCGCCGCGGATGCGCAAGTTCACCTTTTGACTGCAGACACACCCCTTTAAAGCGCATGACGTGACTCGCTGGGCCCACTTTCGGCGCTGCGCACAAAGCTCGTTTTCAGTCATTCTTCTCAAATAGTGGCGGCGGCCGCGACAGATGCGGCTGATCAGCTGATAGCCAGCCGACCAACCACGCAGCCTCCCGGAGCATGCGCCGCTGGGTCGTCTCGGGCTACGTGACTCAGAGGAACGCCGTGTTTGCCGTGAATGAGAGAGAGAGCAGGCCCCCTTCTGTGAGCACTGCACGGGACCGAACGGCTTTGAGCCGTGGTCAGCAAAACAGCTACATCAAAGGTTAAAACCAAGACTCAACCAGACTAAGCCAAGCTTTTATTTTGCATATCCAAGGTCAGCTGAGCTAAACCACAGCCATTTTTTTTTTCTTTCTTACCACCGACTTAAACTGCTCCCTTACGGGGATCTATTCCAAGTAACATTACTGTTCTAGAATTGCTTTTGGGAGGAGAGGCAGTTACAGACATTTTAGATTGTTCCGGGCACACAGCACCATCTCGGAGAGTTTAACTTGGCCCACCACACATGCGGTGCTCGTACTGAGCGAGGCTGACGAGCCACGTACCGAAGGCTCCCTGCAGGTAGGCGTTGCTGTGGTCCATCGGTGGGGGGCCCAGGGTGGCGTTGTTCAGGAGCACGCCGGGGAAAGGGTCCGTGTAGTTGTGGGGCGGTGGCCCCCCAGCCGCCAGGGGGGCACAGGGCTTCTCCACACTGGGCTCCCTCTGCTCGTGGCCTCCGCCCCAGCAGTCATCCGCAGCAGGGTACAGGTCGGCCGCCTGCACAGCCACAACAAGACCCACAGGGTGAAACCACTGGCGCTTCGCATGTCCCAGTTGCACAGCAAAGGGAAAAGTCAAGGTTCTCCAAGCAGTACTACTCACATCCAACGTTCTTTCTCTAAATGCAAAGCAATCTCTGGTTTCGCTAATCCCCAGATAAGGGTACCTAGGTCTTCGCAGAAAAGAAATCCCGTAGTGCCTGCATGTAACACTCCTTAACGCCAACGGCAGCTGCTGTGACTTCTTGAGCACACCTACGACAGCAGTACAGAAAGCCAGGACTTTGAAAACTAAAATAGCAGCCTAAGAATGCTTCGCATCAAAGGTAATCCGAACATGGTTTTCTAGAGGAGGTTCTGAGATTACAACACAGCAAGCCTGCAAAAGCAGCATCGCCATTCTGAAACACTGCGGGGCTACAGGTCATCCCAGCTACTACAATAGTGCATGACTATTCTTAGCAGGCATTAAACAACCAGTTCTGCAGTGTTTTCGTTTTATATTTGCATTTCATTCTTTTCAGCAGCGCGAAGACAGCCATGGAGCGATTGCCAGGAGCAGCTGGTAACTTCTTTTGGGAAACCAGAAACCGTCAGATTGGCCTTAAGCTTGTGACACCTTCCCATTTGTTACACTCGAAGTTGTCCCAAGAAATAGGTGCTGCTTTAAATAGTGGACCAGAAGACATTTGACTGTTGCTGAAGTGAGTAGGCAAGCACAGACAGAAATCCATTTGATGATTTACAAAGACTGCTTGAAACAATAAAGGAGAGACAGCATGGGAGGTTTGTAGAGAGGAGAGATCAATGTGCCAGAGCTGCACATGCATCGCAGAGTATATGCAAGATTCTGCTAACTCAGATAATTTAAACTAGTGTTTCGGTTTTGTGGTCCAAAGGCTAACTGCTGCTTAGCAAATTGAAAATGATAAAATTAACAAAACTGCATAAGTTTTGTTAACAGGGCTGCATTAGCACTAACTACAGGACACAGTAGTAGCCTGCTCATGTCCTAACAGACCCCTTTGGTGATACAAAGGACAATAACTAAGCTTGTCTTGTTAAAATGTCCCTGATCCCCTCCAAAGAAATGTTGCATGCTAAACCTAATGCAAATATCATCCCTAGCCACATAACACCAACTAGCTGGCTGGATAAAACTTTTGTTTCAACTCACGGAAGTTTAGCTGTCTATATTGCAGCAACAGCTAGAAGTGGGGCTAGTCTATTTAGCCTCTGGAGGAATTGCGCCAAGTTTTGGTATTCTGTCTGTGTGCATCATGTCTGCTATACGACTGGTATGCTAAGCAGCGAAGCCCTCGACATAACAGTTAATCATGTACTACATTACAAGCATAGGACAATGGCTGCATAACCTCAAGCCATGCCTTTTAGATGAGAACCATACAGAAGAGAAGTATAAAAATGATTCGATCTGACAGTTTAATCTGAAATGTTTTTCGTGCATGTTATTAAAAGAAGTTTTTAGCTTTGCTGCTCCCAGTAGCAGGCAGCATTCAACAATCGATGGAATACATTTTCCCATTTATTGGTCGCTGCATAAACGATGTACCTGCTTGTTTGTCATAATTCATTTAATTGCACAAACAGTTCGCTTTAAACAGAAAGCGAACCTCGAAAAACAGTCCAGGATGACTAAGCTACACGCGCGCGCTTTACGTCCGTATTCCGCCAGAACCAGTCCATGCGTGTGCCTTGCCCGCGTCGCGGGCATGTTCACGGATATCTCGCTGCACACATCAATGCCCGCCACGCTATGACCCCTTTCAAACGAGTGGCGGCGCCGCCAGGAGCAGGCAGGCCAACCAGGCCTGCATATGATAAGCAGACCGTCAAGCAGATAAGGGGCTGCACGAGGAAGCGAAAGGCTCCCCCCGTGGGCGAGCTCCTTTGGGGGCGCGGCCAACCAAGCGTGGACATCCTTCGGCTGATCAGAGGCGAACAATGCCCGGCTGCTGGCGAGCAGCTCTGGACGCTAATGAGCGCGTCCCGCCGCCCCCGCCACGAGACGTCCGTCCGCGCGCGCGCGCACGCGTCGGTGGGCGCGCGCCGCGTCTCGTTGCTGCAACAAACACCTCACCTTTCCGAAGCTCGTACTTCCCTCCTCTCACTGCCACTGAGATCATGTGGCCGTCGATGCGTAGGGGCAGACGATCGGTTAAATGAAAGAGACGAGTATGTAGTACACAACCGAGCCAATGGGCATGCAGCCGTATGCAACAGCGCGACGCACGGAGGCGCGGAAATTTCAAAGGCTTTCCCGCGCAATCGCGTAGGGTGCGCACAGAGGTAGATTAGAATTCCCTTCGTGACGCTTCTTCCTTCGGACCTGCATCGTGTCACACCGCGTTGCTTTGGAGCTGCACCCGTCGGATCGGATGTAGATGCCGCACACGCCAGGCCTTCCAATTATTGTTTTTCGTCATTTCAGTGTCATTAATGTACACGTCTCCTCCCTGTGCACGGCTAACACGCCACACATCCGCTAAATTTACCCCGGCGAACTTGCCAGCGTGTCCTCGATCATAGCTTCAGCAAATCAGCGCTGAGGGCCAGTACGAGAGAAATGGCACTTTCCAACGCTCTTTTCTCGTTAAGAAAGCACGCCAAGTGGTCGAGAAAATTCCAAACATCGCCGGCGCATTCTATATTTTAATCTGGTATGTAATGAGACGAAATGACAGCCGGTGGATTACCATGGTAACAGAGTGACTACCGAGAGACGGGTCTACAAACCGGGGAAGGCCATTTACTCGATGGAGGGACTGAATCAGAAAATTCGGAGGCAAGGAATGGACTCGGACCGCGCAGGACAGGAGAGGTTTGGAGGTCGGCGGGAGAGGTCTTCGTCCTGCAGTGACTTAAATAGGCTGTCGACGATGATGATAGTCATTACACAATCTCTACAACTCACTTCAGTGTCATTTTCCGCAAACGTGGCATTGAAGTTACAGAAAAGACGCCGCGTACCAGCTTGCATTGTTGCAAGCGACATCAGAGAGAAGGTATTGCTCCACCCCATCTCCCGTCCCTGACCCACGGCTGTGCCGCTGGTAGGTCGTTACTAATAAGCAACCAGTGATCCACAAAGTACTACAGTGTAAAGTAACCGCCTGCGTGCCAGTGGCCCCACTGGCGAGCAAACCCACCAATAATATTTCTGACTTTCGAATGACAGATAAACATGACAAACACGCTGAGCTTTTCGCATTTACAAATTTACCCCTACAGCCAGAATTTGCGACCAACGCGCGCAACCACTCTTCCGCAATATGCACGCCAGAAGTTACAATTGAGTCATTTCAACTGTGCCCACGTGATCAGCGGCTGGTTGTGCACGTGTTCGTACGTGGTGCCAAGCTTTCATGTTCCAGATGTTCACGTGGCCTTCTTCCGGCAGGACAGTAAGGAGTCAACCGCAATAATTTGCGCCCAAGGCATATTTTAAGGTCGTGAACGTAGTACCACTAAAGCGGGTGATCCTCAAACTATAAACGGAGCTTTTAGAGACGTCAGTGAACACATCGCGACATCCAAGGAACGCTTTCTACACAAGCACGGCGACCGGGGCACAAAGTTTGCGGAAAGTGGAGAAAAAAAGCCGCGCAGGGTCCGCGCCCCGTCGCTTTCACCGTAATTACACGGAACAGGCAATTTTTTTTTTCGATTACTTCCAAACTGACAACAAATACAGCTTTTTAAAGTTAGACACCGAAGAAAATCGAATTTCTGCGCGCACTTCAAAAAGCACAACCACGGATACTGGTTCATGAAAGTTCATGTGCCGAACGCGCACACGCGAGCGGACGCGCGCGAAAAATAAAAAAGCAACGAAGGAGCAACGACACGCTTCCAGCAGTACAGGGGGGCCCACTGCAACAACGCTGCCCGTCACAGAGCTAGAGTCGGGAAAACGCACGCTCATTTATGGAAGATCACGGTCGGCCCCGGAATTTCATGGGGACACACGCAACACGGTCTATTTTTGGCGGCGTTCAGAGTGAACCTCGAACACCCCGCCCTTTCAACCTACCTCAATGCCACCATAAGTTTTCAACTCACCCACTGGGAAAACATTTGCCACCGCTAACAAATTTCAACCTAAAAAAAAAAACGAATTAAAATGGTGCAAGCTTGTACTCTTCCCTTTTCGCTCTAGAAAAGAGCGAACGGTTTCGCTTGTTGGTGTATAGTGAGCCATCACTGCTGAATAAAATCAAAGCCCCTTTCTTAAGAGATAGTTAAAACGTGAAGCTTTCTCCCACACAACCTGAGTTAAAGTCCAAAGCCAAAATCCAAACTGCCGCGACCATGTCGGAATCGACGTCGGACTCATAACGCGAAGGGCCCAGGTTCTATACCGACCAGGGGAAAGTTTTTTTTTTTTTTTTTTTTGAGGCGCATGACGTGCCTTCGTTTATCATCATCGTAGTTTTGTGAAAACCACTGTGTAATGGTGACTTTCCTCCACTGCTTTGTGGCGCGACATGGAGCGCCATCAGTGAGGCAAATAAAGTCTCGCTTAAAATAGGACGGGGGGGGGGGGGGGGGGTAGAAAACTAGCGGACGCTACCCTAAGCAATCATAAGCAGCAACTCGGCTTGCAATCGTGTATAATGGAGCGCCCGAAACACGATGGTAACAGCGTGGTGTAGCGGCATTCAATTCCGTAATGGTGGTTGTGCCAGTGCGCACTGACGCACCTCCTCCTGGAGCATTAAATGCGACCCAATACAGGAGGCGATACGCAGTTCCGCCATGAAAAGGTTATCAGGTCACAGGCATAGCGAGCCTTTCACGGCTATCACACGCAGGGCAATAGATTTGCAGCATCACCAGCCAGTCCTACCATGCATTGATACAAGCGATAACCACTTGTGCCAGGGTATTCGCCAGCGCAAGGCTCAGCGCGTGTTCGTTTCAACGGCGTTCGCTTCGAGAGTGCTCGGATATGGTTAATAGACAATAACGTGCAGCAAAACTTGGAAGCCAGCGTTGCAATTTTATGACATCGGTATACGTAGTCGCTCAAGCTCTAAATTACGGGGAGCAAAAGAAAAAATGTTTTCTTCCGGGAGGAAACGGACGGCGATTTGGCAGGACAACGAAGTTCATTTCGTGGCAGGGCGGTTGCGGTGGCAGCTCGTGTAAACGCGCACAGAATAAACACCGCGCCGGTTACCAAAAATAGACGGCAATGTAGTATAGCGCCCCTGTTTCTGCACGGACCCGCAAAGGATTTGCGGCACATCTCGAAACGGACGCTTATGCCACGAAAGCTTCTCATTTGGAAAGAAAACAGCTTGCGCTGAGTATTTGCGAGATCCTACATTAGCGTGTGGCATCCAGGACCGCGAGGGAGATAAAGCGCAAATGAATTAAACGTATGACGCGCCGGGCCTGAGGTCGTACCTTACGTGTAGCATGGGGTCGGGTCCACCGCGAAACTCGATGCTGTACTACGCCGGACGTGATTGAAAAAAGTTTGAAAACAAGCGCAAAATTCTCATTACGCAGTAAAAGAATAAAGAAAAGAAGTGACGCACGCTGGAGATACTGAAATGCTATAAATACGTAATATAGCATACCGTCCTGAAATGCGACAGATTTCCCACGAAAATTCCCGATGGTGACACCGGACGGCACCAAAGTACAGTCGGAGAACAGCACACTGCTTGCCAGCAAAGCAGTAAAGCATGCCACCAAAAATGTGAAGTTTAATGGCATATACGATAAAGTCAACTCAGCTAAGCAGTGAACGCATGGTCCTCACACTACGTTCAATAAGGAAATTCCGAACCAAACCACAGCCGATAGAAGCGACACGAAAACACAAGAGCCGGTTTTACGAAGCGCGCGTTCTCTAGCTTAACAGGAACGAAACCATTACAACGCAACCATCCGCTGTTGCTAAAACGAGGAAATGACACAGCTAGTGCACGGCACAGGCGAAACTACACTTTCACTAAGCCTAAATCACTGCGGAATAGAAAGGAGGCGGAAGCCATTACTTGCAAGGCACCTAGACGGCCCCAGACAAGGTTCTTGTCATCCACGTTTAGGTAGGAATTGGCCACACCCGCGTCGTGGCTACTCCGTAGCGTCACCGTTGACGACGAGTCACGCTGGCCAGGCATAGTCACTGTAGTTCGCAGGAAGCACACCTCGTTTTCACCAAATCATGCCACACTAAGCCGGCGCGCACTGTTACCGTGGTTGCGGTACGCGCTTCGGCGTGCAACGTTGCACCGCAGTGACGCCATACGGCGCTAAGTCTGCGCCGATATTTTTTTTTTATTCCGTGCTGCTTGGGCCCCAGTCCCCCAGAGCAGCATTGTCATCTTCTGGCTATCAGACAACAGCCGACAAATTCCCCAGGACGCGCCGGCGCCGAAACATGTCTGCGAACCAGTGGTACTGCACATAGGGACACGTCCCCAACCATATAGGTACTTTTTGGGTGGAAACGGAGAAACTTCGACTACTACTATCTTTGCGTGCACGGGTCCTCGCCAACGCCATAATCATATGTCCTTGTTATTTTTCGACGTTAACAAATCACTTGTACAACAATGGTCTGCAACGTTGTACAGAAACGCCACCAGGGGATGATAGTTCAGAATAAAAGAAGGCATGCGCGTGAGCGTCGGCAAACGCGTCGTTCTTCTGAATTCTATAGTTTATAACGACCACTTTCTTTTTAACTGCGAACACTAAACAGTTGCGCAGAAGAAAGGTGGAAAGACGATCAACGCCACCAGTCAAAATATTACCTTTGAGGGAGATGAGAAGGGGCCCTGCGCAGGACAGCCAAGCGTCAGCTTCTACTTCACTTTTTCTCATATTCTTTTGGTGCATTTTTGGTGCAACTTTTTCCTCCTTGTGCAGGGACATATGGGAATTGATAGCTTCATATCGATCTTTTCTCTTTTTTTTTAATTGGCAAAAGCAATGCTGAGGAGGACACAGCGGGCGTGACACTGTCGGATGGTGCCTGCAGCAGATGCGACTACAGACACCGTCACACCGACACTTTTGGTGTGATAATTCTAACAAAGTTCCCGCTGTAAACTGCCATGCTGAGTGAACCGACAGCATCCAGGCGCATGCTCCAACGAGGGCAGTGACGATTTAGTGGGCAAGGAGGACAACGGGTGGAGGAATCGTAGCTCCAAGGACGGAAGCTTGGCACCAAGTTGGCGCACGCGCTTTACAGTGCTCACAATCTCAATCACCCTGCACGCATTGGCGCTTATTAATTCATTTTGTTCTCTATTATTGCGTGAGCAATATACGGGGCATGTCGGCAAAATCTTTGCGTCGAGCCGCTTCGGTCTGTCACAGCGAGCAAAAGAAGAGTACATGACGATAGAGTGAAAAGAGCGCGTGGAGAGAGCTGCCTCCGCAACGACGGGGCCGTTTCCGGGGAAACAACAAGTCGAAGCGCGGCTCGCCAACTGCCTCTGCCTCCATCGGTCGACTCCCGCCAGCGTTTGAACTCGTTGCAAAATAGAGCCTGCAGCCACTGTGCGGGCGGCAAAAGTGGAAGTAGTGGGAGTGACGGCAGCGAAATGTCGACACTGGTGTACAAAAAAAAAAAAAAAAGGAGCGACGGGCAGCCATTGCTGGTGCTGAAGCGAGCAAACGTGACGACTGAGACAGCTAGCGCGCTAAGCACGGTTGGCACTATGCACGAGGGACGTGCGAGAAACGCCGCGTTGCGGAAAAGTCGGAGCAAGCTTAGGGGCGCATCGGGCTGAGCCTCGTGTCCACGAGGAAGAGGGACGAGATGCCTTAAATGCAGTTATTTTTTTCCCCCTTTTCTTTCGTTATCCTTTCTTAAACTCCCGTTCCTGGCACAGCCTTGTCTAGGTTCCCACGGGATACATGTTACTGTGTCAGAAACACCTTTCCTATCCTTCTAAAGGAACGCTAGCAGGCTGATATTGGTGGGCTTGCATTTTCACTTGAACTTTTCCTGGGCCTGTCTCTCCACCTTCAAGTTTTGCATCGAAAGCTGCTTATAGCGGAAGCAGAGGCGAAAACTAGAGGAGCGAACGAGCATGCGTCTGCAACTGAAGGCGGGATCGAGGCACCGCCGGACCGCAGCAAGCTGCCCCTGCACGCCCTCGTATACGCCCCGAAAGAACCTCGCATCTACTATTCTTCACGTCAAACTATCAGTGACGTACACTCCTTATTGTGACCGTTAGCTCTGAGATCATCTTGCATGCTGTACGAACTCCTGTTATTTCGTCAGCGGCTCGCATTCCTAATACTTCGTCCCCCCAAATTGCACACTGCCAAGTCAGCCCAAATCTTCTTCATTCGGCTTTTCCTTCGGTATGCCTGCGACAACACGCAGCAGCAAATAAGCCCGATAATCGCTGGGCTTTCGCTTTCAAACCGCAAACTTCAGTTCCCGAGGAATTTCGATTCGAAGGACGACAAAATAGCGAATCGCCAGAGTCGACGGCACCTTGCCCGGGCAGCGAGAAACGGCGTCGGCGGCCCCGAGTTCGGCGGACGGCGGCGCGTGGCTCGAGGAGCGGGCCTCGAAAACGGACCGCTGCTCAAGCAAATCGGGGCTCATTAGCCGGCGTCGGCGAAAGGGATGCACGCGCCGTCGCGAAGGCCTCCCTCCCGCGCGGCTTCCCCTCTTCCCGCTCTTCGGGGCGCATTTGCACACAATGCGTTTTTAAAGAGAAGCCCCCACCGGCCGCTGCAGCGGCGAATAAGGTTGGGCAAGCAGCGGAGCAACCGACCTGCAGCTCGGATGCTGCGCTGTAAAAAAAGAGCTGCCACAAACGGCACAAGGACGCTGCACAGAAAAATAACGTAATGTATCGTCACATCACAGTGAACATCAGAGCGAAGAAAAAAAAAAAAACGCCGCTTTGCTAGCGCTCGTACATTACAGCCGAGGGGCGCTCCCACTTGTCTTGCTAATAGAACAACCCGTTGATGCTTACAGTCTGACAGGGAATGCATGATCACTAATCCAAATATATACCGTGGCTAAGGCCACGTACTGAGAAGTGGTCGTATTTTCAGTCTGTCCTCCACTCCATGTGTTTCCTCGGATCGACTGAGCGGAGGATACCGCAATGCTCTTACACGCGAAAATCGCTTTCAAGGATCTCCTCAACTGGACGCTTGAGTGGGGGAGAGATTCAGAATACCAGGGCTTGGTCCCCGGCTGTGTTACATATAACAAACCGAGTTTACGCGTTGTGAGGCCTCGCTGTCTCCGAACTCTCACTGTGCACGTCCCAGTACTGAATGAGCATGAGATATGGCGCACAGAGATACCGAGACGCCAGGCGTGGGTCCCCACCGGGTCGCCGCTCAATCCTCACAGATGCTCGTACACACCCTGCATTCGTTATGCTGCAGACAGGCAATCAAAGGTCGAAGCGGTGAAGTCAACAAGCCAACAGCCAACGCGAATCACCGTGCTTCAGTTGTGAGCGCGAAAGACGCCGCAGGTACGCTTCTTATATAGCAGGAAAGCCTACAGACAGGGCGCAGCGCAGAAATGAATTCATTCGTTGAAATGGGGCACCACAATTATAGTGCGGATAGTGTTAGTGAGCCATTTATAAACACGCGTACAATAACAAGCATTACATAGCATGTGTATAAGGAAAGAGTAAGTTGCGACAGCGGAGTCCATGCTCTTGGGCAGCTCCATGGAGTTAAATATCTGCGGTGCGGCTGATAAAAGAACCATCCCACCAGCAGGGAGCAATCAGTACGGTGAGCCAAAGGAAAAAGCACGCAGTACAAACGTACTTCCGCTGCCGACAGACAAGGAAACGAAACGCGGACACACCTGGCAGAGGATGTGCAGTCCCGAGTGTTGCTGCTGTTGCTGGTCGTGGCACTGCGGGTACAGGGGCTCCCGAATCGCGTACATTGCGCTGGACGAGTTCGGCTGCCGAAGATGAGGATGGTGGCCCTCAAACGTAGCGGGCGCAAACATGGTCAGGACGCGTTGCGCTGCTGGTGTGCGGACAAGACGCGTCCCGTCGGCGGCAGCATACCAGAAGCCAGCTAAGTGGCGCAACCGTCTATCTCGGGCCCGAAAAATATGCACCCAAGTAAATCAACTGCGTCGCCGATTGCCGTTGCAGCCGGAGGATTCCAGGGCGCGGACGGTTGCACTGTGGTCGGAATTGTGAAGTTGAACGAGCTTTACGCGCCTGTTCACTACTGTGAACTTAACAGGCCCGAAACAGACCTCACAGCACGTCAAGGAGAGGGAAAACGTGACGATTGTGCTAATAAGTTTCGAGGGCGAAGCAGAAGGCTGAAGGTAAGCAAGGGCGCTGGCAGTCAAGGGGCACCGCAGGTCAAATAGTTGGTTCCCAAAAGGGCAGCTATTAATGTTGCTTTAAAATACTATGAGAATGAAAATGCCGATACTGGCGACTTGTTCCTTCAAGAAACCGGTACGTGAACGTGCGGCAACGGGCAGGAACGAGACGTCTGACGAGGCAGCAGGCTAGCGAAGCAATGGACCTTGTGGTTTACTTTTAAGCAGCCCCTCTCCGCCACAGAACTGCACAGTGGAAAGCCTTCGTTGACGAGGGAGAAACCCGCGGGACAGCAGCAAGCGGCAGCCAGCAAGGGCGCAGACACGAGGCACAAGGCCAGGAGACGGGGCTCCAGACCCTCCAGGATGGATCGCCGGCGATCGACACGGGCCCTGTCGGACCCGCACACGGACCAGGCAGCACGGACTGGCGAAGAAAACAATGCGCCGCGCGGCACAGCGCGACGATCCTCGACGGAGGGACGAGCGCAGCTTTACAGGCCCCGCCCAGTGTCCCCGCCTTGAGCGCGTCGCGGGGCAATGGCGGATGACGACGTCAGGCTCCAATGGTGAGTGCCACGAACACGAAGGAAGAAGGGACGTCACCATAGCCTCGCGTATGAAGCACAGCGCTGGGCGCTGCATCGCGGAAGAACTAGAACCTTACCGGTGGCAAGTGTGCAACTGGAGCCGCCTCGACGCCTCATGCTGCCATGCAAAGCCGAATGCATCGAGTCTCTGAACTGTGAGAGCACGTTCGGGCACCACTGCTTCTGGCTGCGAACTGCTCTTCGTATCGGAGACACCCCATTAAGAAACCTGGCCCCCGAATCTTACTAGTGTGCGTTCATTTCGCGTTTACGCCACCTCGACAATGCAATCGTTGAGTGATTAAACACCATGTCAGCCCCGTACGCTTCCGTTTTCCAATATTATGAGAAAATAGGCAAGCCAAAAAGATCGGCTTGACTACTGGGGCACACTGCTACTACGTACAGAATTTTTTTTTTAATTAACAATCGCGGTGAAGCTTACGGCTCTGTCGCGCCTTGATGCCCCCGTGGTACTTTCAAATAGGCGCTAAGACCAGCGGTCAAATAAAAGCATGCTTTTATTTGACCGCTGGTCTTAGCGCCGGTGGTCATTTTGCTTGCAAGCAAATGACCACCAGCACGCGTCAATCACCTTACTAGTGTGTGTGTGTGTGTGTGTCTTTAATACTGTATGCGATGTACCAAAGTTTGTGTTCAAGATCTCGCTGTCTGCCATGTAAAAGGGGGGCTCGGGTCTCCTCAAGCGACACCAAGTCGCTTTTTTCCCGGGCCTACCCTCATCTATGTCGTGAAATGAAATAAACTGAAACTGAAACCTAAAAAAAGTGTTCATTATGAATTCTTGCGCGTCTAATTACCATGCCCCTTTCGGATAATTTGTAGTTGATTAAGGTAGACCGAGCGTAAACACCTTAGTATATAAACCCGGAGTTTCAATCGGCACCTCAATTTATAGCCATCTCAAAAGCAACGGCTGCTGGAATTCGAAAACTAATTCACCCATTAGAAACACCGGAAACCTTGTGGCCAACTGACATCGAGCATAGGCCACAGTCGTCGTCGCCGTTACCCTTCCAAGCTTGCCTTCTACTACCATCATTTTGTAACTTAGCTGCTACTCTGTCTTTCTGCAGATTTTTCTTTGGCCAGCAAACACAAGCCCGGTGCGTAGCGGTTCGTTTCCGCAGTGCTAAAGGTTCGTGTAATCGGGCGGGACGACCCGGAAAGGGAACCCCGGGGTCCATTCGCCCACACACGTCTAAAAATATCGTTACAAAAAAAAAAAAAATGTCCGAATGTGAAGAGAGAAGCTGCCACGGGCTCCGACTGGATAAAGGAAGAGGCTCGCGGGGTCTCGTCGGCGGACTACGCCCTCGGTTGCTGCCGGGCGGGGGCGACAAATACGCGACACGCTTCGTGGCATGTCTCGACGGCCACGAACAGAGAGCAAACACGGAGCGCGCGCTCAGATCGCCCGCGCACACCTTTCCAGAGTTCAATCAAGTGTCGCTCCACATTTCAGGGATGTAGATTCGAAATCAGCGATTCGAAATCAGGAGTTTCGAATCAATGGTTCTAAACTTTTAATACATCGCCCAAGCTTCACATCAGCCGGGAAAACGGTGACACGAGTCCTGTGAGTATGCATGGAATCATGCGAAAAGGTTACCGCGAAACACGCAGCGTAGACAAACCAGTTACCACAGCACGCGTTCCTTGAATTGTTATTAGTATAGGGGAAGAAGCAGCTCAAGCAACGACGGACAACCGTGGTCGTCCGAAAAACGGCCGAACATCCAATGTCAAGTTTGGATGGACACTGTACGTCCGTGTGTGAATATACATTTGCGGATGTACTGTGGACATCCAGCAACGGATGTACAATGTTACCACGAGGAATCAAATAATGGCGTAAAGTACACACAAAAGCAAAAAAAAGGAAAAGGTACTCAGCTTTTCAATTAAAAAGATTTTGTACATCAACAGCCTGACTTGTATATTGCAAGTTTCATCTTTGTGTTACTAAAATTAAGCCGAATTTTTTAACTTTTTTGAAGCACCTCACCGACTCCAACGATGATCTCTTTGGGGAAGGGTATGTAATACCCCTGTCACACGAGCACTTTCAATCGCGATTGAAGTGAATCGCGATCGAGTTTTCGAGCGCGCTCGGCGTACTGCCGCTGCTACACGGCACGTTTCAATCGCGATTGAGAAGTTGCACGGGTTGCGCTCGTGTTCGCCAGATGGCGCTAACCATGTACTTGCGGCCGGCGTCTGGTAACTTCGCGCGGTCGTAGATATACGTAACTATGTAAATATTACCTCACGCTTATTTGGGTCAAGTTATTTGACACAATTTGTGGCGTTAGTTGAAATTGTCACATTCGGTGCCATTACTGAGCGGGGACGAGAGTATCGCCGCTTTCGTTCGATCGCGCTTGGAAGCCTCGATCGCGCTTGAGAAACCAGGATTGAGTTCGAGCGGGATCGAGCTCGATCGCGATTGAAACTGCCGTGTAGCAGGTTCCCGATCCGGATTGAGCTCGATCCGGATCGACTCAATCGCGATTGAAAGTGCCCGTGTGACAGGGGTATTAAAAGAGTACTGACACGACATTTTCGTGTGACGTTTTTTGCGCTGCTATGCGTGCCTACCAGCCCACAAATCATAGAATGACAGGTTAGACGGTCGAGCACAGCGTAAACATTCATTTACGCCGTCGTTTATTCGTGTCAGTTTCGGTTTCGACAAAACGAACGCCGAGCGGCCGCCATGACAGGAGGTATCACGTGACGTCACCATTCTTGCCGTATCGCTGCCGCTCTGGAAGCGCGTGCGCGCTTCCAGTTCTTTCCTCCATGATGATATAAAAAAAACGACGCCATATTGGATTAGCCAGTGGCGAACGCCCAGCCAGCTAAGTGCTGCTCCGTTTTCTGAGCCCTGAAAGCGGCCGACAGGTAGCTAGCACTGCGGCTGCCATCGAAAAAGTTCTCTGCCAACAAAATTATGCGTGGCACCTGGAACAGCTTCTTCAACTGTGCAGGGCAGGCAGAAAAAAAGGGGCGCGTTCTTCTATATTCCGCCAAGTGGTTCCAGGGGCCGCCGCATGAGGGCTACGCTACTGGGAAAAAGGTGTGTCAAGCAAGTATACCGCGTTCGTGTATGTCTATCTGTCCTGTAGTGCGTTGGTGCTATGCGGTGTACTACTCATAGAAGGAACACAAGTTTCTCGCTAATAGAACGATTGTGATTCTATAAATTTTTACTGAACGTCCGAAACACATCCAATTTCGGACGTACGGAAGTGTTAAATCCGGACATCCCACGAACGTGCATTGTATGTCCATCAACTCTAAAACGAACGTCCAGTGGACGTATGTAAAGTCCCTTCATCTGGGACTTTACGTACGCTAGAGCCGGAATGGACGTACGTTGGACGGACGTCCGGTGGTAGATGGGTGGTAGCTTGGGCATATCAAACTGTATCAAAATGAGTTTCAGCATGCTTTCAAGGTTATCCTTCGCAATTTTGCCGTACGGCACATAAAAAGGTTTTAAAGTGTGGGGGGGAGTGGAAAAAGTGTAGGAGTAAGTGCAATTAAGGCCCGTTCCCACTTGCGACAAAAGCGACTCAATTTCTGTTGCTCGAGTCGCATCGCTCAAGTCACTCTAGTCGTGGTGAGAAATATTTCTGAAATATACTGAAATATATGTACTGAAATATTTCTGGATTTTTCTGTCGCTGGGAAGCACATGCCCTTCAATTGATGACAGCATTGAAAATGCTCCTTCAATGTTCACGCTAGAAACAGGGAGAGCGAGAAGTCTCCGCAGGCAGCAACAAAGAGTCTCAAAAACAACAGTGAAGTCTCAAAGTGACAGCGGTTTACCAATGTTGGTGATTTGTGAGCTCTGTTGTATCTCAAAATTGCTTATAAGCTGGCTCTTGTCATCAAAGTTCGCACACAGGATTTGGATGCGTGGGGCACCTTAAGCTTTTACATTTGGATAAACAATTTGAATAACGTATCAGAACTGGGGAGATAAGTTAGCCCTCCATTTTTCAAATGTGCTAATCCTGAAAGAGGGAAAGAGGTCCCTATTTGAGACTGCTAGCCACTCACCCTTATCGCCAACAAACTCAAAGGGCCAGTGTTCCCGTAATGTCATCAGACATACTAAAATAAGAACATCACCCGTCATTTTCTCATCACCATTACTGCCAAAGTCGGCAATTAGCAGCTAAATATGAATTCCTAAAAACTTTGCTGGTGAATGAATGTTTTGGAGATTTATCCAAAAACAGAGGAGTCCCAATGATTACTAAGATTGAACGATATAAACTCCTTCCCTGCATCCTCCTCCTTCTAGCCTTTTCTTTTTTTCTCTTTTCTCACTACAGGCAACTTCGTGGCAATAACGGAGAGATAAGGAGATTTATACTCTGCCCTCCAAACCTAAGATGAGTGTTCTTGTCTGTCATATTGTCACCGATAAGATGATGGATCTTGGTGATTTAAGGTTGATGGAATTGGCTTTATTGCCCTGAACTCGATGGGGCCTAAAACAGCGGCCGCGCACTTGCCGAGAGCGAACGTCGTCATCTTCCTCTGGCCATTAGTTGATAATGATTCCTATGGTGGACTGATGATGATGATGAGGCTGAGCTCAAGAACAGATGATAGTGGGGGTTGACCATTCGCCGCGTCAGTGAATACTAATGATTGTAGCAATATCTTCATTCTTGTGTTCATCATATTTTTCATCTTCCCCTCATTTTGCTAATCCCAACCAACTAGCCCAATGAGTCATGTTACCCCCATGTTGGATTGGCATGATTTTATACCATGGGTGCTACGCTATGATGCCAGAAGAAGTGTACAAGCTTGCTTAACTTGGCATGGCTACCATGAAAGCCATAGTAGAAATTAAACTAACTGTCCTCGCTGGCACAGTAAATACACCACCAGCCACAACCATAACACTTGCCTTTGATGTTCCAATTAAATTCCTGGCAACACTCAGAAAAAGTGATAACGCACTCCAGCTTCGAGTAAAAGCACCAAGTTAGCATTGCAGTAAAACCTCATTACAAGAGACGCTAAAGAGACCCGGGAAACATGTCTCTTGTAACAAAGGTCTCTTGTAACAAAACATTTTAAAAGACATTACCACTTTGTTGTATCAAAGTGTATTTAGACAGGTCGACAAAAAAATGCTCACTATGGCCTAAAGAAGTCATTCATAGCAGTTTTAGGGACTGCAGGTTGTACTAGCTTCCTTCCCAACTTTAGTAGGCAAACCACTTTACTTTGCAAGTCTTCCTGTTCCCACAAAACCGTTTAAGTGCTCTTATATGTTTGTCAGCCTGAACTGCTGAAACTTTCTGCCCTGCAATGTCCTTGTCATCCTCCTCCGATTGATCCTCTAGGGTGCCATTTAATTGCACGATTTACTTGCACATTTACTTGCACAGGGTCGCCTGATCCTGTAAGCTCCACAGAGCCCACAAGGTCCACATCTGCAAACACAATCTCCTCACAACGTTCTGCAACCTCCGTAGTCTCATGAATGTGGGCCCAAGCTTTGTCTTCATGGCAATTTCCCACACAATCTTTCATATAAGGCCCCTCTTTCATCATGCCTCTTCTAAATAGTCAAGAATTCACGGAACCCAAAAAGTTGCCCTAAGTAATAAAGAGTGTCTCTTGTAACCATGTCTCTTGTATGCAATGCTGCTAACACGGTGAACATTTGAAAACCAACCAAACCATTTTCACATGTCTCTTATAACAGAGTGCCTTTATCTCTTGTAACGAGACTTTACTGTATTATGGTTGATTATGACTGAAATGCTGGAACAGTTGTCAACACGAGTGCCACCAAAGTGTGCTCCGGATGAACTCACAGTATGATCGAGACTGCAAACTTTGCACCAACAGGCGCGCCTCGGCACACTTATTCCACATTAAAAGGATACAAAATGTGGAATAATAAAGCTCATGCACAGCCTTCACAAGCTTTTGTTTGGCAAAAAATGATTGCTTTTTCATTTAAAAGTAAATCCTTTAGATTTTTTTCGTGACGCATAGAGATGCGCTCCTAAAGCTAGCTGAGAGCCTGCCTATGAGAAGACATAGCCAGTGTTCTGCTGCTGCCACGAGGGTGAATGTGAAGAAAATATTGTGTAAACCAGTTTATAGGTATGCCCCTTAGTTCGAGGTGAAAGAAATCGACCAAAAAAAGAAATAATCCCCAACGCTTAAGCATTTCTTATGAATTGTAAATGCAAAAGCATGTATGTCCAGCTGTATGCCTGAGATGCCTTGCTTCACTTCATATTGTCGAAGGGCTTTGCAATCTTGCCATTGGAGATGCTTTGCTTTGTGATCCACTGCCTCGTGAAAGGGCTGTTTTTCTATTAAGGACGCTAATGCCAGACGCCAGCTTTTTCGCTCAAGCTTGCACCATGAAATACTTTGTGACATAAAACACCTTGTGCTGTGGAACACCTCCAAAGGAGCCGTTTTTCTGTTGCAAACACGGACGCCAGTTTTTTCACTCAATAGGCCATTCAACGCTTTTGCTTGAATAAGCACTTGACAGAAATGTGCACTCCAAACATGTTCTCACTTAGTGGACAGCCCCTCTTCTCACGTGCCTTCAATCGCAGAGTCCCAGAAAACTGCTGATGTAACCTCCAACAAATGCACACAAACTTTTGGCAGCAGCCTGTAGCCTTGTTTCGTAACTTGCAGTAAACCGCATGGCATCCACGGAATGATTTGTTTTGGGAATTGCACCTCAACAATTTTTCTCCCTGAACTAGCCAACACTGTATGCTCTTCTCAATAACACCACTGGCCCCCATATCTTCACCTCTACTCTGCAGTGAACTGACAATTTCTGCTCCTGGTTTCAGAGTACATGCAGCGCTGAAAACAGCACAAAACAGGAATGAAGAACTAGGGAGAGCACGTGAGAAACCTGAAAAGAAATTATACTCCTGGGAAAGCTAGTGAGCACCTAGCACGCGCACCCCTTGCACAAAGGGGTTATGGGGGCACCGATCGCAAGACACTCCCCTTGTTGTGCTGCCAGACTATAATTTACATGCTCCCAACGACCACCATAGGGGATGAGGGCTTGGTTGATCTTAGCGCGCATTTTTGGAAGAAAATCTCATTTTTGGAGGGAAGTGTAATCTACTGATGCAGTAAAACCTCTTTACAAGAGACACTCAAGGGACCCAGGAAACTTGCTTCTTGTAGCCAAGGTCTCTTGTATGCAATGTTGTTAACATGGTGAACATAGGAAAATTAACCAAACATTCAAATGTCTCTTATAACCAAGTGTCTCTTGTAACGAGGTTTTGCAGTATAGGCAAACGTGTTTTTACACTTCAGCACCTTTCAAAAGGGCCAGAACTTGTAGCATGCGATTAACATAAACGAATCACCAAGGTGACTGCTGTATCACAGAAGCGCACGTGTCAGAGGCCCAAAATGTGCCACACTAAATTGGTACATGGCCCAGGGCTCTGAACACAGCAACTGCCATGGGAAAAATGTATGAAGACGCAAGCCTCTTGAAAATAATTAGCATACCAGGACATAAAGCCGATATGCAGTTTCTCTGTCACAGGACACATTACAATTTGCATGTCTGTTTGTTCATTGTTCATTGTTTTTTTTTTCTTGCCAAAAAAGCTGTATACAGAGAGCATATTCAATAGAGACCACCATCGTTGCGACGGTTTCCGCACAAACAAAACAAGCAAAAGAAAATACTTCCTGCCACTGCTAGGGATAAAATTAAACTACTGTCCCTATGACTGCCAGGCGGGTGCGCTACCCATGTTAATTGCCTTCGCTGATTATCAAGACAATCACTTGACACGGGGCTTTAATGCTCTCAGCACGGTTTGCGCACACAAAGGAATGCGAAGGAAAGAGCAGCATGAATGCTAGCAACAGTGCAGACAGCACGACGAGACGGAGCAGCTCCGTTTACCAGGACCGAAAATCGATGTGTGTTGTCTGGTGCCCCAGTCAAGCACGGCTGTCACAAACTCGCTTGCACACCACCTGTGAGCTATTGCGTCACTCCCTTTTCGTGCACGGGAAAAAGCCGAGAGCATACGAGAATGATGCACTTAAACAAAGCAAAAAAGGCACATTGTCAACGGCCCCACGTTTCTGGCCCGTCGCCTCTTACTCATCACTGCACCGCGAAAAAGTAAATACAACAAACCACCACCACTTCACAGTTTCGAAAGAATTTGTGGACCTTTTGGAAGGCAGTATGGCCTCCACAGCAGTAGACGCACAGACGATTCAATAAAATGGAGAGGTGGAAGATATAGAGTCCAACTGTGGTGAACGCATTGTTTTGTTGTTATTCCCTGCACTGGAAGTGTGACGTAAAACTGTATAAAAAAGCATGCCCCGCAGAGATCACTTAGATGCTTGAAAAAAAAAAAAAAAAGCACTAAAACAGGACACACAAAAAAGAATGATGGCCCAGATGAGCTACTCTCAACTACGGTTACGAACCATTTTAAACCCCGCAATTCTAGCTTTTGCCCACAACCACTGCAGGTGCCATTCATGTCCCAAAACATTTCTCAAGGGGTACCATGGAGGCGCTGACTGAAGTAACACAATAACTGCTGCAACCGCTACACAGCAGCAATAAGCTAGTGCTGCTAAAAAACTGACGTGTTCTAACAAGCTTTTGCAAACAGCGGCCGTTCCTTAGAGTGCAGAGAGGGGTCACTTTAATCAGTAATGTGTACCCTGACCACAGAGCAAGAACAAGACAGGAGGAAAAATGGTGGTTCCTAGGGCGACCAGATAACGTCACAAGCACTTTCTAGCGCTAGATAAGCTAGTGGCATCTGTCATGGGAAGAGAAACTGCGTGGCCGCCGCAATCGGCATTTCACTAAGCAGCACCGGAATGAATTGTGGCCTGCCATCATTTCGTCCATCAGGTGCCGCTACCCTCTTCTTTGCCGTCACAGAGAATCTCTGCAGTTCACGTTGGTTTTTATTGTGACATTATCTGGTGCTTGCCCGTGCCTGCCGCAATGGACCATTTTTCCTCCTATACATATTCTTGTCCATGACCTTGACCAGATATTTTAACAGTGGAGCTGTTGTAGCTGGCCGTGATGTGTGGCACGTGACGCATTAAAAATACCAAGAAAATGCAGAGTGCTCGTGAGCGCGTGCCTCGCGGTGGCTGCCGAGCATCCCCAGCACGTGCAGTGGCTTTAGCAAAAAAAGAAAAAAAAAAAGAAAAAAAAAAAGAACTGGTGAAAACCTTGGAACTTTGACAAACTGAAAAATTGCCGGGGAGCGAGAAAACGCGTGAGCACATGCCTGACGGCGATATCGATGAATATGACGACTACTACTAGCACAGCGCAAAGCGACGACAGAACGTGTAAGTGAACAATTTCAAACTTCTACAAATGCGTGCTGACGTATCCTTCATTGCTCAGGTAGAAAAAAGATCCTGCAGCTTCTCTACGGTTCAAGCCTTGCACGACTTAGTGCAAGCTTCCCAGTTTTTTATGGTGCTGTTCTCTTTTTTTGCATGTTTGTTTGTGTAGGTACATAGAAACCTATTAAGGTGCTGTCGTTTTTGTCTTTTTCCAATAAATAGTTGCGAGCAGCGCATCTGTGTCGTCGTCCTTCTTGTGTCCTGTTTTTAGCACCTTTCTTTAAACTGCAATGCACCAACTAGCCCGATAGGATATTTTATTAGAGGCCGCTTAGTCTCATTGAAGATTGGGAGTAATGGAGGATATGTCACCGCGTGAGTATGATCAACACAAACAACCTGCATCAAAGAGGATTTCAACGTTGAATCCCAGAACTCAATCGCGTTTTGTCATCGGAAAGCAACGCTGCTTAATTAAGAAGGGAAAAATCTGTGCAAGAGTAGCCACTCCCAGCCCCGGGATGGCGGTGCATCAGTGAATATTTTGGGACTCTAGTGTCTTAAATATTCATTGAATTGTATCCACCTTGTTCAACTTCACTAGTTTATAATACTTTTTAGGTGAAGCTTATATAGCTAGGGTTCCCTGTATTTTTCGCGTCTGGAACAAAAACACCCGTGGCTGCACATGTCTTCAAAGCAAGAGCCGTTTTAAATCGTGAGGCACTCTATAGCGCGAGGCACTGAAAAACAAATGTTTTGGTGCGTGTCCCTTCACGTTTCGAACGACCTACGAATTCGATGGTGACTGCACAGTTATAGAACAAACCAGGATGTTTGTCTTCCCCTTGACAGGAGCTCGGTACTTGGGCCCAAGAGCGGCACACTCCTAGAATGCCTCTGCGAAAGCAATTCTTTACCTGATGCTACTTAATTCACAGGATGAAGTGGTCTGTGGGTGGGACAGACATAGGTTAGGGTTCCGCGCATTTTTGTTCTGCGTGTGGAAAAATGCCTTGTGGCAAAGCCAACTTTAACGCGAATGTTCAGCAGAAAACGGCTGTAACTCTGTGCGTCTTCCTTAGGGATGACCACCGTCAACACTCAAGAAAACTAAAACTTGCTCATACCTTTCGCCTACATTCTGTGTCCTTTGCTAAGAAGCTTCGCTGGTCATCATCTACCATCACACAGTGAACTGGCTCACTTTTTCCAACGTTTTCTCTTGCCTGTGTTTGTATTTTCTTACAGTGATGCTTGCACATGTTTATGCATTCATAAATTTTCTTTGCCTAGTGATATATAAATATCTCTGTTTTGTTTCTGAATTCAAGGCACAGCCTCAATCCCTCCGCTGCTGCCGACAAAAGCCGAGCATCAGACGGACACCTCTCACCATTGGTTATCGGCAGAGTTTGTTTTCTCAGTGCACATCTCATCAGTGGTGATCATCAAAGTTAAGAAGTAAGTGATGTTTGGCTTCATTAACAGGATCCACCTATGTCCGTCCACGTCCAAAGTGTTAAGCTGAAGTCTCTGGATTTATAAACAAGTACCTATCAAGCTACAGCACGTGTGCTGGTAAGTTCTTGCACGCAGCTACAACAATGTCACTGGTGAGCAGAGGCTAGAAGTCTTCTGCAATGACCACAGAGTAACTATTGCACATCTAACGCATGGTCTTTGTCATCGCATAGCAAAAGCGCAGTGCATAGCCGTCCTTGAACAATTCGTTTCCAACCACCATGCGGCAAATGAAGGCACCATGGCACAGCTTCCTCCCAGCCCCCAAAAACTTCTTCTCAGGTCCCCCGCAAAAAAGAAATGCCTCCTTCAACTTCCAGCCACGAATGCTGCCCTCGGTGACATCGAGCTGCCACACAGTGGCACTATTCCAGATGCTCTCAGCAGCTAAAACGTTTCTTTTAAAGGCACCTGGGCACTGCCTTCATGGTGCCAACATCATGCCAATTCCTGGTGCAAATACGTGACAAAGTTGGCAGGCCAAAATGGCATCAGTTCAAACAAAGAACAGCCTACCAAAGCACCACAAAATGTCGCTTTGTATGCTACCAGTCTCGATGATGGCGGCACTGAGCATTAACAAAATTGGATCCCCAAATTTTGGAGCGAATTTTAGGGATCCACAAAAATACAAAGCAGAATAAAATTGCAAAGAAAAACATCTTATTACCTCCTTTACTCATGTAATAAACCAACCCCAACCTCCTGTTTTCTTCTTGAGAATCTACTTTTGTGTCACACTGCATAAAAAATGCGGTGCGAATAGAAAAGCTACTGTTCAATGTTTTCATCTCGGTGTGATTGCTGATGCCATCGACGATCGTAGTAACTTAACATCATGCCACAGTGCTGGCAGAAAGGCTGCAAGAGCATTCTAACAAAAAAAAATCTCAACAGTAGCGCGCCCTGCGAGCACAAACGCCACAGCTCACAACTTAAAAATTGCGCGCTTGCGGAATGCCATCTGCTGAACACAAAACAAACCTTCTTGCGTATAGCGCCATAGAAGTGCAGCGGCATGCGAAAAAAACAACGTACATACTCGGTACTCCACATTTCTTCCCTGTTTTGTGCTGTTCCCCAACTTCACCATTTCTCTACATTTTTGTTCAGCTCTGCACCGACCTTTTTCGTGTGCTCCTGGTGTGCGGCATATGATGGGCCGGTATGTGAGCTACACAGCCGGTTTTAAACTGAAGGTGGTGGGACATGCGTTGAAGCATGAAAACCACACAGCTGGCCACCAGTTCAGTGTTGAAACAGCGCGTGTTCGCTACTGGTGAAAACAAGAAGGACAGCTTCGGGAAATGAACGGGGATCACTATGCATTTTGTGGGCCCAAAGAAGAGAAGTTTCCCTCCCGGTGTGGAAAAAGAAGTTTTGGAGTACATAAAGAGGCTCTGAAGTGAAGGCGGTCACTGCCAGAAGCCACGGTATTCCTGTTTCTATTTTCAAAGCAAGCAGTGGTTGGACGATGCGGTTCATGCACCGAAATGGGCTATGCCTCTGAAGGAGCTCGACAGTGTTCCAGGAGTTGCCAGCAGACGGCAAGGACAAGGCGCGCACAATTTTCATCACTTCGCGATTCAGTTCCGGGGTAAAAAACAGTTTCTTCTGTCCCAGATCGGCAACACGGACCAGACGGCCATAAACATTGATATGCCCAGAAGCACCAGGGTCAAAACGAAGGGCGCGAAAAGTGTGTGCGTGCAGACGACGGGCGCCTATGAGCAGCTTGGCAGTGCTGGCTGACAGTAGGAAGCTGCCACCATTTGTCCCCTTTACAAGGAAGGCGCTTCCCAAACACAAGCTTCACGCTGGCATCCGTGTCCGAACTCAGGAGAAGAGCTGAATGTCGACGGAGTTGATGGTTGACACTGGGTCAAGACAGTTCAGGTACAACGCCCAGGGGCTCTGCTTCTGCCGTCGCTGCTCACCATGGACAATTTCCATGGCTATTTTAAAGAGGGCATCCAGCACTGAATGCAGGAGATGTGTACAAACATTACCGTGATTCCGGGTGGCCTGACCTCCGCACTGCAGCCACTCGACATCAACAATCCTTTCAAAGACAACGTGCGGCAGCTGTAAACAGAGTAGATGGCCGAGGGGAGTCACGACCCGAGCCCAGCTGAGAAAATAAAGAGGCAGTCCGTCAACATGCTCTGGTGATGGATACTGGAGGCACGAAGCACGACCTTCTCCAAGCTTGTCATCATCTGCAGCTTCAAAAAGACGGGAATTTCCAACAACCTTGACTGCACAGAAGATGGTGCACTGTGGGCCGACGACGACCAGGCAGCCATTAGTGACCTCACTGAGAGAGACAGCTCCGATGGTGAGTAGGGGGACGAACCTACTCACCAGTACGAGAGGGAGGCACTAGTACGTTGTGAATAAAAAAGAAATTGGGTTACATAATTGAGTACGTGCTTTTACTGGAAAGGTAAGCTTGTCATAGCACTTCTCTTACCATCTTTATTGTATGATGTTTTAACTTTTAAAAATCTGTTGCAACTTTTTCCCACATAGTGAACCCTTCCCCCAAATTCACACCGAATTTTCTGAAAAAAAAAAAAAAATGGGTTCATTATGAGAGTAAATATGGTATACACAGGCTTCTGGGGTAATCTTGAGCTTTGTGCTGTTCACAAAAAAGTAACATTTAACTCGGAAGCACTCATGCAGCTGCCTCGAGTTTTTCTCAAATTTGCAAAGTAGACAGCCAAAGTTTCAGCTTGAGCAGACGACACTAAGTCTGTATTAATCCAGGTTACTACATGGTGTCTACCATATCTGTTAGTGCCTCCTCCACATGTCTCCCTTTGGTCCTACTTTCTTGAAAGTGGGTGATTCAGGAACTGTTTGCAAGTCACCGTCAATTGGTGACCATTACTTCAATTCGTTGGCATATGTCTCACATCTCACAACAAGTAGAGCCAGCACTTTGTGGCAACCAAGACCCAATTGCCATTACTTCGCCGCCTATTTAGAAGACGTGGCAAGCTGCCTCCCATGGTGCCTGAAAAAAATTTGCGTGCAACCAAATACAGTGGAACCCCATTCATACGTTTTTCACCGGACCGGGAAAACAAAACGTAACAACCAGGAAAACGCAGCCATGAGAAAACCTTCAAAATGAACGAAAACAGTGTAGCTTTTACTAGCAACCATGTATTTCTGCAACTTTGGCTTTAGAACCCTAAAAACTTGAGAATGTGGGATTGCCGCTTTTTGCGATCGCTGGAAAACACCACACGTGGCAACACAAGGTCCCTAGTGATGTCGACTCTCTTCCGCGCTGGCTGCTTGTCTACTGCATTCAGTACGTCAAGCTTTTCCTGAAAAGAAAGCGCCTCCTATTTTCCCGACGCCATCAAGGCATGACAAAGTTCACGGTTGCAAGTTTAATGGCGTTTTCAAAGCTTGAAGCGTACGTGCACTATTTTTGTGGTACTGCCTTTATGGCAAACACGCAATTCTGGCATTCCGAAGTAAAACTTCCGTCATAAGCGCAGTGATGATGGTGACAGCATAGAGTAACATAGGGCCACCTAGTGGTGACAAATCGCACCCGCGTGCAGCTTCATGCAGTCAGTTCCGTAGCCAGCCTGGCCAAGGCTCGTCAAACGCCAAAATGGTGGTCCGCACATGTTGTTCCGGGCGGCTTTGGAGTATCAGATTGCGACGAATGATCCGGAAACGTACTCTGAGCCATGACGTAACAGTGAGGATTTTAATACATGGGACTCTATGCGAGCTGCGCCGGGACTAGACAAAAACAACGTAGCAGCCGGGAAAGCACAGCACTGTTGTTTTAGCATCGCTTGCTGCCGGTGACAAGAGTCAAGAGAGTAACACGTGAGGGTGTGTAGTCTAACCTGAGGGGACTGGCCCTGAAGGATGCGGTCAAGCTCGGCAAACAGGGCCTCCCGGTCTTCCTCGGGCAGGCTCAGCGTCGTGTCCTCCTCCTCCTCCTCATCGTCCAGGAGGAAACAGCCGCTGTCCACACGCTGCCGGGGCTCTTCACGCTTGCTCTCACCAAGAATGTGCTCCCCTGCAATGATGGAGGAGAACACACACGGTAGGATGTTACACCATCTAGTGGGAGGGGGAGGGAAGGGGTTGCCAAAAATATTTGACAGTTGGCTAGAGCATGCTTGAGAGAATCAGAGTTCTCATCCCTTTTCAGCGCTTTAAGTAAAGTGCCTTGACAAGGTGCACGCACAAAGAAAACGCTATTCCTGCAGTCGTATCATGTGAAATTGGCTGCAAATGCATGTGCATTTTGTAGCTGTCGTCCGTTTAACGACCTGCCCTGCACTCAGTTGGAGAACATAGATATGAAAACACTGCAATGATGGTGCAAGGCTGGTGGTCTTCACACTTAAACTTAGTAGACATGTGGCCAAAATTACTCACTATCTACATTTTACCCTACAATAAGCGAACCTGGGAATGCACAGGAATAGTCAATCATTGATGACACCACCATTGTAGAGGTCAATATCAAGCGACTGTCAAGGTAACAGTATGTTATTTCTGAGGTGAAGTGTTGGGTGCAGAGACCTACTTGGGAACTGAGATTTCAAGTAAAGCGAGCATGTAATGTCACGTACATCTTTCACTGACCCGTTTCCGGAGACTACCCTGCATCTACAGCAGAAACTCCTCAGTACACACTTACAGGAACTCTGAAAACAACCCTCAACTTTGCTTCATTCAAAAGACTGGACAGTTTATACCTCACTGCAATTTTGTTCGGCGGCAAACGACGCTTCCGTTACAGAGAAATTCACACGTAGCAGACAAATTTCTGTTTACCCACTCGATTCCTAACCCCTCTTACATACAAAATTTCCTATTTGATATACGTGGCTGAGGGGCCAAAATGGATGACAAGTATGTTGGCTACATGCCAGCAGGTGCTCTGGTATAGGAACTGGACCTATCAAAGCTTAGTGAAGTGTTCCCTCTGTAACTGTGCAGCCGCGCTTATTTGAAACAATGCTTGCTTGAAACAATGAAGCTCAAGCTTGGGTTCATCCATATGACTACAACTGGACAAGTGAAACACAACTGATGTCCACATGTTCCAATTAGTTCTTGATATTTCTGTTGATTTTTACTATACGCACAGTCAAAGCAGAACGAACGACACTTTCATGTCACCCTGTTACAAAAGCAACATAGAGACGGCATGATGTCCTTGTGAGTTTGTGACTGTTTTTAACAGCATCAGCCAATCCGTGCACACCAGCGAGTGACATAAATTGGTGACACCATTCAGTGCTCGTGGCGAATTCTGCGAAACATCCACAGCTATGTTTTTTCTAATTATTTTGTCTAATTAAGTGCAGTTCGCACTAAACTTGGCATGTCTGCTATTCCACCATGGCAATCTTTTGATTGAAGCAAACTTACGTGCTGCCTCTGCGGTCGTTTTATTTTGCCACACCCCAACTTGTGACTGCATTATGTATCGTATTTACTTCTGCATAAGATGCCCTCGAGAATAACCCGCAACCATCCCCCCCTCCAGGGAACGTAAATTTTAAGAAAAGAAGTTGTAAAAGTGCCTAAAACCAAGGTTTTACCAGCCACCGAGGGCCTAGGCCTGAAAAACGCTACAAAATAGTGCCACCAAGTTTTTGTCATTTCGCTGCACATTAGCAGCATCACCATGTGGATGACACTTCTACTGCTTTCTGTCTTCCGTTTTCCGTGACGACCGGCCAACACAGGCCTGCGCCCTTCGGTCTTTGTTGTTCAGAAGTACATGCACTGCTTGCAGAGTCTGTTGCGTTGCGTGTTTTGCCTTTTTGCCTTGTAGCAGACTACATGCTTTCGAACACGAGTGAGCGAAAGGCGTGGGTAAGCACAGACAGGAGGTCCTACACTGAAGGCTTTGAACTTCACATTACAAAATATACCAAGGAACACAGTAAGCAGGCGACTGGGCACAAGTTTGACATCAACAAAACACATGTGCGCTGCCGGTGTCTGCAAATGTAAGACTTTGGCAAGGCCACCTGAACCCGAAGGGCTTTTCATGGGAAACATTGCAAGCTTCCGAAGACTGAAAAGGACGTCAACTACATCAGCACTACTAGAAGCAACGGCTACCTGGTGTTGATAAAAATTATCTGCACAAAAGCAATCACTTATGCTCGGCACATGGACATTCTACCTGTGAACAAAGCAAGCCGAAGATGACCAACTCTCCATTTGCCGTTGAACAACGTTGTGCCATAACCTGCCAGCCACATACAAGTACCAAATCGTGAAACTCCATCGCCTCGTCAATGCACTTCGAAGGGGACACGAGCATAGTCTGTCGCGGATCGACAACACTGACCAGATGCTTTTCTGATTTGATGTGCCGGAAAATTGCACGGCTAAAGCCAAAGGAGCAAAAAGTGCCTTCATGCGCACAACTGGCTGCAAACAGCAAAAAATTAGTGATACTTTGTATCGCTGCTAGGGGAAGGAAGCTTCCACCCTACATTTCGTCTGAAAGACATATGTTAAGTTCCTCCAGGTAATCGTAGTCTGAGGTCAAGATAAATTACGTATGCCCGATGAGTTGCTCATAGACTGGCTTAAAACAGTGCGGCAAAACTGACCAGAAGGACTAATATGGCCCAAAGCCCTCCTTGTTTTTCACAGCTTCAGAAGTCACCTAAAAGACCGAGTGAAAACTCAGCTGGCTGACCTCTGAACAGACTTACCCTTGATTCCCGACGGCTTCACAAGTGTACTGCAGGCTATTCAATGCCTGTGTTGACTGGCCATTCAAAAACAATTTCAGCAGTGCTACTACCGAGTAAGAGGCCATGGATAGCCATACAAAAACTATGACAGAGGGAGTGAAAAGAGCGTATCTTCATAAGGTGTGTGTTTGGATCAGGAATGCCTAGCTTTCATTACCAGTAGACGAGAGTGGTGAGCGCGAAGTGGCACCGAATAGTTAAATAACCAGTTGAATAAAATGTTCATCATCTGTGCCCAGTTGTTACATTATGTTATACTCAACAGTCACAAGGCAACTAGGTAAGTGTGTTAATGTCTGACTCATCTGTAGGCCACACCGCAGCAACATTTAGGATAAGAAGCGAGGCTTATACATGATTACATACGGTAATCCAGTAATCTAACTTAAATCAGCTTTTATCTCACCATTAAGCAGAAGCCTAGAGCCTTCGTTTAATTGTAAAGACGAACAACAGCGAACACCGGGCACCCATCATGGCCACAGCAACCATACTAGTTCGCGATGTGGTTTGATGCGACCACAGTGTTCAAAGTTTTGTTTTCAGCCACTTGACAGCTCACGTGGACTCTTTATTTGTTCACACATGGTGTAAGTAAGTCAAACGCACTTGAAACCAGATAAATTCCGCCCCATGGACATGCCAGAGTGTTGTAGTGCATAGCTGGCGTCCCCAAATCAGTGACGAACCGATAATGAAAGAAAAGCGAAATTTTTAAAAAGCATATTTCTCATGAAATTCCTCATGAATAAACGAGGCCAAAAAACACAGAAAGTGGCCCCTACATTTTAGATTTTAAGCTCGCAACAACATCAGTGTAGAATGTAATGATGTGCAACCCACTTCATTTACACCCCTTTTTTATTACATTACCTATGATGACATTTCATATGCAGTATTTTTGCCTCCCTGGCAGCTTAATGAGGTTCTACAAGAGTACAGCCAACTCCAGTGCTGTCATTTGTTTTGTGCGCATTTCATTCTATGTAACCATACGTTGTTCCTTAGATTTGTTCCCTAAGGCAGTTCGGCTTGGTCTCAAGTCACTGTCGATTTTTGCTTACACAGACACTTCAAAACAGCCCAAATGCCAGCCCAGCCCAAATGCTAGCACTACTGCGGACAATGCACGCCCAAATTGGGGAAGGCCTCACCTGTCTCCGAGTCGATCCTGTACTGGAAGCCCTCCCAAGGATTGGTGTCCTCGCGCACTTCAGAGAACGGCTCATCTTCCTGCTTAGGCACTTCGGGATTCTGCATCAGGAAAAGAGAACGCAGGAACTTCAGTACAAACACGCAACTACATCTACTAGGCACAGGCAGCATCTGGATGGATCCGTTGTTGGGTAGCGGGCTGCAGTTGCGCTGCACGACACACTTAGTGGGTGTGGCCACTCAGAGTTTACCGTGTACAACTATGGTTCGTCGCTTATTTGTACAATACTGCTTACAGCGCTTGTGGTGTGTATCTCTGTCCATCCTTTGTCAAAATGTGCGCTGCTACTTACTTTGTATCTGACCACCAACTATCCCAACATGGTACCCTTTTGGCTTACAGCACTGGTCTGGTCTAACAAACTTCACAGCTTATGTTTACTTTAGTGAGGCTCCTGTGTCGTGTAGAAAGCCCCCGCCCCTATGCCAGGCCCTTAACTAAACTAATGGGTGACTGCTCACCAGGATCCCTGTGGTTCAAAGCAGGGCACTTTGAAACACAGGGGTTGAAGGAACTACTGGGGGTTAAAACATGGGAGTTAAAGGGAAATACTGCCGTTTTGCAAGTTCGCACACAAATATGTGTGCACAATGAAAATCAAGCCACCAAACAGTTTCGGCCACAAACCGCAGCCTTATCGGTCCTACACAATTACTGCAAAATTCCCATCTCCCCACCTTATTCTTTATTGCTTTTTTGAGCTTCATTCCCTTAGCTTAATTTCTCTCCTATCGCACCACCTTAAGGAAGAAGCGGCCAAAAATAGACTTAAAGACAAAATACAGCCTTAATCAATTTAAAGGAACAAACCTTTGGTAACTCACTCAGCTTCATTCAAGCCACCAAAGGCATTTTTTAAAACTTGAAAATGCAAGAAATATTAACCTCTTCCGACTAGTTGTCGCGATTTCGCATCACACCAATTTTAAGCCACGCAACCAGAAGAAAGAATCAGTAGCTGCAATGCCCACGCTCAGACGGAATCTACACATTGATGGCAACATATAGAACAAGTGGCATCATATACCTCACTTTCAGTAAATTGCTGAGCACTCCCATTCCTCCGGTTTATGCCAATTGTTCCTCTGTGGCCGTCAATTTTCATCCGTATTTACTAAAGGAATGCAAGTATTTTGATTGCAATAAAAATATTGCCACATTAGGTACTTTTTTGAAGAATGCATTGAGTTTCCGTAAATAATTTGTTTCTGAAGAAATTTACCACTTACTGGTCTATAAGGACCTCTTTTGTTTTGTTTTTGTGCTGTAGCCGTGACTTTCTTCCGAAAACCCCAACATGTGGGAAAGTTCCTCCGTGGCTTCCTTATAGGCAGACTAGCAAAAGCAATAGCAAAAAAATTTTTTTTCATGCCTTATGGCAAATTCAGGCAAGAGGTTAAAAAGGTTGCACTTTTCGTGCTACGGTGACGTAATGTGGGCAGGAGTAACGTAATATGGGTCAGAATAGTTACCAGTATGTTAACTGCATATTAGCATTCAACTGATGCAATCAAATGGAACTAGAGGCCCTCCCTGCTATCGCCCAGATATTTCTTGGTGGTGGCTTAGCTTGGTGGCTGTCAATCGCACAAACGAAATTCTCTGACATTGCAGAAAAATCGCCAGAAAGTGGTTGGAGAGTCACCACCACTTCTTTTATTTCCTAAAAATAGAAAATCCAGTCTAAGCAATCTTTATATCCAAATCTAATCTAATTTATGGTTTATTTTTTAAGTCTAATCTTTATATTTTACAAAAATATAAAATTTTCATCATCGTAATCAGGACAAAGCAATCTTCTTAATAAACCAAATTTGCATTTTGTCTTCATGGCCCCTTTAACCAATGCTTTCCTTGCTAGCAGTATTAATTGTGAGGCAATGTCTTCGAAAACTCTCGCTCACTTGACCATGTGCACGTTCCATGACCATTTGCTTACAGAGTGATGCTTCAATTGAAGTTGTGCTCATTTAGCTCAGAGAAGAAAACTACCACTCGCATGTTCAGCAACCTGTTTCATTCTAGAAACAAACTGATGAAGTTCAACAAATGCCCGTCAGAACAATTTAGGTGCATGCAAAGCTCATCCCAGATGAGCGAACAGGACTGAAAAAATGTTTTCCTACAGTGATAATTCGCTTTACACTATTTCCCCAAAGTGGGCTTGGATGGAAGCGCAAAGACATCTTCGGTAATTCTATTACATTTTGTCCCATAGCACTGTGCGGCACATTACTATAGAGCATGGAGAGAAAAACACATTCCCCCCCTACCCCCATTTTTTTCTGAGCAAGATGAGATCATAGGCAGCAGCTCAGCTCCTTGTTAATCGATGTTCCAGGGTCAACACTGTAGCAAACAGTTGCAGCGAACATTAGACTTGTCTCATGGGCCCCTTCTCCACTAAAAACAGAGAATTTTCATCGCAGTGTTGAACTACAGCCACTTACTTCAGGAGATGATGCCTTGACAGCCCCCTGGTTGCTGCATTCGGAGACTGCGCTGTAGGCATCTCTCGAAACACCCAGGTCCTCATCTTGTTTCCACAGGATCTCGATGAGGTCGGCGTCCTAAGGAGCACAACCAGGGCCCAAGAAAATCACACCATCATCACATGTGACAAAATAAACCGTTGGAAGTCAATATATAAAGCTGAAAGTTGTCTTTCCAACAAAGCAGTTCTGCCAGGACAAGAACATGACACAGCTCCACACCTGGAATTTCGCATCTGCACACAATATTTCTTGATCACAATGTAAAAGTGGTGCTTGAATTGGTCAGGAAATACGCAGACGCAGAAAGGGGTCTTGGTCAAAAAATTTTCGGTGAAGCTTACTCTTGCAGACTCTAATGATGATGCTCGGGCAATTCGCTTCGTGCTAAGCTGGCTTGATGAATTTTGTGCACTGCATATTAAAATAAGTTCTTTAAAGGTGAGTTAAAGAAGCTAAGAATACCACAATGATTAGCACTCATTTGATTCACTCCCAAGGAAGATGATTCTTTTGTGCCATATTTTCTGGTGTATAAGCCGCAGTTTTTTCTGAAATTTTCATTGGTGCATCTTATCCACCGGTGCTACTTATGTATGGAATAAATTTGGTACGTGGCGGCTGCGTGTGGTCCGCACTCAATAAGATGCCTTGTGTGCTGCGTGATATCAGCGCACGTTAAGAGACAAAGCTCTATGGTCTAAATGAATGAAACGCAATAAAGCTTGACTTTGGACTAGTTGGGTATACATGACACCTTGGAAAAAACAGCGCGAAAAAACTCGGACGGAGAGAGGGCAAACAGACACGCTGTCTGTTTGCGACGGAGAGAGGGCAAACAGACACGCTGTCTGTTTGCCCTCTCTCCGTCCGAGTTTTTTCGCACTGTTTTTCAAAGCCAAATGAATGAATTTTTGTTAGCGAGCCGGAGGAAGAAGGCTTTGATGGTTTTGCCTAAACACCGTCTGTAAGTACATGCCATCTGTGCGTATCAATAAACCACTTTTGAGAAGTTAGTTCTGTCTAGACTTTGGACGCTAGATGCACGTGTCTAGCACTGCTTACCGCGGGATGCATTCAGAGGCGGCAGCCGCCGCAACCATGTACTCTCGCCGCACTTTCTAACGAACTGATCCTCTATAAGTTTACCTGATTAACAAGTGTGTTTTGTACACCGACACGTCTTATACACCAGTGCGACTTATATAAGTTTTTTTTTCAGAAAAAACTGCCATTTTGAGGGGAGTGCGACTTATAGACTGGAAAATATGGTAATTGAGAAGTCTACCACTCTTTTTTTTTTCCATCCATTCTAGTGATGCATGTCAGCGGTGAATGTTGAGTGTGCACATTCATGCAAATACTAGATTTCCTGCACATAGCTAACTTGCCCCGCATGCACCTTGCAATTTGTTACAACTTTTGCCTCAAACATTGCATAAAGTCAGCAATTAGGACTACCAATAAAAATGAATAAATCCGTTAGCGATTGAGATTGAAGGCTTCAATTTTGAAGCATTTAGAGGCACCTGACAGCAATAAAAATATATTTAAACCAGGAATCAGGATAGGATAGCGTAGCAGGAATTGTGCACTTTCCACCTTCCAAGTAACTGTTAACATCACATGCATCCTATTACTAAAATTCACTTCCAATTTAGAGGGCGTTTTGCAGTTAATGCCTGTATACATAAATTTTGAAGAGCTTAAGAAATAAATCGACTATATTGTCACAGAACATCTATGTGGACAATAGCACCATAACATGTCACCGAAGACGACAAAGAGGAGGTGGCTGCCGCGAGGTCTTTCATGGCCGCTTGTACATAGTTCATCCTTGTAAATACATCGCTGCTCCATCGTTCAATATTCGACTCATGTTTACCTTGTCGCCACGTAACAATATTAGCTAGACTCAGCAGACCCCAAGTTAAACACTGATAGCGTGCCTCCTAATGCGCAACTGCTGTAGAAAGAAAAGTCTAAAACAGACAGAACTTCACTACAGTTATTGTCAGATGCACAAACTGTTTAACCATACAGCTTTTGGCTGAATGATTTAGATGGGAACCAAAAGTAAGAGAAATTTTTTACACCATCACATCCACAAGATTCCATGTTAAACTGTAATTACATCTCTGAAACTATTAGCCTTTTTTTTTTTTTTTTCAGTGCATTTTCAGCATTACAGGTAAGCAACTACCGCAGAAAAAAGTATGAATTTATTTTCATTACCGCCACCATATTTGCAATAATGGCAAAAAAATTAACATTAGATGAAGCCTACAAGGTAAAATGAAATTGCCGTTAACTACAGAATTGAAGTAGACCTCATTCAAAACTCCTGGACGTTAGTCCAGGAGTTAAAACATCACTATAGAGCACGTTTTAAACTTAAATTAATGATTTAATGTTTTAAACTTAACTTAAATGTTTAAACTTAAATGTTTTAATGTTCAAACTTAAAGGTGTACTGGCAGTATGGGCCAAATCTCTTGAGTTCTGGAGTTATTTCAAAGCTAGCTTCATTCCTCTAGTATGAACGGCCTATGAAGCGTACAGCATAGCTGCGCCGACGGAGCAGGGAATAGAAATCAACATGTCCTCCCTTCCCCTCCCCCAAGCAATAAGGACAATTAGGTGACGGCGCCCAGTGTCTCCAACACATAGCAGGGATTCGTGACGTCACTTCATCCGCACGGCTTGGCGGGCGATGACCGACAAGGCGCTTCAGGCGGCCCAGTCAGGAAAACACTGACCGCTCTGAATGCTTTGAAACCGCCGCGATTAGCGCGCTCCGTCAACCCCGGCCGCGGAGAGTGAGGATTGGCGCACCGAGACAGAACTGCAGCCGGGACGCGTGCCTGGCGTGCCGATACACGCGGCGGTAGCGGGGAGGTCAAAACAACAAGAGTTCAGTGTTTCGACGCCCGCGCAAAACGGTGACGTAGTGAGTGGGTGCTTCCCTCGACGCGCCCTCCGAGCTCAACGTAATACAGGACGAAACACGACTTCCACTACGTTCCATTTATTAAAGCGAGAGCTTTCTTAGTGGGACCTACGGCGTCCTGCCAAAAAACTAATGCATTCCTCCGTGGACCGGTTTGTCCACCGAACGGCTCTGACAAGATCTCTGGACACACGCGAGCGCGCGAAACCGAGATTCCATTGCGTCAAAATGGTTGCTTTAAAATCGCGAAAAAGGAACGGTTCTAGATAAGGCAATACACGTATCGATCATGAAGAAGGGGTACAGTAGTACATACCTTTATCTCATTAACCACGTACCGAAATGCGTTTAGATCGTTCGTAGATGCGTTTACTTGGTGCGCAAAAGATCGTCGCGTGGGTTCGTTGTTCATTCGTGATTTGGGTCTTTCAATGTTGCACCATCGATTGGACGCACTTTCAGCGAAGGCTTTAACGCACTTTTGACGGAATTTTGATGTTAGAGAGCGGTTCGCGCTTCTCTAACTTTCTGTGTGAAGGGGTGGTGCTGTCTCAGGATTGCTAGCATCTATCAAGGCAACTAAAGCGACCATTAAAATTTGGTGCCTTCTGGTGCCAGTACTCCTTAAAGAAAAACGCAATTGGGCCGTATTCCGAGGTCGGTCTTATCAGCAGATCTATCGGTTCCAGCGCGCTCCGACGGTGTGCGAGCCGACAACGGCTAACAATCTCGACACCACAACCTCCTGACGGCGAAAGCACGGGGAAACGGCGATTGATTCCTGCATAGAAACACATCTAAACACGGTCCCGCCCCCCATTCACTTTACACGGAAGCGCGTTTAGCAGGTCGCACGTCACACTCACACGGTGCGGCCCATCCGACAGCAAGAAGCGATAAGAGACGGCACGCGGCAAGTGTCCGTCAATCACGTGGTCGACCACATGACACTTCGTAGACGCCATTTCTATCCACAGCATGTAGCCACAGTCCAAGGTCAACCGTCAGCGTTCCACCGTAACACGCTCACAGACAGGACTAGCACTAAAATCGGTGGGCCGCCAGTGCACAATGTCAAACACGCGAACACAAAAGCGACCAGGGCACGTGCACTCCATAGTTTCGGTTCCCGGGGAAATAGCGGCGTAATCCGGCATCCACTGCAGCAACACACAGCGCACGGTGAGGGTACGTTCGTCGCAAGCACATCTGAAAAACCAAAGGTGCAAACCGAGAAAGTTTCCTGACAGCGCACAGACACCGATTTCTCGCTGCGCGGACGGCGTTAGGTCTTTCCGCGGCAACGCTGTCTTCTCTTGACGAACGAACGCCGGCAGCGAGGCACAACTCCAGCCAGAACTTTGCCACCGATCATCGTGGGGACGGCCAGCCGAGACAGCTAGGCGCGCAGCGAAGTTCTTGACCTGGAAACTGGCGGGAACACGCGCACATCCGAGCGTTTCGAAAGAGCCCCGACCCGGGACCAAGGCGGCACTGCGGGTCTGCAAAACAGCGCCGGTGGTTTGGAAACGACGAGCGATCAGGGCCGCGGCTTCCGAAGGACCAAACAGCCTTCGAGGAGGCGATGCTTTCAAGCGGGCGGCAAACGGCGCGTTTGTCTCTGGGCGCCGGTCCAAGATGAGCCGCGGTCACACGGCTTCCAGGCAAAACCCGCGGCGGGCCTGCAACAGCGCGCGTTGCCCAAGCGAATGAACGACGGCGTCTCATGCGTCCTCGACCAGGTGTTGAACCCCATACGCAAGGGCGCACCGAAAAACAACCGTCCTGCGCGCCGCCATCGGTGTCAAGAGGCGGCCAACAACGAAGGTCCTCAAAATACGAGCGTTCCGCCAGCCGCGGAGCTCTCGAAACGCTCATTACGGGTCAAAGACACGAGACGCGAACGCGGGGTCCCGCAGCGAGATCGCGACCCAAAGGCCGAGTCCCTGCGAAGGAGTTCCGAGAAAAAGATTCGCCCCTCTTTGCGCTGTGACGACATCCCCCCCGGGTGAGGGCACGATCAAGGCACTGATGTTCCTCGAGCACTGTTGGCAGAGGTCTTGCACGGTCCAAAATTAAGAGGTTTCACAGTAACGAGTCGACGCATACGCCGCTGGCCGGACGCGCCGATTGCACCAACCGCTCTATGCTGCGCAGCGTTGGCGACCGCTGGTGGTCGCCAGGGAAGCGCGCCGCGGAGGAGGCGGTTGTTCACACTGCGGCGCTGAGTCAAGGACGGTATCTTTGTGTAGCGCTGACGACCCCGGGCAGGTGCCTCGCGCGCTGGCGGGTTGCTGCGGCTGGATGACGTGTCTCGAGACGACGCTAGGTGTGCGCCCCGACGGCTCTCTAATAAACATCGACGACGAAGCCCTCGAGGGCGATCGCACCGCGCACGGCCCACGTTCGTCGGCGAAATCAAGGGACCCCGCCAAGGACAATGCGACGCGGTCGGTCGCTGCGCGGACATACGAGACGCTGTGCCGCGCCCAGGCATCACAGCCACCGCTTCGCGCGGATTTCGCTTCCCACGCTGGAACACAGAGACGGGAACTACGGCATCTCGCGACGGCGGATGCTCGATCACCTCGCAGACGATTCTGCTGACGGCAGCAGTACCCGACGCACGTTACCGCGTACTTTCGTCCAATGCTCAATTCATTTCGAAAAAATTTTCACGATCCTTGTGTTGACAGACAAAAAATACTAGACGCACGTTACAAATATCTACAATCCAATCTTCACTTTCACCTCTCATCTGGCGAAAGAGAATAAACCATCTTTATTGGGCAAAAAAACAATTGAGTCTTCGGGGTGGCTTCCTTTGCCCAGGAAGCCTTGAGCTCGGGCCGCGTCCACAGCTCTCTTGACCAGCTGACGCTGATCCTCGAGGGTGGAGCTGGCCAAGGCTCACTCCCAAAGCTCATGGGTGGGATAAGGACTCGGGCGGGGACGTGGGGTGCTTCAAGAGCCCCCGGGACACTCCAGAAGGGGCCAAAATGTGACTTCTGGTGGAATGGAGGAAAGTGTTCGTTTGAAAGGCACGGAGGAGTCGCTCCAGCTCTCTCAAGAGTGGTTTGTGTGCTGGGGGGCACTGTTGTAGCTCAGCCCAGGGGTCTCAAACACGCGGCCCTCGGGCCGCATGTGGCCCGCGAGCCTTTCGGTTGCGACCCGGCCCGCTCATGAGCGTCTTCGTTCATAAATATTATGTTTTTTTTAGAGCGAATGCGTGAGTAAGCGCCTTGCTCGCGTAGCCAAGAAATCCTGAAGCCAAAGAATGCTGACACAAAATTCAATTCAGATATTACCCAGTATATTTAGATGTGGGAAAATAATTTTCTTTCAAATAGCAGCGTTCGCTGACATTTTGTTACCCCCCCCCCCCCCCCCCATCTCTCTTCCCCCCGCGCGCTTCGTTTCAACCTTGTTCGCTGTCCTGGCTATTGCGGGACTAAATTTCGTAACTGCGGCCCGCTCACTGATGTGAGTTTGAGACCCCTGCTCTAGTCGGTAGTGTTGTGTGATTTCTTGGTACGTGACCACGGTGCATGCGCTCGGGCTCACTTCCGGAAACAGCGGCTCGGCGAGATAGCTCTCGAGCCAGGAGATGAGCGGTCTCGTTGTCCGGAACGTCCAGATGAGCGGGGGCCCGATGGTCTTGTTGGAACAATTTGGGAGGCATTGAGTGAGAATCTTGAGGGTTTTGCGGTGAATCCTTCCGTCAGTGAAATTTCGGCATGACTGCTGCGAGTCCGTGATGATGACAGCAGAGATTTTTAGCATTTTGTATACTCCGTCTGTTCCATTCGTACCGTGTTGACCGGAACCTGACAAGGAGCCTTGCGAATTCGTTCCGGTAGGGTGGATTAGTTCCGCAGGTCGTACCTCACTGTGCCCGGGCATTCGTAACGATAGGGGGCTTCCTCCTCGCCGCACCCGCGCGCGCAAACTCAGTCGGGTCCCCGGTCAACACGGAACGAACCGAACAGACGGAGCAGGTACAGCTTATGAACGGCAACGGAAGTTGCCGCTGTGTTTCGTCACCGCAGCCGCATGTTACTCGCGCGGCGCAAGTACCGCTTTACTGAAAATGTTCTGAACATGGCACGAGCCGTTTCCGTGTTTTTTTTTTTAAACTTAATATGCCCATAAACTACCGCAGCGACGACTAACAAACTACGTGAGAAAAGGCAGACGACATTACGCATTCATAGCAGTCTCCTGTCAAAACGCGCGGACCCGTTGACGTCCGGGTCCGTAGCTTAGCCGGAGTGATACCGTACATAAGCTATTGCCGTTCTTAACTTGCTCCCGAGTGGTTCGGCTCACGGCGAGGGCGATGGCCGCTTCCTCCGCTTGTAGTTGGTAGTGGTGTGGTATAGTCAGACTTAATGGTGGTGTTTTTTCATGTCTACAACAGCAATCGTGGCCTGAATCTTGGGGTATGTGGCAGCATCCGCGTAGGCAGTGTCGGGTTCGTTTTCGTATTGCTTCGAAATTGCTCTGCATCTGGCTGCTCGAGCGTCTTGCCGCGTGGTGCATGTTGTGCGGTAGCGGAGGAACAATGAGGTGTTGACGTATTGTGTGTGTGGGATGCTTCTTGGTTCAGGAGGTGAAATGTTTCAGTGGGACTGAAAGTCCCAGGCGGACGAGAATGGCTCTGCCGACTTCTGTGGCTCCCAGTCCCACTCTTTGGCTTGAGGGGTGATCGCATCAAAACTTGCGCGCTCGGGGAAAAAAAAAAATCGCCTACCAAACGGGCTGACATTTCGCCTGCTCCCATGGTAACAACACTACCGCTGCTCTATGCTTTGTTTTCGCTGTATGGACGCTCGATAATTTGACCTCTCCAACGGTGCTGAGAACCTTCCACCGTGCGGATAAGGTAAGGCGGGACGGGATAAAAAATGGCGAGTTTATCTTCACGGTCAAACCGATACAGCCAGCTTCACGCCCGCGTACAGACCGCACGCTTCCCAAGCACCCGCAGGCAAAGGTGGGCAGTCGTGAAGTGTATCTTTGGTCTTAGTAATTAGGATGGCGCCGAACGGAGATCGGATGCCAAATCAAGCATGCAGTGTCAGACAAACATGTACCAAAAGGTTTGTGACATCACAAGTTATATTTAATTATTTGCTTTAAGTATCACACGCTAGATACGTGAGTTGAACACGCACGCACGCGCAACTACTCCTACTCTTTCTATTTACACTCACTACGTACTGCGTCGGTTTTCACTTGGCGAAGACTGCCCGATCGGAGAGAAAAAATTGGGCCCATCTCCCCGCGAGGGGGACTCGAGTAAATGCGTCGCATAGGGGGTGGGTGTATTGCGTTAACGTTTACTGTTTGGGGAGTTGGTGGTAGTGAATGCGTTGTATCAGCAGCTTCTTGACGTAGTTTGAATGAGTCAAGGATATAAGGCGCGTTCGTAGCCTCCCATTCGGTGTCGGCTTTGTGGCGCAGTGGGTAGAGCACCATGTACATTGTGTTCCGCCCGCAGGGTCGAGGGATCGAAACCAGGCGCCGGATAGTATTTTTTTTTATATAGTGTAGGGGGAGGGGTGAGGACAACGACGGTGCGGACTACGACGGACGTCAACGCGGGTGACATCGTGAGTTACTGAAATGCTCTGCATTTAAAAGATTACGCCCCGACTTTTTCTGGTACTTCGTCCGTCTGGTGCAGGGGCAACTCTCCGATCGTAGATATCCGCAGCTCTCTCCGAGTACACGACTTACCCTGCATCTTCGAAGGTCCGACCTAATTTACGTTAAGGTGAGGTCGAGTTTGCGAATGAGATTCAGAGATGTTGAGGTGACAGGGAGGTCATCCGCCCGTCTCTGCATACAATGCTCCCGACAGCCGTTAGCGGAAAATATTCGTCGACTAAGCAACAAGCGCTTTGGCAACGCGTCGATGGAAAAAAAAAAAAAAAAAAGAACTGCTAATCGGTCACGTGACCACAGGAGCGTAGGGCGCCCCACGTCAGAGCTTCCCCACTGTCAGCTATGCACCAGCAGCGCGAAAAAGATGCGCGCTTTCAGTTCCGGGGAAAAAACAACAGGCGAAGCTCAGGGGCGGATTATCCATGGTTCAGAGGGTTGAAATGAACCGTGTCCCCCGGGCGTATGGGGCTTAAAGGAGCCATGAAGACAAAATACAAGTTGGGTTTATTAGAAAGACTGCTTAGTCCCGATAACAATGATACCAATATCATCGCAATCTCCGAACAAATAACGGAGATATTAAAGAAAACGTGTGAAGCAGTCGCGACCGCCCTAGCCAATTTCCCGCAACTTTTCTATGACGTCACGGAACCTTGTTTGTGCGATTGGCGGCCGCTTAACTGACCTGTCGCGACGACACATGACTGGACGTCTGTAATGGGGCCTCTAGTTCCATTTAACCGCATCACTTGAATGCTAACGTGCAGTTAACGCACTGAAAATTGTTTTATTGTTGGCCCGTATGACGTCATCCTTGCTCATAACACGTCACTGTGGCGCAAAATTTGGAAGTTTTTAAATACTTCATGCTTTTTTTCGTTAAAAACATATTTTGTGGATGTAATGGAGCTGAGTGAGATACTGAATCCTAGTTCTTTCGAATTAAACAAAGTTGTATTTTCTTTTCATGGCTCCTTTAAAAAGGCTGGGAAAAAATGGTTTGGTTTGATTTGGTTCAAAAAAGTTTAAGCCTCCTGCTCATTTCCCCTGATTGAAACAGAGATTTCAACAATTATGCTTCGAAACGCTGTTAATGTGCATAATCCTGAAGTCGGCTCAGAGTTCTTCAATCTGAGGTAAAGACGTTGCACACGCCCAGAACGATGCATCGCGTACAGCCACGGAGCTGATCCAGCTGATGGACAGAGAGAGCAGCTGGATAGACTGGGATTCCTTAAAGGGTCAATGTTTAAGATATCATCAACAAACTGCTCAACAAAGGGCAGGGAAAAGTTTGTGGAAACGTGCATGTGTTCCTCTTTTGTTAAAGGATGAATAAAAAGAGAAAACATTGTAATACGTACACACGCCCCATTACAAGGTCGAATTTCTGCAAAATGCATAACCTATTTTCCACATTATGTTACATTGAATTTTTTTCTAAAAATGTAAATTTATTGTGCAATTTAAGAGCAGAAAAGGCATGTGCAACATGAATGTGTTTCCTGCTATTATAAAGTGGATTGCCTGCAAAATGTTAATGTATGACACGATATGTGCATAAATGAAAATATGTATCATTGTTTATTCGAGAGTTATAAAAAACATTTTTGCAAAAGTTCGGTATCAATCTCGTTTTCTATAGGCGCCACCTTTTCTAAAAGAGTTCGCTCACACACGATAAAAGCATTTAAGTAATAAACCATTTAAATTATTTGTTGTGCTCAGTCGGCATACACAGTATACATAATATCATTGTTTGTATGGAAACGCTACATTAGGAGAGCTTAAATTTCTATTGCTGGATGAAATCACGAAATAGCCAGACGGTTAGTACCATATTTACTGTAGGGATGTGCGAACAGTTTCTGAAAAAGGCCCTCCTGTCTACTTCGGCAGGGCTCATATGCAGGTAACCAAAGTGTGCACCACCAAATTAGTGAAGCAGAGAGAGGAAACCATTTTTCAGGAATGTGCTTCCTGGTTTTCAAGGGAAGGTGTCTATGAAACAAGGGCAAACTGCGCTAAAGGTTGAGACGAATGGAAGAAACACATGTGACAATTAGACTGCACTTCTAAGTGTACCATGTATTTCTTCCTTTAGTCTTAACTTTCTGCGCAGAAGTATGAAACAAATAGCTCGACAAATTTTAATGTTCCATGCCTCTTCGTCTCCCGGTATAGTTCAATTGTGATGACAATCTCTCCACGTGCTCTGCGAGAAAGTAGACACCCAGGCGATTTTCATAAATACTTTGGAGATTATTCGAGTAAATACGGCGTGTGTTCTTTTTAGCGAATTCTAAAAAGCGTCAAGTCTCAAGAATGACGAGTACGTAAGGCGGGGTGAGGAGTGGAGGGCTCGTTTTTTTTAACCAGGCCCTCGACACTGCTAATCCGGCCCTGGTGAAGCTCATCCGACGGGCTTCTTGCAACAAAGAACACAGAAATAAGGGGGAGGGTATTTACTGACACGTCAACTGGAATCTAGACTTCGAAATAAGTTGGACCTCCTTATACGAACACTGATATAGTGAATTATCCGCTATGGTGAACTAAACACGAACCTTGGTTGGTCATGCTTAATTTCAGCGACAGCAATTATTTTAATAACAAAACCGAAACTGCGAGAGCCACGCGATATTGACTGTAACGAAGAATTATTTGGTTCGCGCGAGGCTCAAAACTCGAAAGTTAGCATAAAAAGGCAAAATAAAAAGTTGAAATATAACACAACCATTTTCTTTAATTGTTTGAAAAATTTACGGAAATTTTGGTCGTCCAGCGCAAAAGCGCATTTGACTGGTTTCATTTCACGTTCCACTTAGTTTGAAGTGTCATGCAAGGAGACAGGTAAGGATTACCTCCCAGTGGGTTCGAAGCCTAGAACAATTGCGCAGGCCAGATTGCAGATTTGCTAGAGCCGATGTTTACCTTTACTGTTACAACAGATATCGGATATAACGGACTAATTTACTGCCCCGATACTGCGTCGTTATAACGAGGTTAGATATAAGTAAATTGCAGTCGGCCAAGAAATACGTTTAGTGCAGTTCGAAATTATGCTTAACCTCACTTGTCAGCTGCGAAACGTAGCGTGGGATACCAACTTCTGGAATGCGCATCTTTCCGACCACTAGGGAGATTACGAGTCATTTATAAATCGGACAAGGCTTACTGCTCAGCAGGCACCAGCTAATTAATTAAATGCATTTCCTCAGACAAGCAAGCAAAGTTATATTAAGGCATTTTTAATGTCCTTGAGCAGCAGTTACAAAGTTCCTCGCACTTAACATCCGCCTGACTGCCAACGTACTTGCACGTATAATCACAGTGAGAAAGCAGTCGGTTATAAAGGAGGCTATGACAGAGGCATAGGCAGAGTGTGACGGGGTGTCTAAAACTCACCACTCACCAAAGAATTTATGCATAACCCCCCCCCCCCCCCCCCCCTTCCTTCCTTTGTCGTCACTTCCAATTTTTGAAAATCTTACGGCTTCTTTCACATGAAAAAAAAAAGTATTACACAGCTAAAGTATTACACAGCTACTGCCTTCGTCAGAAGGTCGTTTGCTTATTCGAAACTACTTGGAGGCCACCTGAAGAATTGATCAGAAGGTTAACGACTGTCGTCGTTACCAATGCAAACCGCGCGCTGCTTCGGCCTCATCAGCACCGCGCATGTAAAGCTTTTGTGAGGCGCATTCTTGAATCAGTGCTGGAATTTTACTCTTCTTTTTCGGCGCGCGCAGACGGGTGGGCTCGTTTTGACGAGGCTAGGCGGTCGGTCACACCAGCAGGAAAAGTGCACTGCGCGCTGGATGCAGCGGCAGCGGAAAGCAGCTGTTTCCTGTGCGTTTTTTTTTTTTTTTTCCCACTTGGCTGCGACGCACGTAGAACACGCTTCTTTCTTCCTTTTAGGCATAACGCCTTAATAGCTTCCTCGCGAGGTGCGAGGCATGCGCAGGGTGAGTTTAGAACGAGACTGGCAGGAAAGTGCTAAAGCCAGCTATGCACGACGACCAACGACAAAACGTGAAAAGGTCTCATCCCTTTTCTTGTTTTTTCAACACGTGACAAACCTGCCAAAACCCAGCACGAAGTATGAATGCGTCGAATCCTACCGTTGTGCGCCCTCGTACCGACGAGACCGCTTCGTTACCCTAATGGTATGGCCCCTAGAAATAGCAACTGCTGCAACACGGCGGAATTGACGAGGAGAAGTGACGCGTGCTAACGAACTGTTTACAACGACAGCGATTGGTTGACTATTTGCTAGCAACGCCTAGCTACAATTTCGCAAACAAGGGCGGCAAACAGCGCGAAAAGCCTGGATTACGCGATCGGCTGCTGGATAGCGGGCGCACTAAAGACGCACAGACGCTCGCGACGCGATTTGATATGAGTGCGTGAAGCAACGCCGAGCGGGGCCCTTGTTGAAAGCGCCCGCCAGAATCGTGACGCTTGCTCAAGAGCTTTTGTGGAAAACCTCGCCACCAGCGTTCGCATTTTATGCTGCGCTGGCAGCGCACGTTGGGTCACACGCATCACCGCGAAAGCTCTGGAAACAAACAAAAAACTCGGCCGCAAGCGCAGCGGATCGCTCCGAGACGCGCCACAACAGCAACGCATTTCGAGCGACCAGCTCTTTCCGTCTCGTTTTACTGCCTTGCGTCAGCTGGACCTACGGGGCGCGGGCCTGGACTCTTCGCGGGAGTTTTCGTATGGCGTCACCTCCTCGTGACGGACTGGGAAACGGCGTACCTCATGCAGGCAGCTCGGGATCAAGAGACAATCAACACGCAACGCAGTTGTTTGTTTTCGGAAGGCGCGAGTGTGTGCTACGTTCCCACGGGTCAGCAGATAAACCGCGCAAATGCGGATGGCGATGTCGGTGCCAAGTTCGAAGAGAAAATGCTTCGAAAGGACCAGGCCTGTGAACAACCTAGCTAATCAAGGAGCTATGAATGCCAGCCGCAGAACGGGATAACGCCTGTGCTTGCCTTTTGTGTAGCCTAAAAACCATTTTTAACGACAACAACGCAGAGAGTACATTTGCTGGCCGCGAAAAAGTGCGAGGGAGCGGGATGGTTACGGGTGTGCTACAACCATCTCGACTTCCTTTCACAACGAAGAGCTATTTGTCATAGGAGGGGATCTTACGGCGAAAGGTACGACCAAGAGAGGAGGATCACCGCTCCGTCACACGCACGTGCTCAAATAAACAAAGCTGATGCCTCAGAACAACGTCAACAGTTTCCAATGTTCCGTGCAATTGCTTTTAGCATCACTAATGCACACGCAAAACAAAATAATATTTCATCAGACTGTGCATTCCATACGGTCGTACCTTGTCAAAGGAAAGTTTCTCTTTCCATTCAATTATATCTGCGTTGAGTATCTTAGAATTAAAGCAATATAAAATCAGGTAAATATCATTAGCGGTTGATGACTGCGGTCCTTCACTGTGTACACAACGGTGATATCCGTGGCTCTTGTGTATAAGCACATACATTTTCAATTTGTTTGGACACCTATTTCGCTAAAGCTCTCAATCGGTCTAAACGCATTGTCCATCAAATGGTTGACTAAGAAAGCAAGAACTGCTGCGAAACAAGAGTGATGGGCTTATATTTAGATAAATACAATCTCCCACAAATGCACTATTGCCCACAAGCTCTGCACAGAATTATCGATTCAAACCCATTCATTCCCGCCGATCAGCCACAAGACTCCAATGTTTACTACACGCTTTGTACGCCGCACCGCCTGAATTCTAATTACATCCGCCAGCGGCAATTTCTTCCTTTCGGCAGACACGCTCTGCGCCAACCCCCGTTTTTTAAACGCGCAGTAGGAGCTCTCGGTAAAATTAGAAAGCGACGCGAGAGGTTGCGTAGCGCGTCAGCAGTGGTGCTACCAGAGGCCATAACGATAAAGGCGGTTCACGCAACGCACTGCGGGGAAGTGGACCTTCATGCGGCAGGCATCAGTGTTACTATGGGCCGCGTGAAACAAACACAAACACGGCGGGAGAGGGGGTGGGTGCTCAAGGCTTTCCTCCGACCAGCTTCTCATCGCCTGTAGGAGGAAGCGCACCTGGCAGAGGCCGTTCCCTTGGGCGCGACCGCTACGGGGTAAACCCGTTTACTCTTTTTTTCATTTTTCCTTGCGCACGTGTTCCTCATAGACCCCGCTGTTTACGGGGTGGTGCAGGGTGGCGACTGAATGGCCATTTAAACCGAAGCACCCCGCGAGCGTGTGCCACTGCAGTAGTTGCAGTTGGCGACAGAGAAAGAGAGACACGAGCCATTGTTTTCGCTCAAACGTTACCTCTTGCGTCAGGTTAGCAGTGCTCGGGCTGGACGCCTCGCTCGGACAATCGGCGCGCTGCTCGCTCTCGGAGCCTGCGGCCGCTTCGTTGGAGGTCCTCGTGGGCGGCGGCCCCGGGTCCTCGGCCAGGTAGGCGAACACCCGGGTTCGAATCCGCCGCAGCAACGAGGGGATTCCCAGTTCGTGGAGTTCGGCAAACACGGGGTTCGCGTCAAAGGCGTCGACGCTCTTGGGGTGAATGAAGAGCGGAGGCGTGAGGCTCTGGGCGTGAGTGAACGCCGACTGGACGCCCATGCGCACGCTGCGAACCTGATCGGAGCGCCGGTTCACGCGGACGGGGTTCGAGTCGGGGTCGGAGCCGAGCTGAAGCAGGCTCACTGCGAGCAGGAGCTGCAGGATGGTGGATCGCACGCCGCTGCACTTCTTGAAGTTCATCATGGCGATCGCTGACGCTTTAACGCACACCCAAGAATCACAGCAAAGATACGTTGTAGGCACGTAGCGAGGCGGATCTCAATCAACGCTGTTTGCGCGTGACACCGGCCACAGCGGCGGCTTATCACAGTCGGAGGCACAGGCGAGGCGTGTGTGCTTCACACTCAGGCCGGGCGATTGTCGTAAGCTCGTTGCAGGGTCTCGCAGCCGCCGGACTTTGGTGTGGACGCTGGGAGTTCGGCGAGCTGCGCTGGGCCTCATCGCCGCCGCTTCTGCTTCCACCTTTGGAACTGGCAACCCCGCGTTGGCATAGTGCAGGCGCTTCGACGTCGAATACCACTGCACAACACAGTCTCCTACACGATCGCAAATGCGCGACAAACTTACACCGCTGCGACGCTACTTGTTCGGAGGAAAAAACGCCGGCCACGGGGATGCTTCAGGAACAATGAGCAATCGGCATGGAGTTGACGAAACCTACGCTGGCGTCGCTGGCGTCGCCGTGGGATCGCGCGGCGCCTATTGCTCAGACTTCCTGTACGTCACGTCCGAGGTGAAGGCCTCGTAGAAACATGACGTCATGACCTCGCGCGTCCGGCGCGCGTCCTTGCCGTTCCAGTTGTGTGTCTGCTTTCCTGTGGCTCTCTCTGCGCTTTTGCGGGTCGCTGAAGGCGTTGCGCAACGCTCGCTGTCTTGAATTTAAAATAATCATGGGCACGTTGCTATGTTTTAAGTAAACACAAAGTTCATTCCACCAGCCGTGCAAGCTGCACGCCGTTAAAATGAAACTATGTTGTTCCAATGAGACGTTTTCAGTTCTGCCACGTTCACTCGATCCCATTCCTCTTGGATCGAGTGGCCGTGGTTCTGGAGTCAGGAACTTTTTGAAGTGTTTGTACAAATTCATGCGTGACACCTGCTGCAGCGGCGTAGTCAGAAATTTGTTTCGGGGGCGGGGGGATGCATATGCAACAATAGTGCTTCAGCCGTAATGTGATCGTGTGTATATACATATCTAGTTGTAAAAAGTCATCAGTGCATTTTATATACGTTTCCTCAAAAAAATGAGAAAAAAACATGCATCAATGAAAATTTGGGGGGTGGGGGTGGGGAGGGGGTTTGTTGAGCTCCCTAAACCAACCCCCTGGCTACTCCACTGATCTGTTGAAAGCACAATTCTCTAACAGCGCACGAGCTATAAAACTACTCACCCAATTATTGTGCACAATTACGCACATAACCACGCACATCTTTTATATTGGGGTCTAATTATACGGGCCGCAAATTTATTTCGGGGATGTCTGAAATAGTAATGACTGAGGGCCGGAACAAAGAGAACTTGTGTGTGTGTGTTGATTTGATTGATTGATTGATTGATTGATTGATTGATTGATTGATTGATTGATTGATTGATTGGTTGATTGATTGATTGATTGATTGATTGATTGATTGATTGATTGATTGATTGATTGATTGATTGATTGATTGATTGATTGATTGATTGATTGTGGGGTTTAGCGCGCCGACGCAACGCAGACGATGAGGCGCGCCGTAGTGGAGGGCTCCGGATTAATTTTGACCACCTGGGGATCTTGAACGTGCTCCGAAATCTCGTTCACACGGGCGTTTTTGCTTTTCGCCTCCTATTAGAAAGGCGGCCGCCGCGGTTGGGAATCTAACCCGTCACCTCGTGCTCAGCAGCGCATTAGCCACTGAGCCACCGCGGCGGGTGTGTGCGTGTGCGTGCGTGCGTGTTCGCCCAAGAGGGGAGGGGGGTGCACTGCTCGTCGGAATTAACCCCACATTCCAAAATTACCTCTACACTAATTAAGCAACAACAATGTTCATGCACCATTTACGTACCTGTGACCTTTAATCTAGCTGGCGATGCCATACAAGAAAAATTACATGCGCAGACTTGATTGAAATGTTTTAGCCGGGAAATTCGTAGCACGGGCAGCTCGCACGTCGCGTGTCGGCATAATTACTGGACCTTGGCTTTCTTTCGCCGAGATCGTCGTTTCGCACTCTTTTTTTCCTCGTTCCTCAGACATGCGGGTGACCTGTTGTTACCTGGTGCTCGTCAAGGTCGCCCATCATGACGCACGAGCGCCGTTCTGAATCCTAACAACAAGGTTAGACGTGCGCCAAACTATGCCACGGTATAGATACGAGTCCGGAAGAGAAAGTGTCTTGAAAACGTTGCGATCACACAGATTGGATAAGCCCGCGCAATATTAAGGACAAATAGAGAGAGAGAGATAGAGAGAGAGAGAGAGAGAGAGAGAGAGGGAGGACCGGGCGGCAGCGGCAATGATTCAATGCCGCTCAAGTCGTGATTGTCGTTCTTTTTTTATTATTGTGGATAATAACAATGTCCTTTCTCCAAAGGTGAGGCTTGCAAAGGTGTTGATGCATATATATATATATATATATATATATATATATATATGCATCAACACCACTTTCTTGAAGTGCTATCTTTTTTTTCGGTATTAATTTGAACATTTTCTGAGCATGCAAGCTTTATTGTTAGTTTGTTTATTTGTCTCTTTCCTTGTTTTGTTCCGCTTCCTCCATTTTTTGTTTGTTCATTCGTGTATTTGTTTCCTCCCTTGTTTGTTTGTGTTTTGTAGTGTAAGCTACATTGGCCGAGGTAGAGCAGTTTCGCGTGGACCCTGAAAGCGAGAGGAGCATTGGATTTGGATTGGATGAAATTGGATTGTATTGGAAATCCATTCCAATTGGAGTACGGGTAGAGTGTACTAGAAAGTACGGGTGTGTAGAGAATTGGGTCTGCACATTCGCCGGTCTGCGCATTCCAGAGGAGTGACGTCATAGCCGCGGCAGACGCACTGGCGCCGGCGCGTGCCCAGCTGTGCGCCTCCGTTGCGCAGTAGCCAAGTCTGACGCTGCGCCGGATCCGCTTGATAGCCGTTTCGCGTGGCTCCTGGAGAGCCGTGCTGCGCATGCGCGAAGAGCAGTGACTGGACTGGACTGGATTGCTGAACCTTGGCTCACGCTACGTATATCCTGGCATAGCCGAGCAAAGCCACTGCTAATTTTTTTTCTTTTTTTTATTCCTCCCTCATTGTTAATCGTTTTATTCTCCTTCGCCATCCTGCCACGACTACAAACGAGTAGCCGATATGTTCTTTCTTTTGCCGACGGGTAATCGGGTTGGCTAATATACGAAAGAGCATTCGCTAACAAGAACTGCAGGAATGACCAGCAACAATTACTACGGCCACAGCGATGGGAAGTACCTGGAAAATGAGGGAGCACAGAAGGGGTCAGAGAATGAGAAGCATTCTGCGTTTTTGAAGAAGCGGCTAGATGCCCGTTCATCAAAAACCGCAGAAATGTTTTAGAGAAAATTGGGGTCCAGAACTTTCTGGGATTCGGCACGTAATGTCACACGCCTGGGGGAGGTAACCATGGGCGTCGGAAGGATTTTGTCTTGAGGAGGGCATACCCATTCTATTTAGGGGAACGAGGGAAAGGGCGAGAGGGCGGGGCAATTGTTCTGGGGTGGCTCGGTGGGAGGGGCCCCTTTTGCACCCCCTGCCGACGCCCATGTCGCCCACAATTTGTGTTCTTGTATTTTGTATCCTTTACACATTCATATCCTGTCCCCGTTTCCGTCTCCCTGCCTGTATAGCGCCCTGTTTGCACACACATTCTTAAAAGACATCACACGATACCTGTTGGTGGCGGCGTCTGACGCGCTGACCGTGAGATCTTGTTCGCCTCTTTATTGTTGTTAAAAACAGTCGGCAATGTGGTGAGGAAACAAGTGGCAAACTTGGATAAGCTTAAGTACATGGGCTGCAGCCAACGCACATCTGAAACATAATGTCGCATTAACCGTCTTGAGCATGTGAGGCTTCTGCTTACGTCGTCTTCATTGCATACAATGACGCTGATGATAATGATGAGTCCTTCTTTCATTCATGTAATGATCACACGCACTCGGCGTACGAAATGACCTGCGCTGGCTACGCCTCCTCGCACCGTTGTACGCTTGTCGCTGGCTGTAGTCCTCATTATACCGCCGCCCCCGGGTGAAAATGGAGCCATCCAGCGACTAAGAAAGATGAGAAGTCGACAGGGTCGATGTACGTTGTGCACGAACGTGTCACGGCGACGTTGTCGAGTGAAAGATTGAGTCATTGGCTCAATGGCATAATTTGCAGGCGACATGCGTTTGACAACGTGGTCGGCTAGGCGCCATGGTATTCTGAAATTATCGTGGGGCTCAAGCCAAAAGTTACTACTGGCGCCACATCAAGGAGCCGGGTTAGAAGCTGGAGCAGGCCTGTTATCGATACCATATTGCGGCTCCGGGCGCTCTTGGTCTTCCTGCGTATCCGTGACTCACCACCTTTACCGACATTTCTAGGCGCGTTTCGTGACGTAAGAAATAGGCGTACACTCGGATACATCGTGGTTGTGCGAAGTATCTTGTCGAGTGTACTCGAGAGCTCCGGATCGTATAAGGTAAGGGATAACCTTGTTGTGATCTTCGCAGAAGTATTGTGTCACAAACGGCAGGACCGTGTCCTCGGAGGCGACGTACTGCAAGGAATGTTTCCCAAAGTGCGGTTGAAACGTTTGGTTGACCGTCGGTAGCGCGGGTATATACGCAGTGGTCGTGCGATGGTCGGTACAGCTTTCCTTGAGGATGGTCGCTATGACGTCGGACAAGAAAACATTTCCTCGGTCACGGAGAAGTCATGGAGTTCCACGTGTCGCGGAAATTGGAATGAAGTTCAAAAAAAAAAAAAACATACAACTTCACAAGCGGTAGCAACCAGCAATGTGACAGTCCCAGCATACCGACTGAAGTAGAAAATGACGTTGCTTGATCTTATCGTCCCATGTTATTATGAGTGCTCACCGTAAGGAATAAGCCAAGTCTCAACGCCGTGCTCATCGGTGCCGCTTAAGATAAACTGATCCCGTTGGCGGGACCCACCAGGGCAGGTAATATGTGTTACATGAAGCATAGGTTTGTGGTCGTTGAACTGAGACCTTTTTTTTTTTGGGGGGGGGGGGGGGGGGGGGGGGGGCGCAGTGCCTGAATCTGCAGCTCCAGTAGTGGAGACGCCGACACTTTCAACAAACTTGACCGGTAGGGAAGTTTTGTTCTCCAATGGAAAGGCCTGGACGAAAAGTAGGCGTCGAGCTCACTCAGGACTCGAGCTCAGAGCCTCATTCAATGTGATGAGTGTCGTCTTCATGGCCTCTCCTCGCGTAAGAACTGCATGAGAACAGCGGGCACTACCACACCACCCCTCAAAGGAATGCGCCCTCATGAGGAAAGTAAGCAGCGGAATGAACAGCCTCGCCACGGTATCGCTCGAGGAACATCGGAAGCAGACCAAGGGCCCTGTTCTCGACTACACAAATACACAGTGAACTGTGAATTTGCCGGAAGTCTTTTCAGATTGGCTTTCAGTTTTGGTCACGTGCTTCCGGTTGACAAAGCGGTTGCATGTGCTTTCGTCATTTTGACGTTTCATGATGTTTACTGGCACCAGTTCTAAAGTTTGCCTTATTTCTCTTTACTGACGGCGCATAATTCTTGGCCGGCATTGAAAAACTAGACTAAATGCAGCGGGCATGACAACGTACGCCTGTCTTTGCTATTCAACAATACGGCTTGTATGTCACGCACTCTATGTAATTGGTTGAGAACATAGAGTTTCATACAATTGTTGTGTGAAACTCTGTGACTGAGAAGGCGTGACGTAACTTAAGCAACTGGCGGGAACGATTACGTCACACATGGGCAACTTCAGCCTGCATAAAAATGACGTAATGTTACGTAACAGCTTGAAAATGGCGGCTGTTGTCGCCGTGAAATAGGGCAAGAAATTTCACCGACAAAATAAAATTTCTGCACAAAGTGGCCCCCATTACATTTGGCGGGTCATTATTACCCTTAAGGGACAAAATTGAAATAAACAGTGTACAGCGTTGCGCTTTGAGCCAAAATCGCTTTTGGTGGGAGGAAAATTTAGTTCAGTGGTGATGTTGGGTGGTGTCGCCTTGGAGGGGTGTGGAGTACCCGATGACGAGGCGCAGGGAGGTAGACGTTGAAGAAACAGCCTATTTACCGGTGTTTACAGGAATTTATCGAAGCACAAACAAGACAAGAGGATAACTGAGTTGGAATAAATACGCCGCCACGTACGAAGGGTATCGCCGCACGATCCCTGATGGATGCCCACAGGCCAAAAAGGTGCCGAAACGCCGCACGGTTGGCGAGGTACAATGCGTTGGGATGTGGCGCCCTTTAAGCCACTACGGAAGCGGGCCTTGTTTGCGACCGCTCACGGCCGCAGCTCCGTAACAACTCAACGAAGTTTTCGCGTGCAGTCGCCGGACTGGCGACTTCAGTCCTGCTGCCACCGCACGGCATCGCGCTAACCACTTTGGCCTCCGCCCCCCTCTGTCTTTGACGGTCGGTAGGAAAGGAAAGCTTTCCCTCTGCGCCGCGTACAAAGACGATGGCCACTGCAAAATTTTGCAACACGCTGGCCACCACATTCTTCCCTGCCGAAGGAGGGTGACAGAACAAAGAACTGCAGGTGGACACGAATGAAGGTAAGGGAGGAACACCGCCCCGTCGGGGCTCATCGGCTCTGCCATCCCTGCAGTGAGCTCACTGATACCCCAGCACACAGAAAGCGTCTGTAAATGGACGGGTAGTTTCTACCAGGCGTATACCGAAGTAACGAAAAATAAAAATGCGTTCAGTAAACACACATGCCACCTGAGACTCAAACCACGTAGTTTAACCCATATTTCACAGCTCTTCCGCGCCATTTATTGGCTTATGTCAAGTAGGAACGGCAAAAGATTAGATCAAGCCCACGAATTTAAATATCCGTATCCGATGACACGAAATACAGGCACGCTGAATGAACACATATCGTGCACAGGTGTTGTAAACACGCATGAGACGTGGTTGGGGTAAACATCAGAAAACTTTGACAAAGTTTTCAGTTAATTTAGAGTAATTTGAAAGTGTGTGATACAAGACAGAAAAATCGGAGGGAAAGATGCTAATTAAGTCAGCGCAAACATTCTACATATATAAATTCGCCGCTCAATCGGTTTACCTACCGTCAAAGGATGCGGTGGTCGCAATGTAGTCGGCGGATACGTCGGATGATTCAGCATTGCCATCTTGCTTAACACGAGAGCTAATTTATGGATGCCGCCTGCAAAAAAACAAAGCAGGAGGAACAAATAGTGGCATGCAGTGTTGGACCTGCTGATGGCAACGAAAGCCTGGCTCTCCGCGGGATAGCACCAGTATACGGCATAGCGAATACACGCAGCACCACGCCGGTCAGGGACGCCATTTGGCAAACGCATCCTCCTGTTCTGCATTTTCTGTGCCAAGTATACCCTCTATAAACTGCATTTTAAGAAAACAAAACAGACGGTGCATAAACCTGCTAAGCCTAACTTTATTACACGTACTACACTTGCTGCTTCGTTGGAATGTAAACAGGGCGCATCTGGGACAACAGTAGCAAAACTTGCCTAATTTTTATCTAAATAACACAGCAATGTTAAAACGCCTTCTCGTCTGCACTGAGAGTTCTGCATCGAAGGCAGTTCTTTTTTGACGCCACATGTCCTCGCACGATTTCAGTTTCGTTTGTGCTGCCTCCACTTAGGGTATTGCCTCAGCCGAATAGCCCAGCTTGCGGTATTGCCTCCACTTCTTTTCAGAGCTTGGAACTGAAACGGCAAACCTTAAGCTACACGCAAGCCTGCTGAGACGTTAAAAGTGAGCATAAGAAAGTTTCAAAGCTTACGAGGCAGCCGCTCGCAGCGCCAGAAGAATGTGTGTCCGGGAGTTTCTTTTCGGGGCTTGTTTAAAACAGTTCGGCCCAAGACTTGGACGCACACACGCACGAATGCTCCAGTTCACATTTCGCGCACTGAGATAGAACCGATTAGGCGGGCACAGTGTCTTCAAATCTACGGTGTTCACAGCCACACGAAAATAACTGCGAATTCCACTCGCGGAGAGAGCTACAACTCGGGACACAGAGAAGGTCGGAAGCAGCGTCACCTCCCGTGCTGATATCTTGCGAGGCTGCTCGCCTGTGGGCTTCTCGTATCCCCACCCCTTATCGGCGACGGCTGGCTGATAAGGGGAGCAACTTGGAGCTTTCCGCCGCCGAAGAAAACCGAAAAATCGCAGACGCATCGCGAGAGTCAGCGTGATTGTAGAACGCGTGGGGCGCGTCCCAATGTCCCTCCCACTGCGGCTTACTTTCCACATTGGTATAGGGCCGGCACTCCAGATAGTGCGAGGGGACGACGCACATAACGCTTCATAAGCGTGTTTTTCTTTTCTATTCAGTACGTGGTTGGGAATATTAAAATGTTGAATAGGCATGCGTTTACCAACTTCCACAGAGAGAACATAAAAAACAAAAATTACTGGCCCTAAACAGGCATACTGGGCCCAGAAATTCCTTGCAACTGATTTTAGAGTCTGAATAAATGTAGCTAGACCGTCATCACACAAGACACAAAGGGCCGCCGCCCGGGCTACAGGACCAGTATTCCAGTTTCACTATACCCATTATTTTGTCCAGTCTTACCCCTTATTTCCATAAATTTAAAAAAAATATACATTTAAAGTTACTTAGCTTGCTCAGCTAACCACAGACTGAAGAAAATTAAACACAATACGAGTACGTTTCACTTGTCTTGTAATTAACTTCTTTCGTCGGTGGCTACCAGATACATAGCGTATAAATAGAGGCTATAGCGCCAACAATAACGCAAAATCAACCCCGTGTACGTTCTTTTTATTCTTCCTTTTTTTTTTCGAAGTGATGGGATATATTAGATTTAAGATGAACGAATCAATTGCGGTTGCCTATAAAATTCGACGCTACAACAAAAATTAGCCGGTAAGTGTTGTATTTAATTGTGTTAAGTTTGAAAACTAACGATCAAGCAGTTAGGCTACAATGAAGTTTTTGCTTCGGAGTTTTCCCGAAAGCCATGCAAAGCTTACATACATCATGCGTGAAACTCGGTGGATATGACAGGTTATAGCTGCCATGACACTGCGTTCGCTAAGTTCATACTAATTAGGGTGTAACGTGGGGTAATTTTCTTCAGCGGCTTGTGGTTACAGATGCCGCTACCATGTTTACGTTTCCGTTTACCGCAATTGCGAGAGTCGACTGCGCATGCGCGAGCTCCGAAAGTGACTTACCAGCTCAGGTTTTGCCGTCGTGTCATCGTCGCCGCGCTGCCAGTGCCGTTGAAGTATACACTCGAGTCTTGATTACACCAAATGCACTTCTCTCGGAGCGTAATTCTTGGTACGATCGATAAAAGTAATCTTTGTTGATGTCCTTTATCAAGTGAAGGTTGTTATACGATGCCGGTGAACGCGTCAGTCGATGAGATTTATCAGACAGGCGAGAAATATGGCCACACTTGTGCTAAGCATACCCCCGCCTGTTTCGATAAGTGAGCTTCCGAATCGTTCTAGCGCCTCCTAAATAATGCTGAGATAGATCGTGTCAATTATTGTGTAATCATTACGGCGTATTTTTACTCATTTTACGCCTGAATTCGTAGGGGTCACATTTAGCTAACTGCGCGCAGTACATGCTGCATCAAAAACAAGCGTGTTTTCTTTTTTTTTTTTTTCAAGCTATACGAGCACTTCTACTTAAATGAAGTTTATTCATTATTCATCAACGAACTAAAAGGAAGTGGACATGAAAAAGTCCCGATAATACGACGAAAAACGAAATCGACTTCGTTTTAAGTGATAACCCGGGTATCGTACAAGACGAGAGAAGAGAAGGCGCTTTATTGGAAAAGCAGAGAGGCTTGCCGGCATTTACAGACGCCTACATGCTTCTCTGCTGTGGGTTAAGGATGAGGGAAGAAAAGGCCCAAGGAAGAGCTGGGCAGGAAAGAAAAAGAAAAAAAAAAACTGTCGTGTACTTGGCGCGGTAGCGGACTTTTGTTCTGAGCTTGGGCCACATAATTTACAATTTTGAAATGAGGCCAATTTTATCCAAATAAGAGAATAAACTCCGTAGAGCTTGGCGCTGCTTTGACGGATGAACCATGGTCCTAAAATATTTCTGAGAGTAATTGGTCCCTGTTCTAGACTTTCCATGCTTTCAAGGAAGTGGGATCTCGGTTCCATGTAGGCCGCACATTCTAATAAAATGTGTTCAATTATTTCGACGCAACCACAATTGTCGCAGTGTGGATTTGGCGTCGCTCCAAGGCGAAATAGGTAGCTATTTGTGTAGGCACAGTTCAGGCGTAGACGATGGTACAACGTTTCCAGGTTACGAGGAAGCTGTGTCGGGAGTCTTGACTTTAATTCTGGGTCAATAGTGTGCAAAAAGCATCGAGTATTTTGTAAGTTGCTCCATAGACGGCTTCTTTCAGTCACCGCGAAGTGGTGAGCCATGGCAGAAGCTTCTGTTTTCGTGAAATACACCTTGCGGTATTTTCGGTAAAGAAGGCCCTTACGGGCCGCTTCGTCGGCTTTTTGGTTACCTTTGATGCCGCTGTGTCCAGGTATCCACTGCATTTGCTAAGTAAGATTCGCAGTAGCGATCACAGGATGGTTAGATGCAAGATAAGGCTGAATCTTAGAAGAGGAAGAACTAAACTCGTGAAAACTAAGAAACCCCGCATCAGTAAGAGCCAGATCGCAGAAGTTTAAAATAACTCCTCAAAACAAATTCTCGCTCTTGAACGAGCAGAACGAGGTCAGTGTAGACTGGCTAAATGACAACCTAACATCGCGGCACTCAGTTAATCAGCAGCAGCTGGGGTAGCAGTAGTGTGTAGAGAGCAAACTGGAAAACTTAGAAAACGAAGGAACTCATTGCCGAACGTAAGAACATGAAAGTGTCAAGTACGGTGGACCGGATTGAATAGGTCGTGCTGTCAAAACTGATTAACAGAAATAAAGCAAAGGGCATTCGAAGTGCACATAACATGACAGTGATCGAGGAAACGCTGCACATAGTGGGAAGCTTGAAAGCAAGTAAGAGAAAGTTATAGCCATCGGCAAAGACAGGATGCACACACTCAGAGATGAGCAGGGAAACATTACGCCCAACTTAAACGAGGTAATTAAGGTAGCAGAATGATTCTGCACCAGACTGTATACCAGCAACGTTAGACCAGGGAAACTACTGAGAATACACGCTCAACTTGCGATGTCCCACTAGTAACTAAAGACGAAGTTAGAAAGGCTCTCAAAGGCTCTCAAAGGCTCTCAAAGGCATGAAAATAGGAAAATCTGCAGGTAACGACGACATAACCATGGATATTTTGAAGGAGGGAAGAGATATTGTACTGGAAAAGCTTGCTGAACTATTTTCAGAATGCTTGAAGACTTAAAAAGTGCCCGTAGCTTGGAAATATTATTCTGGTTCATAGGAAGGAAGATCCCAAGGACCTCAAGAACTACAGGCCCATTTGCCTACTCTCAGTTTTTTACAAGCTGGTTACCAAAGTTATAGTTAGCCGCATATATGTGACAGCCTGGATTCCCATCTACCCAGAGAGCACGCTGGGTTCATGGACAGGGCACTCGCAACCATGGATCACATCCACGTCGTCAACCAAGTGATATAAAAAAACCCCGGAGTACACTGAACCCCTTTACATGGCATTTATAGATTACAAGAAAGTGTTTGATTCAGTACTCACCGCGGCCGTGCTAGAAGCACCAAAAGGGGAGGGAACAAAGGAAACCCTCGTAAGACTTCTAGAAGATATATATAAGGAATGCACGGGCAAGATTACTCTTCACATGCAAAGCGATAAATCTGCGATCCGAAAGGGAGTAAGACGGGGAGATACCATCTCGCCAAAACTATTCACAGCATGCCTGAAGGAGGTATTTAGAAAGCTGGACTGGGAAAGCATAGGATTAAGGATTAACTGGCAATACTTGAGCCATTTGAGATTTGCGGACGACATAGTTTTGCTGAGTGAGACTGCAGAACTCATGCAAACAATGCTGGAGGAACTACAATCACAAAGCGCGGCCGTGGGGCTAAAAATGGATATGAATAAATCTAAAGTAATGAGGAATAAGCATGCCAATAACGTCCCCTTCAGCGTAGGAAACGAAGCGCTAGAAGAAGTGAAAGAATATAACTACCTCGGACAGATGGGTAGTGCTGACCCCAATCACGAGAGAGAAACCCGGCGCAGAATGGGTATGGGCAGTGATTTCCCTACACCCCCCCTGGGGTGTGTGTAGACCCCCCCTAGTTTTTCTGGACACCCCCCCTTGGGCTGCCCGTCTGCTATTCTTGGCAGTAGCCTCGGCAAAATAAACAAAAGTGCGCCCCCCGAGCTTGCTGTTAGCATTGCACGTATTTATTTCCTTTTTTTCGACAGCTCGTGGCAAGTTCGTATGTGCACACACAAAGGCTTTCAAAGGAAAGGGGCAAAGTGGTTTGAGGCTAACCACGCTGCGAGCACATTGCTACCAGCCAGGGAGTAGCGAAAAGCGCTACGGAAGCAAATCCTGGCGTTTTAATAAATCGGGAGCGTACAATCGGTGCCTGATTTATAAGTGCTGCATAATTCATGTGCTACCTAAACATTGTTTTAGGAACTCAAATTTCGTCACTGGCCCTGGTAACAAGTTCGAAAATGTCCTTATACGTTGAAAAATGGCGAGAAATTAAAAAAAAAAAACTGAATACAGACCATTCATGGTAAAAAATAAATTTCTCTAAATTTGTTTTTTTCTTAGATTGAATAGAAAGCACCGCCTCTCAGGTGTATATATATACATATATAGAAAATGAAAAACGTACGTCACGGGGATGAGCGTTTGGTTAACAGACGTCTATTATTTAACTAGTGCGATAAAAAAACAGCTTTTCTAGTTTATGAACCCCCCCCCCCCTCCCCCCCCCCCCAGAGCCATTGAGACACCCCCCCTTGATTCGATGCCTGGGGAAACCCCTGGGTATGGGGCCGGGGAGCACTCGGCAAGCACTCCCAAAGAATGAAAAGTAAGCTACCTCTGTCACTCTAAATAAAAATCTACAACAAGTGCATACTGCCGGGGATGACATATGGAGCTGAAACTTTGTGGCTTACTAAGAAACTAGAAAGCAAACTTAGGTCGGCTTAATGGGCCATGAAACGAATATGGTTAGGAATAACGCAAGAAACGAGCTACCTCAGTGGATCAGAGAACAAACTAGAGTTGACGATATAGTAGTCTAAATAAAGAAAAATAAATGTACTTGTGCTCGCCATGTGAGGCGAACCGACAACCGGTGGACAATTAGGGTAACAGAGTGGATACCAACAGATGGGTCTAGAAGGAAGGGGAAGGCCATTAACCCGATGGAGGGATGAAATAGAGAAATTCAGGGGTAAACTGTGGACTCGATCAGCGCAGGACAGGAGCGGTTGGAGGTCAGTAAGAGAGGCATTCATCCTGCAGTGGACCTGAGTATATATATATATATATATATATATATATATATATATATATAGAATGATGATGACGACGACGACGACGTTCCTCGGTGAACGGCACCTGTATCCAAACAGCGGATGGACCAGACACTGGTGATGGGAAAGAAGATCTTATTTCATAATTTTATCAGAGTTTCGCAATGCCGTTCAATTCCGCTCCTAAAAGCGCTATCGATGGCGAATCAATCATAAGTGCAGCCTCTGCAGCCTATTCATTGCTTTCTGGCCTTGGCAATACGCTACACAGTGGTAGAAACTACACAAACAGTACGTTTAATTATGCAAGAGCGATTGGGAAACATACTTACACGTGCATCGGATTTCACGACGCACTTCATAAAAGCTTTCTTCCTTCACAACCGCCGGCCATATATATTGCCTAGTCAGTACTGCATGGCCGACTCGTGGTTGAACTATAGTTTAATTTATAGTTCTATCGATGAAGACCTGCATGGATACCACTTGCAGATACGTGAACCATAATTGATGAGATTCTGCCCAGGCCGATTTTTGAGAGGACCACATACCGTTACGGCTTCATGCAGGTGCATACATTGGAAAAACAGGCTTAGCGCAAAGGAGACCACCTCTTCTTAAATTTGCCCAAAACGAGCACGTTTTATTTTATGGTCCGTGATGAGGAGAGAGAGAGAGAGAGAGAGAGAGAGAGAGAGAGAGAGAGAGAGAGAGAGAGAGAGAGAGAGAGAGAGAGAGAGAGAGAGAGAGAGAGAGAGAGAGAGAGAGAGAGAGAGAGAGAGAGAGAGAGAGAGAGAGAGAGAGAGAGAGAGAGAGAGAGAGAGAGAGAGAGAGAGAGAGAGAGAGAGAGAGGAGAGAGAGAGAGTAACTTCAGTGGAAAACGATGATGTTAGCCGAGCTGTCGCGCTGACGTGCTACGCCGGATGATGGAAGAAAACAAAAACAAAAAATAATTATAAAAATGAAAAGATGTCAGATGACTCGCCCAAAGTTCTCAGTCACATACAAAAATTTTTTCACGAAACTCTGTCCAGTTCTGTGCTCTGGAGAAACTCCGAGAGCGCTTTGGTTACAAGTGCAGCCTGGCTGGGACCCGACCACAAAACAGCCCTCAACCCAAGTCCCGTACCAAGCGGCCTGCACAAAGGTAATATGAGTTTCTGCCTGGGTACGATGTACTTTGAACACACGCATATAACACGATGGATGTCTTCTCGTGCGTCACGTGTGGAACAAAATAGTGGAGCTGCCAGCTGGATTTTGTAGAGGTAATGTCCCGTGTATACGCCACATTCAAGCGCAGTCCATGCAAACAGGCTTCTTCACGCTTCCTCAGGTGGCATCCTGAAGGTGCACTTGGGATCAATCAGGTGAACAGGTGCGTATTACTGCCTTGCGTCAGTCCAGATAGACATGTGCGCTTTCCATGCTCTTGATGATGCAGTATTACCGCGCCATTTCTCGAGAATGGGATCAGCGGAGTTTGTATGCAGAGACTGTGGGCAGATGAGGCGGCTTTGTCAGCTGCGTCGCTGCCCGCAACTGCTCAGTGTACAGAAAGCCCTTGCAGTTCCACGCTGTGCCCCCCTTGTATTGCTTGTGGGTGCAAAAGCTTGATTTACCAGGCCAGCTGCCCTTTGGGAGCGACTTTAAGCTCCCGAGTGCTGACCTGCAGTCTGTAGAGACAGCCCATTGAGTGGCCGGCCGCTTTATAATATACTGAAAAGTAGCGCACAGTCCAGCCAGCTCAGTAACTGCCGTACAGGACTTGTGGCTAAGTGGTGGTAGTGAGTGACGAAGGGATAGAGATCCCCATCGCCGACGATGTAGCCGTCACTGAGCCATCAGTGAACACATGAGTGTGGCCTCTGTATTGGCTGTTAATATGCTCCGAGGCAAATAACTTTATCCGCATTCCGCTCAAATCCAGGTACCGTGGTGACAATTTTCATTGGAGGAAACAGCCACTGAGGAGGGGAGAAGAGGCTGGAGGCTGATACTGTGGAGGCAGATCGTGCTGTACTTCAGAGACACAGGCGGCAGCTAGGGGATCCCCAGGCTTCCTTGTCACAACGCGCAGGTCCCATTGCCTGCAAAGCAGTGGGCGGAAGCCGCCTGCTCTTTGTTATGGTTCCCACTGTGGAGGTAGTCTTCGGAACACCACGACAAATTCTCAGTATTCGGGCCATGGAACACCTTTAGTACTTTAAAATTTCCTTTGGAGGGAGTAGCCAGGGCTGGGAGGCTATAGCGAAGTAAGCCTTCTCAGAGGGCGTCGTATAGCCTTAAAATAGAGCTGGCGCTACATCCATCAGTGCTGTGGAAAGCATGCCGAAAATGTGTGAAAATGACGTTAACTTCTCTTGGGCTTTGGATATACGGCGTCCATGTCAGATGCGGTCGAAGGTAGGAACCAAGAAACTGAGCTAGGTGACGTAAAGCATCGGTACGCATCATTCCCCCCCCATTCCCCCTCCAACCACATCCAGCATTCGCCTTGGCAGTAAGCCCCGCCCAAGGAGGACAGGCTATCACTGCCTCTGTCAAAACACACTCACCAGCTGAAAAGAGGCGGCAATCGCCCTTGCCATCTGCTCTACCCAGGATACTACTGTAGTGACGGACAGCCAAGAGGCCTGCCGGCACTTCCAGGCCTTAACGGCTCACGTTGCGGCCCGAGCAATGTTACTCCTCCACCCCCCGCAGCGACAGATCCAGATCTTATGGACTCCAGCCCATCTGGAAGTGAAAGGGAACAAGACGGAGCACGACCTCGCGCGAGGAGCTACTCCCCTCCTGACATACACAGCAATTACCCAACATCTACGTCTGACCCGACGCAACCCCCCCCCCCCCCCCCCCCCCGCCCCGCCACTATCGAGCAGGCGCACAGACTACCGTGCCACACCACTACCCACCCTAAAAGGGTCTGCCACTACCACGGCCGCTGAATGAGAGCGCACGTCAGTGCGCTTTTCATCCAGCGGCTGTAGCGGGCTGTAGCGGCTGGCAAGGCATATACGGGGTCCTGGATTTAGGTCTTACCTCCTGAAGCGTCCATGCAAATTTTGCCAACAATAAAGATGTTTATCCTTCTCCTCCTGCGGCGGGAAGCATGCGCGACTGGATGTCTGATTACCTCTCTGATAGGAGAACCTACATGTCTGTAGCAGATGGTGAGATATTCCCCCCGTAACGTGACCCGCGGCGTCCCTCTGGGTGGAGTATTGCGCCCGAGTCTTTTTAATATCTCGCTGGTTGGCCTTGAGATATCTCTGCCGAAATCGGTTGAAATCTCCATGTACGCAGATCAAATCTGGATCTGGTGCTCGGGCCGCAACAGCGAGGCTGGAGCCTTTACTCCAGTTGAGGCTGCAGCGTGCAATATACTCGACTGAAAAATTTCTCGCGACACGTGGCCTACATATCACCGACCAAGTGCGCCGCAATCGTCTTCACAAAGCGGGGCGTCACAAAATATATATGCAGACCTCCTTGCTGCACGGATTGCTTCACGGAGAACACAGTCATTGATTTGATGTCAATGAAGACTGCAATGGTAATGTGTCGTCGGATCTTTGCGTGCTTCACATGTGTTGCAAGGAGAATGACATTGTCAATGCTGCTCCGGCCCTTGCGGAAGCCAGACATATATGCGACGGATATACGCTTCTCTCAGTCAGTTCCCAGACTGAGCGCGCCAGGACCATCTTCTCCATGAGCTTACCAATACAGCTTCCTGGGGTCTAGCTTCGAACAAAAGGACACCCATTCACGTTAGGCAAGCTTCTTCTCTGAATGAGCTTACGCATTCGTCTGGCTGCTCGTATGTCTTCTACAGCGGGAGTCTTCCGAGCGCGCGTTTCTGCCCTTAAACTCGACGTCAGCCACTGCATACTCAATGGACAGGCTCGCAGATTTGCTTCGCAACCTCCGGGTTTTTGCGATGCTGTTAATAGCGTTGTCGTATGACGAGAAATCACCAGCGCTCGTTTCCCGCGGTGAAGTTCCCCCAGTTGAGAAATGATGATGGTATGATGACGAAGGTCGAGGGGGAATAGGGAGGGAGGTAGACACCCACTAAATCACGTTCGCCAGGCCACTGGCAACGCCTAACTAGGTCACCAGGTGTTGAGGATTTTCGAGAATGTCCCTATGTAATTTACGGCGACCAGCAGGCAATCTGTCGAATGAATTAAGTTTGTGCACGGTCGCTTCCATGAGACTCAATGTCTGCATGCCAGCTTGTGGGTCGTTAATAATGCTGCGAAAACCATCGTGACGTCAATGACGCTTGACATAATAATGCACGAACTAAAGCAATCTGCAATGTCCACAGGCGCGAGTCGCGCGACGCCCTTTAACCGTCGTTTTCTCGCTTCTCCATGACGGATGATGACCATTGAATCCCCTGTGAGGATGTGTGGCAGTGGTGTACGGCAAATTATGTACTCCAGGCGTGGGTGATCAGCGATGCGCAGGCGGAATATACGCAGTGATGACTGTGAAGAAAACGCCCGCGTGCTGCGATAACACGGTAATAAAGTACGCCACGGTAACGGCTACGAATTCGTTCAACGCGTTTCACAAATGTGAGGTCGTTTCTCACACATAGCAGGATTCTTGTCTTTGCCACGCCAGTTTATCAACGCGGGACTGCGCACCCGGATAGCCGTATATCTGTGGAAAGTCGGGACTCCGAGTCGCCTGATGCCACATTAGTGTGGCCTGCCGTGACCTTATCAACAACCGGGTTGTCGGGTTATTTCCGGCTCGGTGAGCGGCGGGCCAAAAGAGGGGATAACCGGCCCCCTTCTCCCTTAGAAACTTTTCCTATACCTGGTCTACAGTACGGTCTAACCCGCGCTCCTAGACCATGCTTTATGGTATCCTCCTCCCTACATCTGGTTAGTCCGCCCCTAGTTGCGATTGCCCCTATTGTAATGCATAGTTCGACAGTAAACCGGAAAGTCGCGATGACCATTTCAAGCCGAGAGATCAAGCAAGGTTGTTTTTCTAAAGCGAAGCTGTTCTTGGTCGATGCTTACATGGGACGAGGAGGTGTAACGCGGGCGCAGCGATGTGGAGAAGGCGTAGCCTAGCGAGGGGTTTGAAAGCAAGCGCAAAGAACACGTGCAGCGTAATGGGAGGGTGGGGGAGCAAGCGCCAAGTACAGATGCAGCTTAGGTGGAGTGGGAACCAAGCGCAGGTGGACGGAGTCAGTGAGAGGAGAAGTCGGCCACCTCCTACAGATGGTTCGGAGGAGCGCTCATATTATAGACGAGTACGGTTGGCGGTCGTTTCTCGAATGTTCGGAAAACGCGTAAAGTCGTGCGCTCTTCGGAAGAAGAAGCCGCTTGTCGGAAGCACCGGCGAGAGTTGGCGCGCGAACGTGCGCGAACTGGAATCGACCTGCTGGCTTTGAGAAGTTCTATGAAACAATTAGCCTTGCAATTAGGGAACGCCAGGCAGGTTCGCTGTTAATATCAGCGTTCGCGCCGTTTATTAAAGTTGGGCTATTTTTTTTTGGTGGGGAAAGGGGATGTTTTGTAATAGTAATCCCTATCATTTTACATCAACTACAGCAAGGGTCAGCAACCTGCTGCCCGCAGGGCAGTGTTATGCAGCCTCCGGCACGATGTCAGAACCCCTTCCCCTTGTCACTTCCTATCTAGAGGCCGACATGAGTTTTGTCCTCAGATGGGTTAATACAGAAATAAAGTAAGATCGCTTACAGTTGACATTGTCCCCCATATCCACACTTGGCCACATAACGTCTTCACTTTAATTGTTTCGTATTTTGCTTGTACTGTTTACACATGCGTGCTGAACAACAGTTTTGAACATTATTGGCAATTCGCCAATTTTTTTTCTCTTTGCTTGCAAAGTTCTGTCACTTATGTTCTCAGAAAAGTATAATGAGGACTGTAAGCAATGTCACCAGAAGGCCGATTTATTCCACACAGTCTGAAATTGCCCAATTACTTGGGACAAAAATAGCCACCAAACCTCATTAGAGTCCTGGGAGGAAGCCCTGTCCAGCTCGGACCCTGCACAGCAGCTTGCGCTGCTTAGTAGGGCCAGGGATGGCCAAATAGCTTCTGGGGTCCTGGAATTTGGATCCCACCCTTGATCTCTCCCCCTTTTCCCTCACCCCTTTTCACAAAATAAAGTTTACTACTACTACTACTACTATTACTATTACTATTACTATTACCCACCAGTGGCGGTCCCAAGGAAGGGGCGAAGGGGGCGAAGGGGGCGGTCGCCCCCCCCCCCCCCCCCCAAAGAGGTCCTCAGTTTCTTATTTTTAGTTTTTTTTAAGCATTCCACTTGCGCGAAGTTAAATCCCAGCGGGTTGCACCGCATACGCGCACACGCCTCCATGGTTATCACCACCTCCGCAGAATTGGCGCAAGGAGGGAAGCGATTCTTAATTCGCCTGCCCCCCCCCCCCCCCCCCCCCCCAAAAAAAAAAAAAAAAAAAAAATCGCCCCCCCCAAAACCGATCTCTGGGACCGCTACTGCTACCCACCCCTCCCCCCAATTCGCCGTCTGGCCTCCCGCAGTGCCGGCCTCATGCAACTCGGCCACGAAAAAAAGAACTCTGCCCTTCGCGTCAGAAGGTTGCCGACCCCTTAGAACTTCTACTTTCTTTTAGTGAAAGCTACAAAACTTCTGTATTAGCTGCCATATGTGTTAATCCTCCATGATCTGTATTTTTAGTGTACTGATGATTTGTGCATATTTCCTCTGGTGTAATAGAAAAAAATCCGCTTAAATTTAAATGTTCAAACCAAATTATAAAGAGAAGGGCTGATTTTTCATTCTTTAAGTCTGCACAACGCAAAATGAAAATCCTTCCTGGTTCTTTCTGTTCTTTTGCCGAAAAAAGCAAGCGGACGAAGACAGCCGCTTCAATAAAACCAGTCTACAAACCATGAAGAAAATGGCGGCGCCCTCTGGAATTGTTTTTAAATATTTAGTAGGTGGCTCCTTTCGATGCATGCGCAGAGTTCATGAACTTTTTGGCTTTGCACCATATGTTGATGGGCCGTTGACACGTGCTATTCCTTTACCGCCGTTGCGTATGGATCTGTTGACGGGGAAAGGTCGGCTGGAGACCCTACTTGTTTACGTTTGGAATTCGCCGCGCAGCAACGCTGCTGACGAGCCATGTCAGAAATAGCGACTCAGCTAGAAACTTGTTTGGCTGACCTCGAAAAACCAGTCGTATTTCGAGATGCACTGTCGTCGTGGGGATGTTCAACCTGGACGCTCAGCGACTGGGCCGCCAGGACGCAGGACATGCCTCTGAAATTTCGCGTTGGAGTTAAGGCCGAGACAGGTACGCGAACTGCGCCGAAATGAGAACCCATTCTAATTTCCTCTGTCACACAGTATGTTAAAATAACTAAAAGTAAATAGATGTAATGTTTTTTAGTGTTGTGTCATTTATACAGAGGTTACGTGTATTTTTCGAAGTTTCGGCAGTGTTCTCGCTGGTGCCGTGATTTTTCCCCCACTCGCAACTTTGTGTTGTCTTTTTGACTTTCTTTATTTTTATCGAACTGGCCAAACCGCTGCCCCTCACTGAACAGCCGGATTCGCTGTTATTACCACGTCTAGACGAAACCTCAGCCGAAGCAACAAATACTAATTAGAAATAATAATAATAATAATTAACGTCGACTGTGGCTAGTCGAGCTGTTTTGCCGGTTAGGTAAAAACCCAGGCTGCTGTCCTGCGAGATGTGTGACAGAAGAAATAACTAAGTTGAGTTGCAAGCAATGGGGACACAATACACTGAATGTATGCGGATTCCAGAGTCTTAGGTTCGGTTGATAGTGATAGATTGCAGGTGCCCAAACTGGATGGAATGGGTTGATTTGTAGATCTATGTATCGAAGCCAACAAGCATGAGTTGATTTGTGCAACTTTGTTTTATCTTAGTCGTAAATACAAGTGCCAGAAAGCACGACTGGTGAGCCCGGAGCACTTTTGGTACTGGGTAGGTCCGATGTTAGACTCAGAGATCCGAATATATCCAATGTACCTTTAGACACAGCATTCCTTGTTACGCATTTTAGGTGTGGCTGTTGGGGTTTGCCTAGTTGACGGTCCTCGCTACCACGGCTTACTGGCTGAGACCCTTCCGTACTAAGCTCGAGATACTGTGGAAGATTCCCATTCAACGTCATATAATTATTTGGTGGAAGTGGAATGCACAAATGCCGTGCAAGTAACAGTTTGTGCACATTCAAGTTTTGTGGGTTAAGCTGGCTTGAAGCCTTGTGCTACACTGCCTTTCCAGCTTAGGCTCATTTGAGTTTGGGTGGACTAGTATTAATTTGGCATGGAGAAACCTTTCTTACTTTCTCCGCATGTGCCTCAAGTACGTCTCCCGTAAAAAAAAAGCGAATAAATATGAAATATGAAAAAAATATGAAACCATGTAAATGAATTTAAGTACTGGCGGTTTTGAAAATACAAACATTCAACATGCTACTAGCAAAGGGCAATGCGATATTCTCTGTTCTTTAGGGGGACCTCAATGGGAGACTGAAGGTGCACGCGTGTCTGCAACGATACAACAGTTCACACAATGGACATCCGGTTGCAGCGACCAGCAAAGCGACCTGGCTAGTGTTGATTCGCTGACACACTTTGCGTATTCAAGTTACAACTACATGGCGAAAGTGTTCCAAGACTTTCCCAGCATTACAGAGGTAATTAAATTTAGCCCCAACTTCTTCTTTTCTTGTATCAGATAATTGTACAAATGTACAAAATGCACAGTGAAGTGTACACTGGCCTTTTATTTCAGTCCGTGGATTGGAGCGTGTTTGGTTTTCCTGGCCGCAAAGGTAATGACAGTACAATGTGGCTTGGAAGTGAAGGCTCGAATACCCCCTGCCATCAAGACACCTACGGCTACAACTTGGTGGCTCAGCTGATTGGCAAGTACGAATATTTGTGAAGTTACCCTCTGCTTTGCACAGCACGCAGGGGCGAGTGATGTGGAGGGTACAACGGATATTTCATATCAAGCACAGGCTTCGCTAACAGTATCCCAATGCTACAATGTGAAAGCTATATCCAGTTTCAAATCCTGCGGACATTGGCAGAAAAAGACGTACACGCAGATTCAGCAATTAGCAATTTTTCCACTTTTTATGTGACAGGCTGTTAGCCATTCATGACTGAGCACCAGCAAATTTTGCTATGCTAAAAAAAAAGCATATGTTGACCTGCCTTTGCCTCTGTTGGTAATTTGATTACAGTCTGTCAAATGTAAAAGAAACCCCAAGCCCCAGCAAAAAGCACTTTTAGTACGTTTAAAGCAGTATCTTGAAAGATTGTGCTAATCCTTCCTGTGTTCTTCGAAGACTGCTCATTTCCATGTTGTAGAGTTGACGAAAAGTGTGAACCACAGGCAACTGTGTGAACCACAGGGACGAAGTTAGCAGGTTTGATTCCCGACCATGCTGGCTATTCTTTAAATAGAGGTGTAAAACAATGATTCCCTCGGGTCGAGATTTCAGCATTTGTTAATCAAGATCCCCGGGTAGTTCCCCAGCTTTCAATGCTCATTCTCATTGTCAGCCCCCAGCTGCCAATAAGACTTCACAGAGCTTAACAATGCGTATGAAACAGGCACCTGCGTGTTGGGGTAATAATGGGCCAACTTATTAGTCAGCTTGATCCAGAAAACAAAGGGTTTTCAAATAAAGTAACAGTTGGCTGGAAAGTGCTCGCAGCTTGGTGCACTTGTACATTTGTAATTGCGATTAAAATGACAAAAAAAACTTTGCAGGAAATCATGGACTATGTTTCCAGCAAGGGACAGTGCGTGCCTCTATCCAACAAGAATACCATTTGAAGAGTCCAGCATATTCAGCTTGGTGAACTTGAGGGAAGTCGACCTTGTAAAGTTTCCTAAACTGGAGGTATGCAGATCTACCCGAACCCTGAACCAGAAAAATTCAAATTTGTGAATGCTGTTTCAGTCGGCAAGGCCTTACTACGTTGTGCTCGAGCCAGGAGATGTGCTGGTCGTTCCACACCGCTGGTGGCACTACGTTTCCTGTCTCACGACTGCTCTCAGCATCAACACATGGATTCCCTCGGTACTTGCTGCATGGTGTTCCCTTTTGCTGCTCAACTGTGTGCTAAAATGTGCATTTTCCACCCCAAGCGCACAGACAGATATTCCCAACTGCTGGAAGCGATCACCAGGACGCTTGCCACTGGATTAGTGCCGTGCTATGAAGATGACGACGACCAGTGGGTGAACACCAACGAGGCAAGCTTGCTTTGTGTCGTTGAGGGAACTTGTCTCTATGATGAAAACCATGGCAAATACCTAATTGTGTCTTTCTTGATAAGGAATACGGGTAAATCATATGTACATGTATAGAGAAGCTGTGTGTGATGATGTTGATACTGCCTTGCCCTGAAACAGAACCTTTTTTGCCTTCAGCGTAAGAGCACAGCTATGCAAAACAAAATAATTTCGGGTAACCATTGAAAGCTGGACTAAAGCTGTACTATGCTTTGCTTGCTTTGTAATCAAAGGTTTTAAGGTGCAAGAAAAACGTGGACACTGGAAGAAAATGAGCTAGACAAACGAAGTGTACCAACCATCGAACTAAATGCCGTACCAGTGGGCCCACATCAAACTTTTGCTATTCCAGATCGCTTCGTAAAAGAACACAAACTGTATTGAAGCTTCCCAATGCTCAAGCAGCCTCACTGAAGTAATATTTTTTTCAGAGGTGGATCCAAGAAGGGAGGGGGGGCAGTTAGGTGGCAATTGCCCCAACCCTCTTCCCCGTCCTTTACACCTCTCAACAATGATTTTTCAGCACACGTAATTTTTTAGACTGCAACGGGGAACATCGCTGTCCGCAGCGGGAAAGGCATCCCTCACTTGTAACCTTTTGTTATGCATGATTTCGGAAAACGCAGCTGCCGCTGTAGTGGAAGCATGCTAATCCCTTGTTCCCCACAGCCAATCATTGCAGCAGTGAGGACGGAGCCTTTTTTTAACTGGTCACATGGTTATCTGCAATATGTTGATGAAAAAAGCACTTGGTGTACAACCAAGAACGATTCATGATTTAGGTTGGTTGCGCCATCCTCCCTTCCTCCCATCAGCATAATGGAAGCGCCCCACCCAAAGTAGGCATCTAGATCCGCCCCCGATTCTATTCCACTTCAAGTTAGTGCCACCGTTTCGGAGTGCTTTTTTAGCACGAGCGCACTAGATGCGCCATGAGCGAAAAATGCGTTCCATCCGTGAAGCCACCTTAGCGAAAGAATGCCGAGCCAGCTAAAGAAAGGAAATGGCGTCTCCATTGCTGGGCGACGCGCAGGAACAGTGAACAGTGGGATTCTGCACCCTGTTCACTTGTTTTGGGGAGGATAAGGTGCAGTGTGTCACATGGTCCCCGCTGTCACGGCTCTTCCTTCAAGCCTCGCATCAATGCTCCGCAACATCTTCACCTGCCGAAATCATCACATGCCGTGGCTTCGACTGGGCTGGTCACTCGCGCCCGAGAGGTGCTTGGCGCTATGTCACGTGGCAGAAAAGTGAATGTTTGAACAGAGCACCATGCTCACGCACAGTTTGAGAAAGAGTAAGTGCGGTGTGGTGCACATTCTTTAGCGCCAGACAGGAAAGAACAGGTGGTGTGCCTGTTGCTGTGCACGCTGTTGACTCGTTTGGCTTTCTGCTTGATGCTGTGGGATGCAAACGCAATGTGTGAAAGCCGTCTGCTGCTTTTCCACTGTCAGGTAACTGGCAGCCTTGACATCAGCACTCCGTATACTGGGCTTAAGGGGCCATGCAGACAAAACACAAGTTTGGTTCATTCGATCGATTGCCTCGTTATAACCATACTGACACCACTTTTAATGCACACTTCACTCAAATGAGCTATATAATTAGGGAAAAAGGGAATCGCCATGTGACCCACTAGCTAATTTCCCTCAACAGAACCTATGATGTCACACGTGCCCAGCTGTGTGATTGGCTGAGGCTGGCAAAGGCAAACGAGATTAGGCAGGGCTTATAAGCTTGCTGAAGGAGCTATTTGCATTTAAATGTAATGTATATTCACTTTACACAACAGTAAGAATAGTGGGGTAAACAATGAACGTTACAAAAATACATGTAAGCATAGAAGTACCGATGCGCATTGCTGTTGGTGCTGGGAGCACTATGCTTTTTTTTAGCTGCACAGCAGCCCGCGGCTTTGGAATTGTCTTACACGATACTGCCCAATTGGTGTAAGCGACGTTGTCTAATGTGAACCTGTTTGTCGAGCATACCCCATGTTTCACAAAACGATTATTTTCTACCGTAACAAAAACAAGGCAGGACCAAATACGGTCCGAGACAAAGCAACGGCGGACAACGGTCCGTGGCTGACTATGGCAGCGCCATCTGGGAGGACTGACGGCAAGCAAGGATGCAGAACTGAATGACGCAGTGGAAGTTCGTTTCACTGCGCGCACCTATGAATTCATTGCTGACAAAATGAAAACACTCGATTTGGTGAGAGGATCAAAATTTTAACCTAAATTGATCAATTTCTCAGTGAATACGACATCGTTGGTGGCCAGACAAGCGCTGGGGCACTATAAGACACGAAATCTTCCGAATAAAACAAAGTTGTATTTTGTCTGCATGGTTCCTTTAAAGGTCAACTACACTTAAAATTTCACCCTCTTGAAAGCCCTGTATAGTCTGCCTAAAAACTCCAAGATGTGAACTATGACAGCTGAAATACACACATGCACGCCGCAAGCGGTCAGTAAAAATCAGCGGGGGTTGAAACTGAAATTGAGAGGAGCACCGCCATCACAGCCAGGCTGAAGTGTCGTTGCAGCTGCCTAGCAAGTGGCCAGATGGCCAGCAGTTTGGGAGTGAGCCTTCATGCAAGCTCCGTGCACGTGCGCGGCAGCAAATGGGGGAGTACTCGCAGTGGAGCTGGACCACTTTTACAGCTGTATGGTGGGCCAGAGGACGGAACACCCGGCCATCTGGGAAGTCGCATGCGCTTCATGGCTGTCTACGCTATTTCCTGGCAGCTGCAGCATTGCGGGAAAAAAGCCCTTTCAACACTGTTGACTGATCAACACGGCAGTTCGCAGGGCTACCACTCATGTCGCAGTTGATTTGGCAGTATGTACTGCATGGTGAAAATAAATTTGGCAGAGGTGCAATTCGAGTAGAGCAACCTCAGTTGCAACCGTGAACGGGCTTGATCCGTTGGCATCTGATTCTGAAATTAGAGTGCCACTTTAAAATATAAAAAGAGCAGCACACAATAGCTGGCTGGCGTTGCTGCGTCCGAAGTGTGGCCTGTGCCTGCTGGCATAGAACATGCCGATTAGTCTGGATCCATTTTTTAGCTAGTTAAACCTGGATATAGCTTGCATTCACTGGCGAGGCACGCATGCAGGAAACCATGTGAGTACGCTGTTATTGGTTACGTCGGGCTCCGCGGGATGGTGGTACTTGTTCGTGCTAAGCACGTGATGTCTGTTGACACCACTATTGAGAATCGGTTGAAACTGAGCAGACGACACACGCCAGTGTTTTTTTTCAGGGCGCGGTGGCACAAGCCGCACCATGTCCATTTCCAGTGTTGCCAAGCGAAGAAATTGACAGCTAAACTTTGCAATGAATACCAGAAAGTCCGGCATTTTTCGTTACATGCAGGTTTTCGAGTTAACGCTCGCGTGAATTAAGCAGAAATGAAACCAAAATGCTAGACTTAAGTGATGGTGGACTCACCCTTGAAGGATTTATTTCACAGTGCAAAAGTGCGTGAGTTGCGCCTCCTGCTTTCCCAGGAACTTAGTCACTACAAGGCTCTCCAAAAAAGCAAGTTCACTACCCCTGTAATCACAAACGTGACTTTTGCCTTTTGACACTTTTCAGTGCCTCCACCCGTTTTCAAGGACAAAATTCAGGCTGAAAGGGCGCCTTTTCCCGAAGTTGATTCTCCTTGCCTCTCTCAGAATTGTTGGGAGCGTGCTAGCTAGTTGGGATACTGTAGCTGGCGGTGACGTTCTGTCTCGCCGGCAAAGACGGCATTTAAAATTGTGAACTTGTCTTGAAAGTACAAAACTGTTCGTTTTGTGGTAGCAGAACTCGTCCCTGATGAACCAACACCACAAATGGCAGTGGACGTGCGACCACACGCCGACAAGCAGGCCTAGCACCTTACCGACCCCGCACTCACACTGGAAAGGCACAATAGCTTGCTGTCCGAGTGAAGTTTGCTAAATTGGTGCATTTCTCTAGCCCGTTTTTCAGAAAAAGTGCAGATCATCAAGTGCAAAAGTAGCAAATCATCAAAGTTAACCGTCGCAACACCTTTGTTACATAGAAGTCCAAACACATGGATTTCAATGAGGCTGCCGATGGGGACTTGAAAAACTTTTAAATCCAGGAATTTGTTACATACAGGTTTAACTGTATACTAAACTGCACTCGTACTACATCTGTCTGCTCGACAAGCACCATCTTAACCTGGGACAAATTGTGTGCTGTGCAAGTGTCTTTGCCGTTCCGTCTCTGCATAACACTGCTAAACCAAGATTTGCCACAGGGCAGCACATTTTTTTTCCTCTCATCAACTCAAACAGCATTTATAAAAGAGTCTGGTCAGTTTTATCCTTTAAAATTGACAGTTGGCAGAAAAATGTGTACCACCACACGCCCTGCGCATTATCATGTGTAGGGCTATGCATGCCTTTTTTTTTGTACAATAAACATACGAAATACGGGGCATTTCCTTTCTGCAGGAGCTGACGCCGCCTGAACAAAACCTGGAGTACATTCGCCGCCTCCTAAGCCCCAACTTTACAGGCGACACAGAGCTGCCGGGTTGCCCATCAGAAGCAATACAGTTTCCACCTACGCTGGTACCACAGTGCAGTTGGGCAGACTATGTGACGATGACAGGATGCAGGATCTTGCAAGGCCCCGATTCCACCAAGAGGCTACGGGCCAGCCAAGAATGCCTGTCATCAAGACGCATAATGAACTGTTTCTTCGATCCCGATGTTGTGGAGCTTGTTGCACAAAAGCTGCAAGAGCTTGCAAACTAGAAGAAAGTCATGCTAAGCAAACTGCCTCCTCTGTTCTACAATCGGTCAGTTGAGCGCCCAGTGCAGCTGAAGGGCTGAATTGTAGAATGCAGCGAATGTGCCGAAAGTTCTTACCAACACTGATCAAGAAGCATATACACAACACGATATAAGGGTTTGCATTTGTTTTATTAACAGTGTGATCGATAAAAAAAAAAAAAGTGCTGCGACACGGTTCTAAGTGTGCAAAAAACATTCATCTTAACTTATGATGAGTACTACAACCACATGTCAAATCTGAAACCACAAATGAAATATCCTAAAAGCATAAAAAAAAAAGGGGGGGTGTGGGGCGGCAGGGAGACAAACGTTCACACACATACACACACTATGTTGCACACATCCTTAAATGCTTGTTTCGTGTGTACACTTTGCAAAAGGACTTCCTATGCACACATGTAGAGGGGAGGGAGGGAGGGAAGGGGTGCTAAGCTTTGGTGTAGGTTTCTCTAGGTGTGTCTTGACAGCAGAACACGACCGTGTCACACCTGTGTGGCAGCCATTGTGAACGATAAATGAACAAACCCCGTTTTGTCCGTTCATCGGTGATTGGCAAGTTGACGAATAAACACACAATTCATTTGCTATGTACAGGATTGACTATCATTTGGTGGTGGGTGGAGCCAGGAATTGTTTGCAACCTGAAGCTTAAACATATGCACACACTTTCCCGCGCGCGAGATGAGAGAGAACTTCCCCCCAGCATCGCCAGAGTTGCTCAACAGTCCACACGGCTTTCCCTACAGCGCTCTGGTGTTGGGTTCTAGTTCATCCTCTTGTTCACGCACTCTGCCAGCAATGCAATACCTTTCACTAACTTTCCGCAAAACTCTTATTCCTCACAGCCTGATGGTACCACACGAATTGGGCAAATACCTGCAAGCACAAGCCGCATGGTTTACAAGAACTTTTGCAACAACTGCGTTTTCTAGAGGCTCTCAGCCGTGTACGTGGAGACTGGAGGTGTCTATAGTCGTAACGCATTCTTGTGAAGGAGGATGCTGTGATGGCTTTGCATAACGAGTGTGGCACCCAAGTACTACAAGAATGGAATGGATCGCCTCTGAACACACCACTGTGTAGCTAGATGAAATGTATCCTTCCAGGCATTTGCATCCTTAACATGTCCTCTTGTAGGAACCAACAGAAACAAAAGGGGGAAAAAAAAAAACACCTTGCAAGAATGCTCGAGGACTTCTTTCACGTAAGCTCAAGGTTGCCACCCACCACCAGCATGTGTTTGCATAAATTACTTTTTCCTCACAACAACACTTGCTTTGTGACGACTGCAGGAGGAACACAAGAATGGAAAACGTGCACGCACACACACCACACAGAGTACGGACAAAGGAAAAAAAGTTCACAAGGGGTCTCTCATCATGCACAAGAAATAAACGTTCTTCACAAGTGTCCTTTTTTCTTTCTCTCCCTAGTTTTGGTGTGTTTGTCGAGTTTCTCCACCCGTGGAAGCCAGGAGGAGCTCTGCGCAGAGGTCAGATGCCCGCCAACTCCCGAGGGGCTTGTGTTGCGCAGGAAACGTCTTCGGCATTTTTTTTTTTGGCCAGTCTTTTCAGAGTTCATTCCACACGCACAGACACACATGCACCACGCTCGCACGCACGTCCACACAAACGCTGGTGAGGCCGAGACTTTCCACCAGAAGGGGGTGAAAACCAAGCACTCATTCACAGTCTGTCTCTGGCATCAACACTTGAAAGGGTGGGAGCGGAGGGGGACCACAAGTTGCACAGCCACGACGACGCCTATCTTCTTTCAACCCACACGAACACGGATTCCAGCGAAAGGGGGTGAAACAAAACAAAACAGGGGGCAAGGATGGCCTCCTTCCTTCAGCCTCTTCCTTGTTGTTGTGTCCCAGAGCCTGCAACTGTGGAGGGAGTGCCGACAACCAGCTACACACTGCCACGAAAGGCACAACAGAGACGCTTCCGTAGCTGCATCCTCTCGATGAAAAGGAGACCAAGAGCACAACCGTCGTGCTTTGGCCACAGTGATAAACCGTGACGGGAGAGGCTGGCACCTGGATGACGTCTTTGTCTTGCCCATGCAGGCAGGACCTCCACAGCAAAACACAGACTCCGGTACACAGCGAGATCCTAGGAAATTGACTGCATTGAAGGGTTTCCATGCTGGAAGAGGGACTTCGGTGGCCGGAAGAGCAGACTTGCCCCCCATAGCCCTCTGCACAGAGCTGGCTACCCGCTGAAGGCTTTGCTGTGGTCAGTTGACAACTGGCCACAGGTGGTGTGGCGCCCACGATCACTGGCATCTCGGTCCCTGGAGGACCGGGGGTCGACTGCCGCCCAATATCAGCAGCCGCAGCACTGCACAACAAGGGAAAGCAAGACGTTCGCTATTTTGCTTTTTTTGGAGCATCCTCCCAACTTTGCCTTTCTGCTGGCACCATACTGAACAGATATGAACCACATTACCTCAAACACAAACAATTGCACTGCCTAGGCAACTGCCTTTCTGGCTCGTGAGGACAGTCAACTCAATCAGTACACACCAAAACCTCGCACTTCTGCCACTATTTGAGTGTGTTTGCTGAACATAACAAAAACCAGCGCAAATTGAACGAGGGGGAAAAAGGCGTGACAGCAGGCGTGACAGCAGTCGTGACTGGCAAGACTTGTCCTGATTCAAGCTGCACTGGAATTTTTCTGTTAACCCATGTCAGGGGCTGCACCCTCGAAGTTTTGGACTCGGTACTACAGTCAATTTAATGTAACAAAGTCGGTAAAATTCCTAATTTACTTCGTTACATAGAAATTTGCGGTCAAAATGATGTGTTAACCACATGAAGCGGCTCCTGTAAGCGTAAACGTGGTGACATGGTTGGTGCACTGATGCTGCCGCGTGTACCACCTGCACAATGCAGCAGCCGTGGCTCACGCCTCATCTGAACTCCGTGGCCCAAAATGAAACCGTGATCACGAAAAAGAGTTCCACGTGTGAGAAAGTAGATGCTATTGTGGTGAAAAATTGTGCTAAGGATTGTTATTAGCACTGATCAGAAATCTGCCGCGATGCTAAGCCTACGCTGACCAGCCGTGAAGGTTCAACCGTATGACCTGGAACTGGGGCGCGTGGTATGGCGAGCGGCCGAAAGATGGCGCTACCTGTACGGCTTCAGAACAGGCCACGGCAGATGTCTTGGTCACCGATCGCTCAAATGGCAATTATTGCGAAAGTACAGTTCCACATTTGAGGAAGGGGATGATAGCGTGGTGAAAAGCTGTGTTAGAGATTGTCATTTGAAGCTGTACAGATAGCGGCCCAAGCTAGAGCACTGCACGGGCCCGGGCCGGCCCGAAAGCCCGGGCCCGACCCAACCTGCGGGCCGGGCCGCGCCGCCCGAAGTCGATTATTGACGGGCCCGGGGCGGGCCCGGGCTCAGTGCCACGGGCCCGGGCCGGGCTCGGGCTCGACGCCATGGGCCCGGGCCGGGCTCAGGCTTGAATTCATAGCCCCGGCTATTAATAGTTCAGACGTGAAGTGTAGAAAATAGCATTAAATTGAATATTCTGAGTTTACTTTTACGCGCTTCTTGATGTTAGTTGTATACATTGTTTTAAAAACATGTTTTGCTAGGTCTGATAGTCACTATACTGTAATTTTATAGACATTGCATGTACTGCATACACGTTTTATATTTGGGTGTATAACGTATCAAAGATACGGTTACAAGGAATGCCATAGCGGGGAACGAATAAGACACCCTGGATCTGTACACCTATGTCTATGTACGTGTGTTTTACGATGTTGAACCAATCTAAATGCGGCTGCCATGGCTGGAAATCAAACTCGCGTGCCAGAGAAGCGCCACCGCTTAACAACCGCTGCAGGGAAAATATTTCAACGCACGAACATACTCGTGGATTCAAATGGGGGGCAAGAAATCTCAGCAATACCAGCTTGTGACCGAGACAACCACGTGAAATTGCCAAGAGTCTGGTCATCAAAGGTGATGGTGCCTCTCGTTTAAGAATACGAGCTATTATTACGCCGATGTGGCGTGAACTGCAGACGGTGTAAGCTAAACTACGTGCACTTTTAAACCATTATTTTTTGCGTTTCAATTCAGGACGTGCTTGTACAGACTAGATGCTCCGTCTGATTTCCCGCTACGAAAACACTGGTCCAAATATAATAACTGGTCCAAAAAAAAACAAATTTTCTTCATCGTCTAAGACCGGGCCTGGTTCCACACACGCGTGCCCTCCCTAGGCTCAAAAATAAATGACCGGGCCCGGGCCGGGCCTGGGCTTGAGACGGCAGGCCCGGGCCGGGCCCGGGCTAGGTTCACTTATGAATGCCCGGGCCCGGGCCGGGCCCGGGCTCGGTGTCACGGGCCCGGGTCGGGCTCGGGCCCGGGTCGGGCTCGGGCTTCACAAAGCAGGCCCGGGCCGGGCTCGGGCCTTAAAATCAGGCCCGTGCAGTGCTCTAGCCCAAGCAACACAAGCCGGTTGCAGGCTCTTGGGGACACCCCTCTCCTAAAACTCGCCGTGCGTGAGCACATGGGCGTCCGGAAGGGGGGGCAACTGCCCCCCCTTGGAAATTCGGATATTTTTAGGCACTAGAAAAAAGCTGCACAGCTTGCCTGGCCCATTAAAACAACTTTGCCCTGAAGGACGGAAGATAGGAGAGAACGACACTGAAGTTCTCTCCTTTGTCCCGTCCTTAAGCGAAAAGTTTTTTTTAATTATGTACGTGAACCAACTAGCGCAACAATCCACGCTACTCAAATGATTAGCACACTCAGGTGCTGCGTATCCGTGACTGCGGTCAACATTACACTTTAGACACTGACTAACATTGGCGGACATGTGTCGGCAGTGAAACAGACTGCCTGTGCTGGCTTTTGAAGATAGCGAACAATTCTGAAAGTTTTGACGTTTTTTGTGTTTTTTTTTCTAAACTCTAGATTTATGCAGTCGTACCGCAAGAACTTCAGTTTTCAGACAAAGTTGCAGCTATATCTAGCAAAAAATCTTCACCGCTACACCTAGTAGGGAGAGTAACATCCTCCCGTGCAGTCCGATCACCTTGTACACCCTTTCCTTCGAAACTGCGAAATGTCGGCACCACCCAAGCCCCGAAACAAAACCTATAAATCAGCCCCTCAAAACTCTTGTACGCCTGTACTGCATTGAAAGCCAGGGAGGCGAGTAGTATCTTTATTGCGTCAGCCATTTAACAGACTTCATCACACATGTCATCTCGCAATTTGCCCACAAAAACCCGAGGCGTCTGCAGCTGCTATTCAAGGAAGATTGACGGAGTGCAGTTCTATGTATGTGAATGTATCGTGCAGTGTGCTGGTTATGAGTTGGCGTGAGTCGAGAACCCTCACGCAGCGAGACTGGCCACTCTTTACAAAGTGACAGTAACTTTTCACATTTTCTTTATTAACTTTATTTCTTTGTTCGGTAATAAAATCCAATGTACAGTTGAACCCCTTTATAAGAGACACGTACCGGGGGGCAGTTTCTGTCTCTTATACGAGATGTCTCTTATAAGCAGGGTACCATGTTTTCACTTACTAATCAGACCCTAGTTCAATGTGGGCACCATATAACTAAAATAAGCTCAAAAGAACGCTACAGCATGTTTCAAAAGATTCATTCTAATTATTGTTTGGTCCCAGAATTTATGAAACTTTGTTTGCTTCATGACTGTATTTACACTGTTTTTTACAACCTATTCTACAAGCTTTTTTTCCTTTCCTTGTTTGTGGGAGATAAATCGTAGATGCTGAGTTCACAAGCCTGATGAATAGCCAGAGCGCAGAGCTTCTTCCGCTGCGTGCTCAGGCTATTCATTACGCTTGCAGGACTCAACGTCTGCAGTGCTTCTTGATTGGGAGCTACGCGAGTAGGAGAGCCCGCATGTGTGATTGCGCTCCATACAATGAATGGCAGTAAGCTTCAACTACTTCTGTCAGTTGCATTTCCATTGGCAGGGCTTCTCATTGTCATTTCATAGCTGACTGAACCACTTTGTGTTTGCTGAAGTTATAGTAAATAGCGGCTGCACCTGTCTGTCGTCCACCTGTGTTTCCACAATGGAAGCAACTGCAATTAGTGACTAGTGGCACTGCATCTGAAGTTAGAATGTCTGTTACAAGCGAGATTATTGATTAAACTTCAAGGATGACTTGTCTCTTATAACCAATCTTCTACATCCAATGTCTGTTATAAAAGAGGTCGATTTAATGGGAAAGATAGGGCAGCCAACCATGTGGGTGAATAGTGTCTCTTATACCCATTTGTCTCTTACATCAGTGTCTCTTATAACGAGGTTCAGGTGTATGTCCTCCAAGTCTGGTTCTAATTCGCTGTTTGTACTTTTTGTAACCACAAATAACGCCTTTTTGGTGCTATCCAACCGTACCCCGCTCCCCCCCCCTCCCCCTCGCTAATGGATGCCCCCCCTTGCAAAAAGTTCTGCGGACGCCCTTGCGTGAGAGCACCTTACGTTTGGGTTCCCCCACTTTCTTGGGGGCTGCCAAATCTGCATTTCTGACAAATGCAGAGACCGTGTAATGCCCTGCATTTCCACGGTCCCGGCTGCGGGGGCACTTGGCAAAGTATGACCAAACACTCAAAGCGGCCCACAAATGCTTCGCCGCGCACTTGTTGGAACGATAGAACCCGACACGCACGAGCGAACACGCACAAAAGACAAAGCGGCGACATGCGGCAGCGGTGCAATATGCAGTTTGTGGGCAAGGGGCTCGCTCACTGACTACGTGGCTCACTGCATCAATGGCACTGGGTGGCATGTGTCATCGTTTGTGTTTTATCGCGACCGCGTTTTAACGCTTGCGTCTTCCAAAATCTACTTCTACAACAACTTGGTTACACAGAGGTTTAAATACATGGTGTGCATACACTTGAAGTTAAGATGTTGCCGAGAAATCCTTTCTGGAGCGCGTAAAACTTTGCATTCGTCTCCACACACGTGGTGCTCAGTATACGCCGCAACAGCCAAGGCACAAACCGAATAGGGCATTTTTGCAGGCGATTCGTGTGCGTCAGCGTTGCGCGTGCTATTTTTTCACGCCTGTGACAGCTTCTGCCTCGGTCAGAAAATGACGCTCGACGCGCATAGCAGTGGGAGGAGCCTGACGACTAACGCCAATGGGGAGGTGCACTCCTCATGGCGGCAGTATCGAAGCGCTCGAGACAGCCAGCTGGCTCCGCCGGAGATGTTTAGGCTTACCACCTTGGCAGATATTTCATGGACACTTTCACTAGCAGCGCGGATGATGTTCTACAGTAACGTTTTCACTTACATTATCAGCTCCTTTACGGCACAAGCAACTTCGTGTGTGCCTTGAGTGGCATTTTAAGGAGCGGTTAGAAGCGGTTGCTTGAGCACCCCGCATCACTTTATGGGCCAAAACCGCCACAATGTTGCTGCTGCCAGCGGCCGCGTACACCGTGCGTGCGGTTTTGAGGCAGCGCCAGCGTGCCTGTGGCATGTGCGGCGCGTTTTCGCGAGCAGAAAACAACAGCCCGACTGCTTTTCGAGAAAGTGACAAAGAGGGGAGAGAGAGCCCGTAACGTCGCCATCACTTGCTCGCCCGGCAGTAGAGCGCCTCGCCGGCTCGTTCGTATCACCGCCCAGCCACGCAGGTCCGTTCGTACCAGCCGAAATTTAGCTCATTGCGAACAATGCAATTTCGCCAGGACTTTTCGGAAATTCATATCATCCTGAAATTTGCATCGCCCGGAATTGTATCGTCAAGATTCCAGTGTACATACAAACAAGCTTGGAAATTATTTCCGCATGGGCTGCACCCAAGCTTTACAACTGCACTGGTCCCTGGTGGGGTGTGCCTTGAAACCTTTGTCCACAACAAAAATAACTTCTGCACAACTATGTAGCATTTATTACAAATAATGTATGAGTGGTCATCAAACTTACATTTTTGTTTACTTGCACATCAAGAGCTTACCATGCCTATCTCTCCCAATCAGAAACAAAAAAGAGCAGGCGGGGTAAGGGGGAGAGTCCTAGAAATCGTACTGCTGTACAGCAGTCTGTTGAATGCTTGCGGATAGGTACTAGGTGGCAAGAAACTCCCCTTTCAGTTGTGACAGGTGCAGCCTTGTTATTTAGTTGTTCTGGAGGACAAGCTTTGCTTCCTTTTATCTTTTGAGAATAAGCCAGCTAGAACAGAGCACAACGGAATGCATTGACTGCTGTGACGTGGCGCTCAATGCAGTTTGTGAAGCTGTGTCAGTTATGGGTGCGGGTTATGCGCATGTATATACACTGCGTGCATTTACCACCTCCCACATGATAGCGATGGGCAAGTATACTTTCAACCCTGGAGCACACGGTGCTGTGGGCTATTGCTTCAATGTGAATTAAAAGTGCACCCGGTGTTGACGCAGTGTTGGTACTGGCTGTATAAGCTGCCATGCTTTGTGAAGGCCTTTGATTAGCCGCCACAGCCATATATTGACGTAATCCATCTCAATAATTTGCACGGTGAGTTAAATAAAGCAGTGTACAAATAGCACGTAGGGCCAAACCTTTTTTCTCCGAGTACATTTTTTTAAATGTTATTCCTGTATGCAATTTTTGTCATCGTGCCGTGGTTTTCTAATTGCAAATAGTTGTTAGTGGCTCACTCTTCTGCAGTGGCGCGTTAAGTGTCATGCGCGTAAAATTCTGTGCAGGTATGCGCTTTCTGTTTTCTTTTGTTCCTTGACAAAAGTTGTCAATGTGTGTCGTGCTATTTTTTCTGTGTTGTATTAATATGTACCCAGTTAACTACTGCGTCCTTGTGAATGTAAACATGTAATCGCACCCTGCCCAAGGCCTGGCTCTCAGGCTGGCAGTATTCAATAAAGAAATAATAAATAAACAGTACAACCACACAGATTACTGACTAAACACACATGCTGCGTCCAGCCAGTCAGTGCTAGTCTGACGGGCTGGGCACTGCATATGCATTGAAGATTTTTGCCAATGCACTCTGGCAACAAAACGCGCAACAGAAGTGTTGCCATTGTTTTCTGCCGCACAAGCTACACGCAGCAACCGCAGGGACATGTTCTGCGGGTTGGAGAGCGGTGAAGAAGCAACCAACAGTCAGCAGACGCTCATGCCACACAAAAAAGCTGCCTGCTGTATGTTTCTGCCTCCACCTCACATAATGAGGAAGCACTTGTTTGCAAGAATAGTTTCTGCCGACTGAGAACTGGAAATGCAAGTGTTGCGTGCCACACTCACGATCTGTGTCACTGACACGCGTACAGCACCGCGGGCCACTGTTAAAAGGGCAAAGCTGGCATGAAGGCATACACAAGGCTGGAGGCATCTAATGTACCAGCATATTCACTTCCGAGTGCCCATAGCTGCCATTCGACGAGTGTCTGCCATGTGCTTCCACATTCCCCTTACCTCTACTGCACCATGACGATCAGGACAATGTGCGAGGGAGTGACCAACTGCTGGCCAACCAGCACAACGAATGCAAAAGAAAGGGTGGCCGCTCACCGGTGTTGGTGTTGGTGGGGGGGCCCTAGGACTGCTTGATGCGCTTGCGGGGTGGTCCGATGGGGGGGATCTGCTGGGTGGCCAGCGCCCGGAAGGCCTCCGCTATGAGGTGCGGCTGCCGGTGGATCATGGTCTTCCACCCCGCAGTCTCCATCACGTCCGTGGCATGCCTGCTGGCAAGAGCCACACAGGCCGACACCAACACAGTCGGCACCCGCACACACACACTTGCTCTCTCGGGCTAGGATCGCACCAACAGTTACCACGAATACCAGGCAGCCTGACTCCATGCAGACCGCACGAATGGTGGGGAAAAGTGCTGATTAGATTATAAAATAGAGAAAGAAAGAAAAAAAAAAAAAAGCAAACCAATGCTCTGACATAGACGTGATGCGACAAACCAAGCTTTCGGAGAGGTGAGAATCATTCTCAACAGTCATAAACTGGGCATTCTTTTAGGGGAACAGCTGGGACAAACATAGAAACCATTTCTGGAGCACAGAGGGATCTGTCCACAAAATTGCAATATGCCTGCGTGGCATTTTTATTACCGCTTAAGAACAAAAATGCACATTCCTTGATAAATTGATAAATGTAGGTGAAACGATGTCCTCCAACTGTCACACATCCAACAATCTAAAGCTTTAAATTGCATTTAATTAATAAGCTAGATAATTCGGAAAGTCAAAGGTAGGGTAGGGCAGCTGCCCCTCAAGGTATTCTTGCACTCGCTGATTGATGCCACCAGGCATCACTGAACGGTCAACTACAAATTGTAGGAAGTTTTAACAGCTCAATAATATAAATAAAGCGCATTGTAATGTTACGCTATTAGCAGGATTTGAAATTTTAAAACTATCTACGTAAAACGCTAACACTTGCTACTTTACCAAAAGGAAAATTTCACTAGGATGCCGTAGTTTTTTGTTCACTCTTAAAACATTCACACATCTTTCTTTTTTCTTATCTCGAATGACAAACTAGCAAAGTAAAAACAAAAATAAAAGACTGCTAATGGATGGAAAAATTACCACTGTTCTCTCTCTCCGCATTGGTTTGCCCTTTTTTTTTCCACAAGCCCTATTTGCCCATAATCTTAAAATGTGACAAAAGCCCTAGGCTCGCTTCGCTCTTCTCCAAAACTTTCAGCTCCAATTTAGCTACAAAACATACATTCGCTGGACTTGCCAAGCAAGATTTTCAACAGAGTGAACTTGTAGCAGCCCTCCAGTCATACAACACGAGGCTAAACAAAACCAACTCAATGCTTACCTTTTCTCCACACCAGACACACAGTTCTCAACAGTTTAAATAAGGTTCATAGTGTAAGAACAGAGAACAAGAGCAATTGTTTTAAACTCCGATAACATCTTCAAAGGACAATAACATCTTTGAAGGACGCTCACACGGTCACCTCAAGCTGACCCACTGCAGAGCGGTTAAACATTGGGGAAAGATGGAGAAATGCCAGAGGGAAGAGACCACCAACACATGCAGCGCGTTTTGTACGTTTTTCAAACCCGCCAAGTTGTCAGTTCATTGTTCTTTTTCGCATTCCCGCAACAAAGGCGCACTGCTTTTAGCAACCACTGCAGTCTAAACAAAACAGGCAAGTGTCGCGCTTTATCAGCTGAGATGCTCACGTGTTGATGAAGTCAATGGCGTGCGCTTTGAGCTGGTCTGCGCTGTGCATATCAGCCAAGATGAGCACCTCCGCGGCTGTCTCAACCGAGAGGTTCGAGCACAGGGCTTCCTCGCACATCACTTTTAACCGCTCCAGGGCATACTGCACAAGGTGAGAGGGGAAGAAGGAGCATTACACACACACACCGCCATCTCTGACCCCTCTTCCAAGCAGTGCATAATAACATACGGCACCAAACCAATGCCGTTGCCCAATACTGACACAGTACAGGAGGTTGAAGACAGCTGCACTGCCCCTCTAAAAACTTAACAGAGTGAGGGATGGAACTTTAGGCTTTTCATTTGCACTTCAATCTTGCCTGCACAATCCTGCATCTTTCTTTTTAAGTAATCGAACAAGCAAACTTTTTGCCAAAGAACACTCCCCATAGGTGATCAATGCAAGCTGCCTGCTGTTGAATGCACCGGGTAGAGCTCATGAGCAGTTAGAAGCGTCGGCAGTGACAACATTTCTTCCTCCGCACCGCTGAACGCAGAGCCAGCAAGCAGAGTGCTCCCCTCACCTTGTCCGCGGCTGCGAGGAGGTCGTCGGCCATCTTGTCGAGGTTGGGTGCTCGGCCGGTGTAGATGAAGCGCAGCATTTCGCGCAGCACCTCGTGGTCCATGTCGGTGATCTCCACCCGGTTCTGCTTCTTCTCCTCCATCTCGTGCTCAAACATGGCGGCAAACACGGGCGAGCGCGCCGCCAGGATGGCCTTGTGCGCGTAGAACTCGCGCCCATTGACGCTCAAGATGACGTCGCTGAACTTCTGGCTTTCGAAGAGGTGGCCAAAGTCGTCCGAGAGCCGACACTCGGGGACCTTGAACTGGATGGCGTTGTTCTGCCCAGAGATGTTCACCGAGTCCGCAACGACGCTCACCTTGAACAGGAGGGGAGGAGGAGGGAGAGAAATTAACCTCTCTGGCAGAGAAAAAAGGTGTCAAAGGAAGCTTCTCAGCCTGTAGGAACGCACCAGGTTGCTAAAGTTAAGCTTTGGTCTTTATAATTCCCCAATTATGACAAAACAAAGGTTACCAACCAAAGCCTAAATTCAGACGCAAGATTGCTAAGTTCATGACACGCAGCCTCCCCCCTGGCATCTATCACTGGTGGACTGACCTAGAAAATACATCCTTTGAAACAGCTGGCAGACACGTGCAAAGAGGAGGAGGTTAATGCAGTTGCAACAATTTTTTTCCGAGGCCAACCTCTCCCATAGTAATTAGTAGCTAAAAGCGACATCCCTAGCCATCACGCCAGCATGGCACACTAAAGCGAGCTCCCAAGCCCGATGGGACACAGCAGGTTGAATAACATTTTTAGTTTAATTTCGCTTCTTAGCTCTTTTGGATTTTGTTTGGCGAGCAAAAATGCCTTATTTTCTTGAAAATAAATAACGCTGGCATTTCCCTTCCATTCTATCTGCGACAATACAGAGCACGTCACAAAGTACACAGAGTGAGCAGGGGCCTCATCTCAACTTTTCCAAAGCGCTCGCTGCTGTACCGAAAAGAAAGGGTGCTCTGAGCACTCCCGTGCGGTGCTGTTGCCTTGCATAGCAATCACACGGTTGGCCATCAGTGATGCCCCAGCACAACAGCCATTGTGCAAATCATCCGACTCCTGTCGCTGGCTGTTGCATGTATGTATATCTGTTCATCTGCATTCACCTTTTGCCCTGCACTTGCGCCCAGAGGTGGAAGATTCCACCAAAATCGACACTGCAACAAGGCCTAACACCTGTGGTGGTAGGGCAGCCTATTTTATAATGTTTACTACCCGATGTGTCTATCATGAACTCACTTTCTATGCTCACTTCTTTGGCACATGCTGCATTAATAAGTGACAGCTGCTGGACAAAGTGGCACATTCGTAGTTACAACCCAGTAATCCATTAATAGCTCCAGCAGTGTTCCCCCCCTCAGAAGCATGCAGTGGGAGGAAGTCGTCCCAACGCACTTCGCAGTAGAGTGTGAGCTTGTCATCGGGCAGGAGTCCGTTGGCCTCGTCGAGCAAGAAGTCTCTTCGAATGAACTTCTTGAAGCCCCAATCCTTGCCTTGAACAAAGCGGTACGCCCTTTGGCTCTCTGCACACAAGAACACATGCAACACTCGTTACGGGTAGTTCTCGGCGGAATCGACAGCTGCACAAAGATCCACAGCAGAAATACTGGCCCGTAAGCATACCCAAGTAAATGCCTCACGAGATACCCAAATGCCTCATCGCCTGCGTTGCGTCGGTGCGTTAAACCCTACAATCAATCAATCAATCAAGTAAATGCCTCAACCACCAAATTCACACTGTTCAACAACACCTGCATTTCGGGCATTTCAGCCCACTTGTTGGATCTGCCTGGTCTGCTTCGAGAGTAGGAGCTTTGACAACGTATCAGATTAATCGGTGCAAAGCAAAATGACTTCCATATACAGCTTTGGATCATCGGGCATTGCTCACAGGCACTGTAATCGTTAAGCTTAGGCACAGTGATAGGCAAGTTCACAGGTAAAGGCTCCAAATGTGCCATCAAGCCAACGTACACATGCAAAGAAGGCAGAGGAGGAAGAGGAGGGTTACCCATGGCCTTGGTCTCTTCCCGCTTGGCATTGAGGATGGAAAACTTGAACTTGGCACGGACCTCGCTCTTGTTGCAGGAGACGAGGAGCAGGTAGAGGGAGAGGTAGTCCTTGCTCTCCTCGTCCAGGCCCTTGGGGTTCACCCTCAGGCACCACTTGAGCTTGTCGTTGGCCCCCGCCGAGAAGGTCGAGCTCTTCAGCACCTCGCCCATCTCCTCGCGGCAGAAGCTGAAGTTGTTGATGGTCCACATGTACGAGAACTTGATCACCTTCACCTGCGCATCGCAAGGGCAGCCCCAGCTTCAGCCGCGGCTCAAACCACGGCAGGGCACCGGCCATCGCGGTACGCCACTAACGACTGCTGTGCTCAGTGGAGTACACAAGATTTGGCATCAGAGAAAGCGGACCCCCCCCCCCGGGATAAATGGGGGAGGGAGGAACAAGGAGATCATATAAGGGCACAAAAAAGTAAAAACAAGAAACAAAAACCAACCAGAAATAATTTCAAAACAAAAAATGTGAATTCATTGCGGCTTACTATCCTTAACCTTCCGTGTACTTTTTTTTTTTTCAGCATTGCGAAACTGCTGTTCGCTGGGTAGAGAGCAGACGTCGAAATAACAAATTTCATGGGTGTGTCACTCGCGACAGAAAAACAGTTATCAGTAGTGTTTGCCACCCTGAATAAAATTGCGCTCTTGCCCCCTCGTCCCTCCTTAACCCAGAATTTTGCAGGGGGCCACAGCCACTTCCCCCTCCCCCCTTGCGTATGCCACTGGCTGTGCTCCATTCTCTGACTACCACACTGTCATTACGGTGGAGTCATTGTGATTAGCCAAAGGGTGCACGGAAGGAAAAGCAACACACTCAAGGCTGTGAACCAGGACCATATCAACCTCATGCACGTCAGCTTTGACAACATATAAAATTAACCTCCCCCAATTTAGCAGGCCCCGAGCAAGCACAAGAGCCATTGGCACCAGGAAATGACAAGGAAGTGAGGAAGGCAGAAGTGGGCTGTCGACCTTTGCTCCCATTCCGGCCACAAGGAAAAGGCTGCCCATCGGGTCTGCACTTCCTGGATGGCTCCAGCCTACTTCCGAGTCCGTCCGAGTGCGACAGACCCATGGCACTACAGCCCCAATGCCTCTCGACAAGACTGCAGCCATCACCCATTAAAAAAAAAGCCTGCAAATTCTACTACCGCTCGCTTCCCTGACACAAAGGTTCCCCATGATACTCCTATTAACTGGAATCTTACAACAGAGATTTGCCCTCCACCACTGGTAATGAAGCTAACCAAAATAAATCACACCTCCTACAGCCAGGAAACACTTTAATTTGACCAAAAGGAATTGCTGTTTGTAGAAGCAGAAACAACTGACCATAAAAAATGCCACTACCAGAAGTGAAAAAAAAAAAAGGGGGGGGGGGGGGGGGGAGAAGGGGGAAGGGTCAGACAGCTGTGATCAGCCTCTCTATCCTTTTATCTATTGTAACAGCCATCGAAGAGGCTACTAAAATTACAAGCACTGACCGACAGGGCAAAAACCATGAAAACAACTAGGAATGCACTAACCCTGAACCTGCTTGTGGCTTGTTTTAGTTTCTTTTTTCGTTCACATGGCATGTGACGTCTGATTTGAAACTGCACACGTGCAAGTGTATTCAAACTTTTGACAGTGGGTCTGTTTTAGCCCTGGGAACTAAAGTGAGACTGCATAGCATATGTATGTCCTGTTTGCCTGCGCACAGCCACTTTACACAGCAAGGTGCAAAATTCTGTGGTATGGCTGTACAACTGCCACCCCAATAAAACAGAAAGCAATTCGTCAGGTTCATTTCAGCAGTTTGTGAGGTTGGCTAAGCATCAGCTATCAGTATTATAACTCCCCCACCAGCCATCTTTAAGGCTGAAATGTGCAGCACGCAAAAGGTTCCTGTGGACAAGGAATATGGCATAGGGCATGAGTGCTGGGGGCGAACGCGAGTAAAAAAAAAGGAGGTCAGCGACACAGAAAAGGAAGGGGGGGGGGGGGGGGGGAATCACTGCACCAAACACTTCGACCAGCTGTTCAATGCGCCTGCGATCTCCTAGCTTGCCCCCTTATTACTGCATTTGTCTCATTTTGTTTTATTGTTCCCCCCACCAGCGCCCACAGGAGCGTTGGTTGCTGCTAGCAGCCACCTTACAAGAGCTCCAAAAGAAACCCAATGCCACGCTGGCTCAAGGACCCGTAGACACAGCCCCGATTGTCTGGAATACTAAGCTGCCTTTTGTTCCCCTGCAAATGTCCTTGGGCAGGAAAAACTACAAAAGATGCTTTCACCGGCACACCTCTTCCCCCCCATGATTCCTTCCCTCCTCCTCTCGCATGTGGGAGGCGGCCGATGGCCCCAAGGGGTCCTTTCCACACAGTTCTCTGCCCTTTCATTTAGAGAGAGAGAGAGAGAGAGAGAGAGAGAGAGAGAGAGAGAGAGAGACAAGACGGTTAGCGCGCCCCCCTGCCACAGCAGCGGCAAGCAGAGTTGATGCCCGAACGAAAAGGAGCGAGCAACGCGGACCTTCAGGAACCTGGGGGCCCAAGGAGACTTGGGGGGAGGTTAGGCAACGGCGGGATTCCCCACCCTAGGGCGGCGTGAGAATTTATGCCTGAGAGAGGTTCGCGACCTTGCCGTAAAAGACGTTCTTCACCCCGCCCCATCCTTCCCCCCTCCGACCCTGAGGAGCAGGCAGCCCCGACTGTGGCCCCGCGGAGGAGCCGCCACCCCGGCAACGAACCCTGCGCGCACCCCGCACAAATGCGCAACGCCTCAGGGGCGCCCCCCGCTGGCTCGTGGCGTCAAGGAACCAAGCGTGGCAAGAAAGCGGCACCCGAACCCAAGCGCAGCACCCTCGCTGTCGCAGAGAACAGCCTTGAGAACACGCACCAGTGAGGGGAACGAGTCGCGGGGTTCGGACATCACGGCGTGTCAAAACACGGCAGCAACCGCCACACGCATATTCGGGAGATGGAGCGGATACAAACGAGAGCAGCTCGCGTCCTGGCAGGCAGCCGGTACGAAAGGCATGACGCAGAGCAACACAACAGAAGAAAACCAGTCCCCCTGAAAGTTCTTTTTTTTTTCTTCCTGCGCTTCGGCTAAATTTTACATTACATTCTTGCTGCAGTGTTTTGAACAAAACCTCAGGGCGGCAGAGCTTCTGTTTGGAACCTACTCACAACACCAGCCATGCAACTACGAAGTACGTTGGCGCCGAGATACGACGGTTGAACGCGGAGAAAGGGATGGAGTCGGAACCAGCTTTGCGCGTGCCCGAACGACTTCACCTTTTAACGCGAGAGAACAGTGAAGGAAATAACAAAGGCCAACCTTTAATGGGCGAACTTTTGACGGCGGAGTTACCGCGACGCATCGGCACGTCAACATGATCCACCTCCATGCAACGAAAAGGCGACGAACGTTGCGCGCATGCACATTGCACTGTGATTATGATAAGCATGCACTCGCGAAGAGTCAATCGGAAGAAGCGAGCCCTGACTGGCCGCTGGTTCTAGTCGCAGGCGAACCCGCACCGAGTTTCATACTCGAGGTCATGGAGTTTATTTCCTCCATGCATGGAGGAAAATAAGCTTGAACCAATCTGCCGCTCCACGCGCGTGCCGCCATTGCACCGTTTCAATCGCTCTTGGCTTGGCGCGCAACATAGCTTCTTCTGGCTCGTGACGACAAATTAACGACAGGGGCCACATTCTCTAGTTCGTGTTGCAAAAAGCTTTTCAAAATCCTTTAATGGCTACTTATACTTGATTACCACAACTTATAAACTCTCTTTTCCCACACCTGATCTCCCGGGCTAGAGCAGCAGCAGTCGCTCGCGGCCTTCTGAACTGAGAAGAGGCCACCCATCTTTCTTTTATTTTCGTCGGCTCAAATAATGTTTTCGTGTTCTTAATAACGGCTATGTTGACCCGTTATGCTCATGAGAATTTGGTCCTTTACACCGAACTCGCTCGATGACTTGGACGATGAAGCCTTATTACTGATAAGCCACGTTGCACCATAGAAGCTGCGCGGGAGATGGCACTGGAGGCGTAATACGAACTTACTAGTGATGATGAATAGTCATGTCGGATCCTGTTTTCAAGAGTGTCCGCAAAAAGGCACACTACGGTTTCCAGCCAATCTGGCTGGCTAGCTTTACTGCATCCTAACGACGCACGGCCGCCTTGCAAAACTTATCACTTCCCCAAAGCAGGAATAAAAACTGCCACAAAGTGGCCGGCGCATCGTTTTTCGCCTCAAGGTAGCGCGCGAGCACGAACAGCGGGGTTCGGCCTGGTCGAGGGGGCCGGAGCAGCACACAATGGCGCTGGCGAACGGCGGGACAAGTGAGCCGCGCACGACGTTTCTCGATCGCCTTTAATTCGTCATCTTGCGAACCTGCGGCTGAACGCTCGAGTGCACGCGTGCCCCGACCTCGTGCTCTGGCCCCGCGGCGGCTACCGGCGTCCCACGGCCCCTGGCGGCGTCGCCACAACACCGAGACCACCGCAGAGAGGCGAAGTGCGTTTGCACTGCACGGCGGGCGAGGGGGGACAAGTGAAAGCGGGGGAGGCGGCTGTCTGGGCTCAGACGGCGGCGACAAAACATTCGCCAGGATCCGAAAGAGAGGAGCTTCCCCCTCCCGTTCTCGACGTGGCCGCAAAATCGGCGCCCACGGGGAGGGAACGAGAAGAGACTGCATTATGCCTCCGGCAGCCTTCAACTACTCGGAGGCTGCGGAAAGGCTACTGGCTCCCCCCAAGCACGGCGCGCATCTTTAAAACCGAGCACGGCACGAACAAAAATCGGCGGGGCAGAAAAGAGGGAAAAAAGTGTCCGTCGCGGAAGGGAGGGGGACGTGAACAGAGCAGGGGAGCCCTCAAAAAGGCGACCGCGTGACCTGGCGGCCTACGGGGCTGCCCTGGCCGTGTCGGTACACAGGGTCGGGATCTTTTGTGCGCGCCAGCGAATAGGCGGTGACCCGCTTCCATCGCTTCGCCTCTTCGTCGGCGTGTCAAGCTGTGGACCTGACCGAGCCCTCCCGAAATGCGAAGCTAATGTGAGTCCACTTGCGGTAGCGCCTCCGCGCGAACAAAGCGCCACCGCCCGGGCCATTCCAATGCGTTCGGCGCGAAATGTCAGAAAGTTGGCTTCTGTGCTGCTGTCCCGTGTACAGGAGTGAATGACTACTACTTTTTACGCATCCTGTTTATTTTCCTAGGGCATCGTGTAAAAATTCAACGCATCAAACTGAGCTTGTGGTACCAAAGGCTAAAGAAATGCTCCCTCCGTTACTCGCTCTACTTCGCAACTAAATCAAGGCATCCCGTCTTTCTATTGCGCGTCGTACCACGCGCAGGACAGCTGAAATGTCCACGACTGGTTGCAGCCCGTCAATAGGGTGCGAACGATGCTGTAAACAACCAACCACAGCTTGTTAAACGCATACACGTAGGATCGAGAACGCACTGGTGCCGTATGTCTAACGCAGGCTACTGAGAGTTGCCCTACTAGCTCAATTCGACTATTGCCCGTCTACAGCAGCAGCCGCAGCAGTTCAGACAGGCGGAACTACCCGCAACGAAACAGCGTGCATTGCAAGGCAGCATCACCCACGCAAACATGATTCGGCGGAGCCACACACACGAACAGTTATTCGGTTCTTGCGTCACCAGCGGTGACAACTTCAAGTCGGCTCGCCAAGCTGATAACTGCTTTCGAGACAGACAATTTATTCTGCGCTTCGCATGCATTTTTTCCGAAACGAAACAAAACGTTGGTGCTCACCGTAGCAGCGTTCATGGCCCAGAACGTGCAGCCAGTGCCGCATTTCCACTGCAGGCGAGCGTTCCCATGCATTGGCTTCGTCATTGTGCATCGAGACACAAAAGGCGATATACACGCGTCGGCAGCTCGCCCTTACACCCGACGCGGTTTACTCAAAGACGTCATCACAAGCCCGCCACCGCCGCTCACACGGAGCCTGGCTGCGCGAAAAAGCCGCAATCGATCAAACAGTATAACAGCTGACATTTGCCCGCGCAGGCTGTCTGCTGGATTCAGCCACGCGCACGTCTGTTCCTCGGTGATAATTTCCACGCCGCGTTTGGCATCCGATCGACGGCTGATGGCTGGACGAAATGACACAGATTTCGTGCCCTTACAATGTATAATAATAATAATAATAATAATAATAATAATAATAATAATAATAATAATAATAATAATAATAATAATAATAATAGAGAACCTGTACAACAACCCACCTAACAACAAAAGCCGGATAAACAATAAAAACACGCCTTGTATGTACCCTGTTCGCAACCCTCCACAACGAATGCTTCGTTCGCTTTCAAAACCCGATTAGCCCAATCAAAGGCGCTGCAAAGACAGTTGCGAAGATATTGTTAACCTGGAAGACGCGGTGAATGACGAGAATCACGCACAAAGCAGCGCACGAGTGCTACATCCCGCCCATTTCATAAATACGGGGCCAAATTTCAATATCCCTCGCAGGCCGCCTAACACAAGTCTGAATGCGCGAAAATTTAGCGACAGAGAATAAAAGAAGCAAACGTCCTTTGATTCAGCTGCTCCCAGTTGCGCTGTTCTACCTACCCACCCCTTATAATCGGGAAGGTAGATCGACGCGGTCTCAGCTTTTGCCTCCGGCTCTCAAACTAACGCCAACTGAGGAACTGAGGTCCAGCCCGCAATCGAACGCCACCAAACCTGTCCATATTCAGGTTTTATTGCGAAAAGCATGGTAGTGGAGGTGCGCGGAGCAACCGACTACTACACGCCAACACGTGGCCGATTCCCGTACCCGAGCACCGCTCCAAACTTCGAACAAAGCGCAGAGTTACACGAGTCATTCTTCGAGACAAAGACAACACGGCGAGCATAACGAGGTGCAAACCAAAGCTACACAGAGCTCGCCCAGGGGGCGATACTGTTTTTGCGATTCCATAGGATCGAGTAAGCAATGCCTGTCGACAGAGCGGCACCAGCCACGTGGCTCCGTCAACAGAAGCCACGTGCTCTCGAGGGTAATACAGCACTCACCTGAGTGTAGCACCAACTCTCGGCCACGGGAGTGTTGACCTCGCTCTGCGGTGGCGGAGTGGGCAGGCGGGGAATGGCCATGCTGCTAGAAGACTCCGGCAGCACCTCACCGCGCGCAGCTGCGCCAAGACGAGAGAAGAACGGGCTCAGGTCAGCACGCGTGGTCCTTTTGGCCAAACAGGCGAACGCACACTTCGCAATGACCGAAACCACACACAATTATATCGCGAAATGCGTTCCACGAGGCGTTCCAATCACGGCTGGACACACAGACAGCACTCCTATGGGCACGTGCGCCGAGCCGACAAATGTGGCGAATTCGCACTTTGCGCAAGCGGTGTGCCTTGCTGTTCGGCTACCCCGTATTCATTCCCGGCGCGTGAAAGCACGTGCTGGGAGGAGTGTGGTTGCCGCTGGGCGTGCACCATCACCAGCGGTTCACGTTTCACAGCCGCGAGGTGAAAATAACTTTCAAAAAAAAAAAAAAGAAAAAGAGAGAGAACAGCGAAGTTCACCGGGAATACTTCGAAAACGATGGGCGGAAACAAGTGGGAAAGAAAGTTCGGCAAGGGACGCAACAAAGGAAACAGCACAAGCAAAGGGAAAAAAAAAAAAGAAGACTGCATATGAAAACGGAGGCGCCCTTTCTCGATTTGACCCAGTTTCCGTGCCACTTCCCGCCTGTTTGAGCGAAAAAAAAAAAAAAGAAATCAGAAGGCGCAGTATTAGCAGAGGGCGAATAAAAAGCGCGCCGAGGAAACAGGCGAGAAGACTTTGGGGCCGGCGTGTTCATCACTCTCGGCGACTTCCCCCCGGCGCTCTTTACCGGCGCTGATTTCTTTTCTTCAAAGTCTCCCGCGTTATCGCGTCTCCTCCGGCGACCGAGCCCGAACAAAGGAAGGCGCTCCCCTCCTCGAGGTCTCGGGCCTCCTCAAAAGTGCTCCTCCCTCCTCCGCTTGTTCGACGGGGCGGCCTCCATCCAGCCAGCCTTCCTTTTCGCTGTTTGGACAACCCTGGACTCGGCAGAGTGGTCGCATCCGCAGATTTTCCGAGGTCAAATTCCCCTCCTCGTGCTCCCCCCTTCCGTGGCTCGACCCACATTCCACTCGGCACGGAACGGGATACCGGGGCAAACGAAAAATCGAGCTAGGTGTCGCATTTTACCGCGGAAGCGAGCTGGAAGGCGCTGTTGCCGCCCACAGAAGCGGCTCCGAAGGCGACCTTGGAGGTTCCTCTATTCCAGAAAACGATGCCAAGGAGGCGGAGCCAGTCTTCACGGCCCGGGCGCTCCGAAAAAACTGTGCGGGCACCAATTTCCGGCACAAAAACGGGAAACGACACCACTAGAAAGCTTGCGCATTTAAAATGTACAAGGCTGACAGCGGTGGGGCATGGTACGGACTCGGCTTTGACCAAGGAAACGCGCACTCACATCAGAGCGACGCCTAAAAGAAATCTGGTTCGGGGACTTCGCAACCAGCTGGTCCACAGATATACGCGAGGCTGACGAAGATGATGCGTCAGCTACGCAGTTTTCTTCTTCCAACTAAGTCACGTGGTACGCGTACGCAATAAATGGAGCTCGCCGCAGTTAGATGTCCAACTCTCGCTTGCTTATTTTCTTACCAGAAAGCGAACGTATTCAATTTGACAGAACCAGCTCAATATCATCCAATTAGCTCTACTTTCCGTACTCCTGGAGATCTAATGACTCCTGAAATGGTCGCCCGGTTTATTTGGAAGTGCCGCCTACTGGTTCCCAGGCCATCATCCTATAAAATCAACCAATTCTAGTAACCACCGAGTTCGCAACCTTGAAGGCGACGAGTTAACCGCCACTGCTGCTACAGACCAGACCAGATTTGCTCTGGCAGTCATGAAGGTAGCGCAGCCATCAACAACGCCCAGTGGGCGTCGTCTGTAAGCCCTCTTCTTGGGCTGTGCTTCTTAAAAAAAGAAACGTGTGTAATCCTATGAGATGAAATACGTCCCAGCGTGCGACGATGGGCGCTCCCAGCCTTCGCTCGAGACGAGGGGAACCGCACCAGCTACGGAGCAGTCGCTTCCCAGCTCTCCCAACGCACGCCTGGAGGAGGCCTCCACTAAGGGGCCCGTCGGGAGCAACAAACCCGCAATCACTCGAGCCGAATGAGAAGCTGACAATTTCTAGAAAACGGTAGCACTTAGTTTCCAGAGAAGAGTTCTAGAATGTAGTCGCCTCGCTATCGTTTTTACAGCGCCACTTTTTCACTTGAACCGAGGAAATTTGCGTTCAGGGTCGTTTTATAGTTTCGTTGCGCTTCCACCCGGCGCGACCACGACAGAAGTATTGCGTAGGCATATCTTATTCAATAACGAGTAACAGAGGAGCGAGTGCCTAATAAAACTTAACCGAAACGCCAGATTCACTACTAGAGGTCGTTGTAACAAAATGGCCATCTGACAAAATGTTGATGTGACCATCCCGGATACTTCTGCGCGAGCCGAAACCCCGATAACAGGAGTTTTCTTTTTTTTTTTTTCTTCTTACTTATCCTGTATCAAAAAAACTGAGGAACCAGCATGCGCAGAACTTTAGAGTGACGTTTTTCCGTGTGCAGTGCTTGGTGATTTTGATTTTCTTGTGACGATAATGAGTCCATTGTATACGCGGTCATTTATTGTCTATCGCTCCCGCGGCGATGACAACGCCAACTCAGCGTGAATGCGGTGCAAGATATCCGCCGATGTCAACGAACCATTTATTGTCCAATCTCCCTCCAATAGCACGTGCCTTTCGCGATGCATGAAAATAGGTTTTCACCCCCCTACTGTCTGCTATTTGTTCCCCTTGTTATTCTTTATAGCTTCCACTTTGTTGCCGCATTTCGTGTGTGAAAATGCGTTCTTACCCCCCTACTGTAATGCCCTTTGGGCGAAATGTAGGTGTGTGAATAAATAAATAAATCTACACAGCAAGGGGGGAAACGCGGCCCGGACCGCCGACGCCGCAGAAGCGGCTGTCGCGGCGGGTGGTCGCTACAGTTTCGCCCTCATTGGCGCAGGGACTCCTTACGGACAAGGTATACCCTGCTACCGGACAGTGCCGTCCCCCTGTTTCGGCGCCAGAAGCAGGCGTTCGGGGTCGACCATCGACATGAGCGGCCGATCAAGCCGGCGGCGCGAGCGTGCGTGCCAAGCATTTCCGATCTGGACGCCCGGTCGTTCCGCGTTGCGCCACGCGGCCGGCCCCGGTCAGGCGAGCGGTCAGGTTCAAAGGGAGCGCCGGTCAACGCACGGGGTCGTCGTCGTCAAAGGAGGCAGGCAAGGCGCGGCCGGAAAAACGACTCGCACTCCGGAGCGAAGCGTCGTCCGTCGGGGAGCAACCTTGTAGAACACGACGGCCTCGCCACGCAGGCTTCATTGGAAAAAGAGACCTTACAAAATGAAGATACGTACAATCAAATCAAATGCCTCATAACTATCGCGTACCTTCAAAAGTGGCACCCGTTTCAAAACTACGCAAGGGAAGTTCACAAATATGGCTCTGCAAAGATTTTTCCGGGTGCGTCGCGCGGTGATGCGGGGAAGAACTTCGTTTTCCGGCGTGAGGGACAGCATTTCGCTTCGCTCCACTACTAAACCCTGCTGTGCGCCTCTGACAGTCACCACTCTAAAGCTGCGATGTCTCCATTGATGTGATTCTCAATAACTGCACGCCAGCTGGAAAGGAATTTCGCCTCACTAACGGACACGGACCCGCCGCGGTGGCTCAGTGGCTAAGGCGTTGCGCTGCTGAGCACAAGGTTGCGGGTTCGATTCCCGGCCGCGGCGGCCGCTTTTCTGATGGAGGTGAAAAGCAAAAACGCCCGTGTGTACGAGATTTCGGCGCACGTTAAAGATCCCCAGGTGGTCAAAATTAATCCGGAGCCCTCCACTACGGCGCGCCTCATCGCCTGCGCTGCGTCGGCGCGTTAAACCGTGCAATCAGAATCAGACTAACGGACACGGGCTCGCCTCGCATTCGCGTAATATAAGCTGTTCACAGTACGCACGCATCGTGCTGAAATTTTGACCGCGCAGCAAGACAATGACTTGTCCCGTCATCCTTTTTAACTCGCACAGCTCTCTCTGGTTTTAACGGACGCATCTTCTGAGCGCACAGACCTTACGGCAGGGATTAAATTGCACGAACCAACAATCAAGAAGCCGCAAATTCGTCAAGCGCAGTTTGGCCACGTGTGATACGTACGTGCATAAACAAATGGAGCCCTACCCGTTCAACCCACTTCGCCACGCCGATTGTAGTATCCGTTGAAAAGCTATAGTTCTCCAACAAAAGCGCTAAGCTGGGCGAGCTGGTTACTAAGGGATTCATCGTACTAGCGATAGCGAACATTAACAGGGACGAAACACACGCCAGAATTCTAGCGTCGAGTGTGTTTTTTTTTAGCTTTGTCCCTGTGTTAATGTTCATAAATACGATTAATTTATACAGTTATCCGCCAAAAACGTCACGAAGCACCTTCATGGATTCTTTGGGGCGTAACACCGATGATAAGGGACACAAATGTGTTGGATTACGATGAAGAGCTAACGAAACGCTGCAACAGCTTAGCACACAGATGCGAAAGAAGCTATAGGTTGGCTGGGGACTGTTTGTAGGCGTTTTGGCTCGAGACAAATCACTCTGCTGAAACAACACGCCCCACAACGCGGCAAAAGCCATCGACGCATATGCCCACCGGTTTTGGAACTTATGCCGGTCAATTCGCGCACCCCGACAAGACCGAGCCCGAGCTGATACTAACCACGGTTTTGGCGTGCAAACGGACGCCCGTAAGTCGTCGCCATGCCGGGGCACGTCACCAAGCAAGCCGCGAGCCGGGCGTTTGGCAGCCGGAGGAGCTGGCCTTGGGGGAGACGGGGCAAACCGCACGGCGACGTCATCCAGTGTCAAGAGCCCCAAGTCGAAGGTCCCCGCGCAGATCTTCACCGATTCGGCGAATTTTTGCGCCAACGCTCGCTATGACCTGAGAACGGGTCGAAACACTCCTTTTTGGACGAGCTCACGGATGCTCTCGTGGAAATGGCCAAGGTCAGCAGAGCCGCTATCTGATCATTGTACAGAGCTTCGCGGCACCTCGCCGGATGTCGCTTGCGGCCAGAAAACGCGCCAATGAGTGGACCCCCCTCCCCCGCCAAAGAAAATTCCCCTCTGACGTTCCGAACAGAAAATCCACTTTGGGCGAACCAAGCGCGAACACGTACACCTAACTGAAACGGCATACTTGGATTCGAGTTGTTCTCGAAGGACACGATTAAAGATCGCCCCAACTCGGAATAATTAAACTCGGCCAAGTCACAGGCTTCTTGAACTAAAAACACGTCTTGCCCATTGACTTCTTTTTGCTCTTGCATTTTCCTCTCATTGTGAGCGAACAACACACTTGTTCCCCTACCGTTCGCACGTAGTGAATGCACTTCAGGCAACAATTTGTGAACTTGAGATTCGAACCCGTATTTGAATGCGAACCTCGAGTTCAGGACTACGCTCCAAGCAGTCGACGTACCAACCGACTGCCACAGCCTAGCCGCGCTGTTGCCCACGTAGCTCCACACCATAAGTCGGTCGGACCCGTGGATCCGCTTTACTAGTCCGTGCGCAAGTACCGTTCAGGAAGCAAAGTTCCCCCGGGTCACACGTGGGAGTCCGCTCGTGCTGGTCTCGGCATCGAGACTCGGGGGCAGGCGGTAGCGCGCATGAATCGGCGCCGCGGCGAACGAGCGGGGAGGGGCCGCGGGCAAGGGACCGGCCGCGGGGCGCCAGCGGGTGGGGTCAAGGCCGCCGCATCGAACCGCCGACCGGCTCGGCCGACCGAGCAGCAGCAGCAGCCAAGGTCCGTTCCCGCACATCCCTCCCAGGCCCCTCGCCCGCCCCTGCGCACACGCGAGGTCGCTGCTGGGCTCCACGAGCCGCCGCGACGCCATCTGTCGCCGGGCCGACATGTTTGAGCGACCCCCCTCCCTCCCCCGCTGCACGAGAGAAACCATCGGGAGCAGTGCTCCACTTGATGCCGCCACGGGCCGCCCCCCTTCATCTCGACATGCACACGACAGCCGCCCCCGAGACAGTTTGTCGCAGGGCACAGACAGGCCAGCTCTGGCAGGGTAAGATGCCTGCCAGCACGACGCGTGAACCTGCGCGTGCTTTGTTAGGCTAGGTTGCTCTCTCCGAACCTAGAAAAGCAAGTGGGGCTTTCGGAATTGCGTCCCCACAGGGGGGAGGTAGTCTACAGCCCTTCCACACACACAAAAAAAGACTAAAGCATCAAACCACCGAGCCAGTGTGACCGAGGTCAAAGGAGAGACATGCAACAAACGCACAGCCTCTCATTAGAGACCAAACAGTGCACCCGTCCGTGGACAGATAAGGTCATGACGCATGCGCGCAGGGAAAGCCAGCAGTGCACTGCTGAAAACTAGCAGCTGCCCGAAGCCTTCAACGTGCAAGGGCGTGAGCGAGAGTAGAGAAGGCCTCGCGGGTCAACCCGCAAGTGACCTTGGAAGTTCAAACCGCCACCGAGAGGCCCCCCTCCACTCCGGCGTGCCTCTGGGACTCCGCTGATGGAAGCGGGACGCTGCTTTCTGTCTGACGGCGGGGAAAGAGGTCCCGTGACGCATTTGCCAGATAAGGGGGCGAAGCGCAGGCTGCGTCGGTCTCTGCGTAGACAATGCTTCGGAAGACGCGGTGCAGACGTGCAGCGAGAGACATTTCATTCGGCCATTATTCCGCGATCCGCGCGGGGACGGAACTTCGTCAATCAAAGGCGCTGCTCCGATCCGCAAGGAAAAAAAAAAGATGACGACCGAGGCGGATGCAGCACGCTGCTGAGGCGAGCGAAGGAAGAAGCCGAAGTCAAGAATGGGTGCAAGGGCCCGACGAAGAAGCAGGCCCGCGTGCAAGGTCTCGGGGCGCGAAGAAGGGGCGGCCTCGGTTCCTGCCGAGCGGCGCTGCGCGGATCATCGATCACCGCGGAGGGCTTTCACGGTCGGTGAGGGCTTCTCGAGAGCGGGATTACACGCATGTTGGAACGCGACTGCGATGCCTGGACATTACTCGAAACAAAACGCCATGTCAGGAACGTTCCCGCTTCGAAATGCTTTACAGTGTGCCCTGATGAGTCACAGACCGTGCAGCCGCTCGGCAATTATGCTAAAAAAGGTCAACTTTGCCAACGAAAGCACGGCACAAGTCACTTGTAACGGGCGTTGATTCGCTCACACAGAGGCGAAATCCAGTCGTCTAGGCCAGAAACGAAAGGTCGTTGGTGTTAAAGAAGGGCTACAAGGGACGCATGCTTTAACTCCGCCGAACTGAGAATAGTACACGAATTGCAATTTGTGCCCCCGTTCAACGTTGGAGCTGTATCAGAAGCTTCACAAAAATGCCCATTGGGGACAGTTCTTCGCGCACCGCGCAGAGATGAAATTTCCCCGCTTAGTAGCGCCTTAACGGCTGGTTCGTGTTCGTAGACGGCGCATCACATCCCAAACGCCATAACATTCGAACGCGCAGAGAAGAAATTAACCTTGCTAGCTGCAGAGCCGAGACCCAGACTCCCCTACCCGACAGCACATCCCTGTCACAAAAAGCGGTGCCGAGCATGGCCGGAACTTGCGTACAGGAAACAGTAGCCATCGTACAGACCCGGAGGGCAGTGCAGATCGAGCGCGGACGACGCCCCGGGCGCGCGTAGGAAGGAGAGCGGTCACACCGGGCGCGGAGTGTTTGGATGCTGGCGGCGAGTAAGGCCGCCCGTTCGAAGCCGCCCCGGGAGGTCGCCTTCCCTCCGCCCAGCGTCATCGGCACGTAAACCATGGCCGGCACACGCGCAGCAACAATCGCGCGCGACGAGCACGCCAGATGAGACCGTCGCACGCGAGGAAGCAGTCAACAAACGCGCCGTTAGCAGAGGCGAAAGTGAGCGCGCGCAGGGGGCCATAAAAGGCCGCCCATGTGGCCTTCCGCCCTGCTACGCTAGCGCAGCGCCCGGGGCTGCTGTTGCATTGGCCGCACGTGTGCGCTCGGGGACGAGCCAGTTCCGCGCAGCTTTGTATACACGCTGCGTGCTCAGGACCACTCGCGTACGCGGCGGAAGGGCGCTCGGGGCGGGAGCATTCGACGTCGAGACCTTCGGGCGCGGAATCGCGGAAAGGGACGACGACACTGATTGCCCACCATCAAATGACAATTTCAATGCGCAGCGTTCTTTGACTGGCAACACGAGTTTTCGGAAGTTCGGGTCGACCTAAGTTTCCGTCCACGTTCTTCCGTTCACAGAAAAAGAAAGAAAAAAAAAATCTTTACCGCATAAAGACTTGGTGATCGAACCAAGCTGTGTCATTTCATCGCGCACCCCCAATAACGTAAGCGGCATGAGGAGCAGTTCAATCAGGAACAAGGCTTCGGGACAGAGGGAGGAAGGGCGTATGTGCGCACCTGCGACCGTTTTGATTTAAAATAAATAAGTGCACCTCCAGGTCGCACTTGAACCAGACTATCGCGTTACAAGGGGTCGAATTTCCGTCCCTCGCGCAGGACGGAGAAATGAAATGCGTGGGCAGACGAAGCTTTCAGGATTCAAAGGAGAACGGTCGAAGTGAACCTTGCACGTCATTCGGAGATAAAACCAGGAGGTGTTGAAAATTGGAGCACAGATGACTCAATTCCTTTAATCACCTGACCTCCGTAGGAGCATGTATCCAATTCGATTCGTGAGGAGCCAGCCACGGGCGTACTCGGGATCCTGACGCACGCAGGCTGCTCGACGGCGCCGCTGCGTCACCCAGCCTCTGCCGGCAGCCACGCGAACAACGAAGGACCCTTCGCCCAGTTGCAAAACGAAACCGCCGCTCGGGTGCAAGCTCAGCAACGCCACGTGACGAAAGATAGAGAGAGAAAACGCCTGCACGCAGAAGGTGACGCGTCAGGCCTGACGAAAAAAAAAAAAAAGGGGGGGAAGGGGGGGAGGATATTTTCGTCTTAAGTAAAAAAAAAAAAAGTGCCCAGACTTAAAACGCGAACTATACACGCTGCCTGCTAAAGACGTCGCCAGAATCGACACGAACTGGCGTTATCGATCTAGATTTCGCTACCCGCAGACGAGAACTGTGTCGAAGAGCCGTCTTCACGAAACAGGCCACCTCTGAAGCCACATACATACCTTGCTTCGGATAAGTTCCGTTAGGGACGTGGATGCGGGCAGGAGGCGTGACCGCGGCTGCACGTGCACGCCAATGCTCATTAATAAAGGCGCGCGCAGCGCCAGGAAAACAAGAGAAACGCGCCGTTTTTACTCGATTCTGCAGCGAACAGAAAGCTCCCGCCGTCGTGTTTACTCCCTGTCCCCGTGGTCGCCTCGTGCCTTCTCCTTTCACACTTCGTCCAGCACGCGTCGTTATGCAAGGACAAAGAACCTCCGCGGGCAATAACAAGCGCGTCACTTGCTGCGCGATAGTTTCCACAGCTGTTTTCCCAAACAGCACTGCCTCCTTCGGGAAGGTGCACGTGACCGACGGGTCACTTGCGCAAGCTTCCAAGTTTACCCGCAAAGGGCACGCGCCGAGAAACCGAGAAGAGGGGGTGGATTACAGAAAGAAGAAACTGGTCGATGCGTCAAGCGCTCCGAAGACAAGGCGCAAACACTTACACAATGAACACCCCTCAAAACAGGGCCGCGTTCAAGACTCGCGAAACGGGGGAGGGGGGGAAGCCCGGGTGAACGAGACTGCTGTTTAAAAGCCACAAGACAATGGAGCGGAAACACTGGTTTGGACATAGACGACCTATCCCCGTTTTTGGCTCAGGGTCATTCGCATCTCGTACAATGATTGATATGCAGCCTGCCGGCGTGCTTAGGGGAATCCGCAATGCTCAGCACGCATAGCTACAAACGTTGGGCTGCTTGTTGCAAAAGAGCTCCTTGGGCACGCACAGGCTAGAAAACTTTCAAGCCTTCAGCTTCGCCTACTACTAACTATATATGCGCTGCTCGGGCTCACAACTACACAACCACGCAGCTTCCCCGAACTGGCGCTCGCCAATTGCCCAACTACATGTGCGCGACGGTGAACTGGACTTGTGACGAGACTATTCCAATGTCGCTCCCCTTTGTTTCTCTACATCTCGCTTTCCTCTACGCTCCTCCGCTGGTCTCGGTCGTACGCTCTCGAAACTTTACTTCCGTTAACACGTGGCCGGCTTAGCACGCATCGATGTTGAGGGTGTGGAAGAAATAAAGGTCCTAGTCTCAATTTGCTTTCCTGATCTCTCAGAACCTGACAAGTACAAATGAATTCAGGCCGCCAGCGATTATTCAAATAGCATAGACCAAAAGCCTCGCCACCCGCGCGTGAGCTGAAATGAGATCAACGTACTGCATACACCGCCACGAAAAAAAAAAAGCATTATGCCAGCCCTACGGTAAGTACAGGTTCTACTAATAAGGGGCAGGACAGAAGCGCTCGCGAGAGTCGCGGCGGAAGCGAGCCAGATGAGAGCCATTGACGACGACGGCGCACCGAGATCGCATCGGAGACGTGACGATCGGATGGCAATGCGGCCGCCAGAAAAACAGGAAGCAGCGGCGGAGAGGAAGCCGAGCAAAAACTGATACGCCGCGTTCCGCTGCCCTTCGCGTCATCCTGGATGCGTTTCCCAAGGAGGCACGAAGAAGCCGAACATCGCGTGAGCCTGCAAGCCCACACGTTCAGCGACGGACGGGGCTCTTCGCGCATACGCTGCGCTCATGGCGAGCTACGGCTGTTCCGCGCAACGCGAATACACTTTCTTTTAAGAAGCACCACCGAATTCTAGAAGCGCACAGAGTAATTGGGTGACGCCAGCCAAGACGCGCAGCAGAATTTCGCCCCTTTTCCAGTGTCTTTTGATCACTCCGTAAACGCCGCGCTCAGCACTTGCAATTTTTAAATCCCACACAACGTTCAGGTGGCAGCGAGGCCCAGCCTTGAAGCACTAAATAAAGGCCCCGTCTGCGTCCCGCGTTCGCACGTGCGAGCCTTCGACGAGCGAAGAATCTGCGTCACAGGACCTCGACGCGTTTTTATGGAAATTGGTGTTTACGGAAAAATACCTCTGGCCTTTCGCTCCTATTTATTTTTTATTGTCTGTTAACCTGCTATAACTTGGCTGCGAGAGGGAACGCCGCTAAGCCGACGTTAACTCCGGCCTCGGTAGGCTCCGCTTTCCCCAATGGAGTCAGCTAGCTGTAAGCAACAAGATAAAGAAAAAAATGACAGGTCTCCCGCTGAGGTGGGAGCTTTCATCGTGGCATACCTGGACCGAAATAAACTGGCGTTTGGAATTTTTTGGAACGTTCCTGTGCTTGGCGTAGTTGCTGATTCTCCGGAAGGGTGAGCCGTGGCGAGTGCGTCGAGAAATATGAGTCGCGAGGAGGAACGTTAAAAGTTTTTAATCTAGAATTTATCATCATCAATCTTCTGGCGACGACGCCACCAGCTCTAAGCGCAGACCATGTTACACACGCAGGAAATGCCCTATCGCTCCCTTTTCGCAAGTCGCTTCTTCGGCCGACTCCTCCCACGGTCTGAAGCGAGCGCTACCTGGTGTAAATTCGCCAGTCTCCAGCCCCAAAGCAACCCTTTGGACAAGACAATAACTTGGACGCTAGAGAAAAGTGCTTAGTCGCTTCAAACAATCGGAGTGACAAGTCTTCTCAATGCTTTGTTGGCGCTACCTCCGGGGGAAGAAATCATGCTTAAAGCGTACGTGCTTAACAGACACATTACGCTACAAGTCACTAGATTCATTTTATAACTCCAACGAATGACCAAACACAGCACTCACGGATATCATCATAACCAGCCTCTCATAAAAAAAAATTCTGCAGAAATTCAGATAATTATCTGATGCGTAGCATTCTTATGCCGCTTGTCTTGAGTTGTTTACAGCCAATCTTTTTTTTTGTTTTTCTAAATTCTGTCCGAGCAGTTATCTCCATTTACGCTATTATAACGACTACAGGTGGAACTTTCGCGAAATCTGCATTATTGTGGAAATTCAGGGCGGTACACGTTTCGCCATTTTCCGCATTTGTTTGTATTTTGCTTTTTTTTTCAGTTTTCCAGAATTTTCATAGAAGTTATCTCCCTTCACGCTATTATAGCGATTACCAGTGAAACTTTCGCGATATCTGCATTTTTTCGTATATGCAGGGCGTTACAGGGTCCTGGCTGTGGCAGTACTCGGCAAAGAATGCTACGCATTAAAAAAGTCCCGGGCCATCACCACTGACGTGAAACCTGGGGAGGGGCCAAGCATGCAGTCTACAAGTATTCTTGGCGCTTTTGCATACGGAGATGAAACCGTTGGAGAGTAGAAGTACCGTACTTACCCGATTCTAACGCGCACCTTTTTTCCGCAAAAATAGGCCGAAAAATCGAGTGCGCGTTAGAATCGGATACTTCGGGAAATAAATCGCCTGTTTCTTTCGCATTCGTTTTTCTTGCTGACAAAGTTCCTTGCGCGTTACAATCGGAGGTGCAAGTTTTTCCGGTTTTTTGCCAGGAAAATCGGGTGCGCGTTAGAATCGGGTAATTACGGTATACAGCTTTGAAGCACAAAGCGTTCTAGCACGAGTCGTTGGAAAACGAGTGTCTCGGTGTGTTTTTTTTAGTACGCGTTTTTGTCCAAGGAGGTGAAACGCTCTAGCACGAGGCGTTGGAACAAGAGTTTCTCGGTGTGTTCTTTCAGTAGGCGTTTTTGTCCACGGAGGTGAAACGCTCTAGCACGAGTGTCTCGGTGTGTTCTTTTAGTACGCGTTTTTGTACACAGTGGTGAAACGCTCTAGCGCGAGGCGTTGGAACACGAGTGTCCCGGTGTTTTGGTAACATGGCTACATGAAACGACGACAGGAGACGCCGACAGCCCGAGCCCCTGACGGGCTTCGCCCCTAAAAGTGCTTCTAAATCGCTCGGACGCCATGCTGACGATAGCAGCGCACAAGCAAGATTTGGCGTCGGGCGATATACGTTTGAACTGTCCCTAGCCCCCACATGACCGCGGACGGAAACGTCCGTCAGATAAGGCACAGTGACCTTATACCCACCTGCCGTGTTCTCAGATACAGCTCCAACCATTGGCTGCGCCGGACACCCTGCTACACAGCACTTACACACACGCTTACCAGCTGCGGGCCTTGACAGAATTTCAACCTTGTCCGCCCTATTAGGCGTACTGGAGCGGCACCGAAAGATTAAATAAGCGAAGTGTAAAATCAACTAACTGTAGTGCCCGGCGATGGCTGGAATGTGTAAACGGGTCCAAAAACCCAGAATTGTCCACCAATGCGTAAAAATCGTATTGCCGCCACTCCAGTTGTTTTTATATATCCAGACTGCCTTTGTGGCTCAATAATTGATAAACGTGTTGATCTACACAATGGTGTTACCAATAAGAGTTGGCCAAAAAACTCCGCTATCCCTTTATCGTTCACAGAATCAGGCATCCGGGTTCCGCTAGTAGTTAAAAAAAAAGGGCCCATCTCCCCGCGAGGGGGACTCGAGTAAATGCGTCGCATAGGGGGTGGGTGTACTGCGTTAACGTTTAGTGTTTGGGGAGTTGGTGGTAGTGAATGCGTTGTATCAGCAGCTTCTTGACGTAGTTTGAATGAGTCAAGGATATAAGGCGCGTTCGTAGCCTTCCATTCTGTGTCGGCTTTGTGGCGCAGTGGGTAGAGCACCATGTACCTTGCGTTCCGCCCGCAGGGTCGTGGGATCGAAACCAGGCGCCGGTAAGTATTATATTTTTATATAGTGTAGGGGGAGGGGTGCGGACCTGTTGTTGAGAGCGAGGAGGGTAGTGTGATGCGGGAGAGAAGTGGGGGAGAGGGCGCACCTGGAACAGCTGTTGCGGACGCCGAGGCACGCCGGGTGACATCGTGAGTTAAAGAAATGCTCTGCATTTAAAATACAAGGGTAGACTGATGGGCCAGATGGCACTTTCGAGATTCTTGAACAGCGCACTTCAAACAGGTGTGCCTGTCGTTTAAAGTGCGCTGGGCCTCAAGAATACAGAACCGGCCAACCAACATACTGGCTTCGGCAAAACTTGAGCGCGCGACACCCGGAGGTCGGTGCGTTATCGGGCTACAAATAGCATAGGGAAACGAACGCTGACGTCTGCCGCTGAGCTGAGAGAATGCGATAACAACGGGCTCGAAGGGCTTTTGTTTACAGGCCGCTTTTGAAGCGCAGCTGTGGTAGAACCGCCAAACACCCGAAGCCTACGTAACAGAGGTTACTGATTTCTCAACAAGCTCACAACAGAGTTGGAATGAACTGTCCGTCTCCGCTGTGACTGTGCCTACGTCGCAGCGACAGACCTTTTACACGAAGCGAGCGACACATCTGCAAAGGAAGCGACGCTAACAACATTTGGTAGCCGAGGTTCGAGCAATAAACACCTGCAGTTACGGAACAGGCGGGGGTGCGGAAACGCAACCGACATACACGCAGCACAGGATTCGGCGTGTCAAGTTACGACACACTACTCATTCACGGAGTGACTGCCGCCCGAATCAAGCATGATTCAGGCAGCGCGTGGCATGGCCGTCACATGTGCAAGGTTACAACCGGGTTCGCGGAAGCGAATTACACGGGAAACTCGCTGGCGCGCATGCTCCGAAGGACGTTTGCACGTACGCGCGACAGAGCGGGAGAGTGCCGAGGGCAACGAAACGAGAGGTCGCATCGATTCGCCCGGCCAGAATAGTTTCCGAGCAGTTCGTGGTCAGACCTGAACTGCTCTGGGGATAGAAACTACAGAAAATATAAAAACAAAACACCCCGAAACTACTCTGGAGTGGTTCTGGTCACTGCAAAATTACAAACTGAGGGGATTTAATCTTTCCAGCTTGCCACAGCGTAGAAAAAAACACACAACGGGTGGGGGGAAAAAAAGCCGTGCATTTCTCTCGACTTGAATATTATGGGAAGCAGACACTTGTATACGCAGACTTGTAACACCGCGCATGCGCAACAATTCAAAGCTGCACCTCAGTAGCTGCCCTAGGTGGGTTCGACCATCGCCTCCTGTAAATACATGAGGCGATGGTTCGACCTGAACGAGATTACTCTTCCAGCGGCTGCGAACCGTCGACGACGTCAGTGGAAAAACAACGCCCGTTCGGCGAGCAGCGGCAGCAGGAACGAAGCGGCACAAAAGAGCATTGTCTTTACACGGGGCGCGCGACAGCTGGTGTCGTCCACGAAAGGAGAGCATAGGTCAGCTGCTGCGGCGGCGGCCGAGCGTGCAATCGAGCAGAGGTAACGGGGACCTCGCGTAACGCGAGAATGTTTTCCAGTTACAGGGGGCGTTCGAAAGAGAATACAGCACTGGCCGATGCAGCGAGTACGGAAAAAGGGACCGAGCCGGTTCCGAGCGCGATAAAAAAGTGAAAGGTACGAAATGCAAATAGCTCGTTTCTGAGCGATAACAAGAGCAATCGCGCTTGAAACAGCAACACAATGGCTGCTCCAAGTTCGCTGGCCTTTTGTGGTGCGTACCAGGGACGGCCACAGAAAACCAGAGGCAGCATTTCGTGTCCTCTTTCTTGCCGGGGTCCAGGAGGAACGAACTTAGTAGCGCTCCGACTTGGTCCTTGTAAAGCTACCACTCACGCCACACCTGTGACGGAGCTCAAGCCCGTTCACACAGATCGCGTGGTTTGGAGAGTTGAGCTCGTAGCGACTACGCCCGGAAATGTAATAATAGGTAAGGGAAGGCCGTGCAGCAGCAGCAACGCACTTACGGCACGATCCGAGCCTCAGCGACTGGCGACCCCATCGCGGCGCTCGCGGGGCAAGCGTCGTGTACCGCTCTTCGGCCCGGCGGCAGCGCTGAAAAGCACCACCACCGCGGCACTAGCACAAAGGACACAATCGCAGAAGAGCACGGCGCCTCCTCAGGCCGTCCTCGTTGTGCGGCCTCCAGTCTAGGCAGGGCAGGCGCAGCGCAGGCGGCAGCAGCCACATGCGTCCAGCGGGCACGGCGCCGCACTCGCTCCGTAGGCACTGCGCGGATCCCGACCGCAACCGAGCGCACAGCTTCGACTCCGCCGACCGTCTGACCCGCCCGCCATCGCTGCTGGCGCGTCGGCCTCGCCTCCTCTCCACAACGCGCCGGCCGTTGCAGAGCTTCGCAGCTTTCTCGCACTCCGCGGTTGCCGTGACCGCAGCGCCGCTTGCCGCTGGCGGAGGACGCGGTCGATTTGCGCTCGGGCCATGCTCTGGGATTCACGCCGGAGGCACACCGTGTCATACTAGAATATGCTCGCGTGCCATCATGGTACAAGTTTTTCATTCTTGGCCGGGCCTGCGACATAGCTCATCCATGCTACCATCTGTTTCTTTTCTTTTGTCGCACGTCCTCATAGCAGTACGCGGCTCGCTGCTTCGGCGCGAAAGGGCTATTCACTTATCTAGGGACGACATGCCACTGTGTCCACCATAGAGTTTCTTACAATATAACTAGAGGGGAAACTGGCGCTGCGATCGTACGCCTCAATGGGCGTGATGGGTAGTTGTGGATTCGGATTGGCGCTTGATGGCTCGCGGAACTTACTATGGATTGCAGGCAGTTTCGTTTTCGTTTTGGATTTACATGAACGAATTTGCCTAGGCGGGGTGTTGAGAGGAGTGATCAAAATACGTTTCTCCTTGAACTGCATGCCTCGCGTGCACTGACGCCGCCCTGAGTGGAATGTTTTATAACCAGAGTTGCGAATTGGGTGGGTTATCAATGCATGCCGCACAGCGAGCATGTAAACACAAATGACGGCGCTCTGTGCGGAGAAGTTGTCTGCTAATTAGGATGCGGCGCTGTTCATTCGGCAGAGCAATGCATTGTCAAAGCTGGTCAAAGCTGACGACGGTTGCGAATCACTTGGAACAGCCACACCTTTCGTGGGAACGCCGGCTCCTACGGCGTATAACAGCAGCACCGGCGGCTGATAGGAACGCAGCTTGATGTACGTCACTATATAACTTCTCCAGAGGTAATCGGTTTCTTTTTTCTTATGAGCACAGAAATTTTCTTACTATTACAAACCACCAGCGCCGAAATTTTTACAAGTAGTTTTTAAAGAAGTCCGCGTCCTGCTGTAGTTGGCAGAAAATGGCAAACCTGATCCACAAACCCCCTGGACTCCGCGTCTGCTTTTTATTTAAACGCGCGGTTTTATTTCGTACAAACTCGGTTTTTCGTCACTAAATTTCTTGTTCGCCATGTAATTTGTAAACGGAGAGCCGGGCAATGAGGGCTTTTTTGTCAAAAAACACCATTTGCGCAGCCATAAGCCCGTTTTGATCCTACGCCATCCGGTTCCACAACTACCCATCATCCCCATTGAAGCGTAAGCGCAGCTGCCATGTTCGCGTTGACACTAGCGCTAGTTTCCCCTCTAGTTATTTGTATGAAACTCTATGTTGTCCACGCTCGTGCCCAGTTGCGGAAAACGTGCTACAACGAGGAAAGAGTAAGCTCAACGGCGGGACGGCCGCCCTGCAAATGACACAGCAGAGACAAACACCAAAGTGGCGGGACCTTTCAATTTTTGTTTCCGGTGAACATTATAAAAAAAAATCCTGTCGAGAAGTATTTCAGCATGTAAACTTCCAAAGTAACAAAATGCGGCTCTAGGGGCTTTAAGCTCGCCCAGTCGCTACGCCAGGTTTCCCTCTTGTATGATAGTATAGGTAGAGGAACGCAACCGCTGACGTACACCAATCCAGTTTCCCTTTCCCCGAGTGACAAACAAGGATAAACGCGCCCTAGGAATACCACGGTTGCCAGTCACTTGCATCGTGCCTATCAAATAAGTTGCTCAGTTCATTTCTCCTCCACAACAAAGTTTGGTTCGATTCTCACCGCAAAAGCCATTCATCTGTATTGGTGCCCTGCCCAGACGCTGAACTCTTCTTTTCTCCTGCAATGGTCTCCAGGGTTGCACTCCGGAATTAGACCTCAATCTTTTTGTGCTTTCTTGTTTGCGCTTTGTCGAATGTCGTTGCGAAAGAACGGAACGTGAGCGGCACTACTACACACAAGAGTTCGCGTATGCCTGCTGCTTTTACCACGCCTGGCAATGATGCTAACAACCTGCGGGTGCTTTAAACTTCCCGCACAAGCGGGAATCTTTGAATTTGGTCCGTCTATTCGACCTGCGCGCGCACTTCAAGAACTAGTGCAGAGATTATGTGAGCGACGGAACTTTCCGTCCGTTTCTGTGTCTGCACCATTGGCAGTCGCAGCAGCTGTACGGTACTGAAACGGAGCGCAGCACTACCCAACCGCTTCACACGTGAGCGGGCGAGCCGAAAGATGCGGGCAACGCGGAGGGCGTCACCTCCTCCTGTCCCCGCCGTCAGAGTCTGGTCCTTGAACCCCGCCGACCAGCGGTCAGGCGCTAATGGCGCCGTTTGTCCCGCCAAGGGGCGACTGCCGCGCGCGGAGGGGACGAGTTCCTGAATCTCGCTGCTCTCCGGCCGGGGCAAACGAACGGACCCGGGTCGTTCCTCTCGCGGCGGCACTTCCTTCGCTGCTGCTGAGGCCAATGCCTCCCGCGCGATGGCGGCACCGAACGGAGGAGGGAGGGCGCGCTCAGGGTGCGGAGGAGAGGAGGCAGGAAGGGCTCGGAATCGACGGATGCCGCGATTGGAAGGAGAGGGAGTTCACATTCACGGAACCCCTTGCAGGGAAACACCATGTGCAACCACCGCGTAGGAGCAGAAAAACACACGCGACGAAACGAAAGTGGTCCGCCGAGAGGGGGAGCGCCCGGAAAGGGTAATGAGCGATAGCCGTACGAGGAGGAGGCAAGGGTGAAGGAACGCGCGACGCCCCCTCGGCGTGCATCCCCATCATCAGCGCACGCGAGCACCGGGAGGAGGGCTGGCGTGTGCTGGAAGGAAGGCAAGGAGGTGACGAAAGACTATTTCTGGCACGATGCACGCGCAATCCAGGGATGTTATACGTTCTGCTGTTCTTGGCTAAGATATGCCAAGTGTGCGGTAGCCCTGAGAGAGAAACAAAGTATGTCGACGGATTCCGACAGGGCTTCATGACACGCCACGAGCCGACTCTCTTTTCCTTGCTTCTTGTTAAGGGTGCCACATCAGCTGCGCGACAACAAAGTGAAGCTGCTGGGAGGTGCAACCCTACACGACGTCCAACAAATTCGTACGAAGGGCAGGCATTTGCGGTACCTACTAGGACAATTTCACGAAGGCACCCTACTTTATAGTGAACACTCCGAGCTTTCCAATAGGCTGGATGTGCGTCGAAAAGGTGCGTGCGAAAGAGGCACTGCGAGCGGACCATTCCCGAGTAGTGTGCTCATCGCGCCAACATCCGGCGCCGCGACCTCGGCGCGCGCAATCCAAGACCGGAAGCTGCAGATCCGCCCAGGCGTCCGCTCGCCTCCTTCGGCGCGGGGGCAGACACGGCCACGGGGGGCGTGATATCCGGCCGGCTAGCGAAGTCGCACCTGCGCGCACGCCAGCGAGCTGCACACCGACCGTTACGGCTAATGACCGCGGGGCAACGTCGACGCACGGGAAGCTCTTTCACATCGCAGCTGGCGCGCTGGTTTCGCGCATGGTACCGGTCTCCGGGGTAGGCACCTCGCGAAACAACGGTGAACAACAAAAGCACGCAGCTCGGCCACAACACTCGAATGACCAGCTTCAATTACGTCAGCGCAAGCTCACGATGGCTCGTTTAAACACACCTCGCTCAAATGTGAGCAACGAGTGAGCCGCACTTCAGGACCAAGCGTTACTAGTGCTCTGAGCTCATTCACAAGCAGTTGACGACTCCACGCGACCTCGCACCATCACCATCGGCAGCACGGCGTTCGAGGGCATCGGCCGGATCAGCAACGGACGTCCGACGAAAGTTCCGCTCCCCGCAATCTGACCGGGGTTTGGAAAGCCCACGGGCGGCGATCCATCAATCAGGCGCGCACAATGTCGCGTTCATCAGCGGCCTCCGCCGCGCACCACGGCTGTCGCCCCCCGACAACAGGCAGCACTTCCGGGTCGGGTGCAGTGCACGACCCAATTCCGGCCGCCCTGCCCCTCTCCAGCTGGGCGCTTTGTGGGAAACGCACCGGCGCGTGCACGCACTGCGAGCGAGAGAAGACACCGAACCGCGTAGCGTGGGTCAGTTACACGAGCGCGAAAGGAAAGGTACACAGGGCGAAAAAACAACTTCCCGAGGGGAAGTGTTATAAGGGAAGCGAGGACAGCCCGTCCTCAGCAAGCGTACCGGAGGGTGGTCGATGCAACTAAAACGGTGTGGATACGAAGAGACACCAGCAGTGCTGCATGACTGGAACGAGAATGTGATCTTCCCAGCACCCGCTCGGCTTGCTGCGCGCAAGTCTCGGTCGGCGTTTCCATACGCGCGAGATTTCGCGGGAAAGCTCTTGAGAACATGAATGGTGCAGAAAATTATGTCCGCAGACAATGATCTCTCTCCCCTGCGAAGCGTCACAAAAAGGGGCAGCCCCGTCTCCAACGAGCCCTGCGAAGACGCAGATGGCAGTTTCGAATGAAATCGAAACAACAGAAAGGGATGCCTGCTCCTGAATATCGTCTTTACGCACCGAATCCATGACAAGTTGGCTTCACTCCGCTGGCGTCAATGAGAAAAAAAATCAATCGAAGTGGCGCTTTGACAGATCGCACTCTGACCCGATTTAGAGAAATGGTGCGCTAGACTTAAAAACAGCCGATGGGCTGTGGTTTCCTTCACATTTCTTTTTTTTTTTTTTACCAAGCTCATAATGCTCACCTAAATTAAACCTCAGTACCGATTTCCGTGTGTTACCGCTCACTATTGAGGTCGTCGTCCAAGAGCACGAAGTGTCCATAAATAAAGCCGGCGGTTGAGGGGCCATATTTGATACCATTTCCCACCTCGGAATGTGACCTGCCTGCAGCGAGCATCGAGCGCGCCGAGGCGGCGGGTCGAAGCCCGGGCAGCGGCAGCGGAGTCACTTCCGCGAGAGCGACCGGGGGGCCGCAGCAGATGTGACCGGCGCGTGACCTCGTTCGCAGGGGTTCACGACCTGCGCGCACACAACCACTACCCCTCCCGCTCCGGCCGCCGAATACCGGGTCACGCTGAAAGCGCGCCACTCTCTTGCGTCGCCGCTGGACGCCCGAGGCGGCAAATCAATGCGCCACCGAGAACGCCACCCGTGGATTAAAAATAGAAAAGTTCAATGAAAGGCCGGCTGAGGAACACCGCCCCCTGTCTCGGAAAGGTGACAACGCCGTCAAAAACTGTCCCGCGGTACATTCGGAAACAACAGTTCACGCCCTAGAGCAGCGAGATTCGAGCCGTCCCTGTGGGCGGCGCTAATTTTGGTTGACTCGGTAACACCATAATGTTCGAAGTGCAAAGAAAAGACAACGGGCTGAGAAAAGGGCCACAAATCAGCACTTGTTTGTCGTACTTTGTTTTCTTTTGCGCTTCGAGCAGTACGGCTTACCAACTAGCCGGCACCCTCACATTTTTCGGTCACACCGTGCGACGAAGAACCACCGCTTAGGCTCTCATTTCCTTGCAATCTAATCCACGAAGCATCGAGCGTCGCATTGCAGCCCGCTTTGTAAGCACCCGCTTTAGTGCACGAAAACTTGGACGATATAAAAACATGGCCCGCATGTCGGGCCCTGTCCCCACTGTTTGTTCTCGTTTTCGGCATCTACAAGTGCGCTTCGCACAGAACGGCTGCCGAGCAAACCTGAGAGAGAGAGCAGACTGAGCAGAGAGAGGCACCGTGACAGCAAGGTGGGTATCATTTGTCAAGTCCCCTCATTCAACTCTCCTCTCCCCTCGGTGAGAACACTATGCATGACCCCAAATAACAGCTAAAAAAAAAAAGGGGGGGGGGGTGGAAAGCATGGCCGAAAGCGACGACGTCTCCCCCTCGGTTAGCTTCGCATTGTGGACTCTGTGGACCCGGTCGTCCTCTCTCAAGCGACGCGGACAGAGAAGGCCGGTCCTCTGATCCGGTGCCAATTTTCGGCTACGGCCGTGCGCGACACAGCGTGAGAAGCCGCGGCGCTACACCCGCGCAGAGAGGAGGAAAAGAGGGTCGCGTCCACTTTCTCCGCGGTCGCGTGGATGAACGAGAAGACGCGGCGGACGACAGGAGAGCTCTCATTGAATTCGCCTGGCCTCAGCGGAGAGATTTTCGCGAATGACAAATTCAAAGGGGCGGCGACGTGAGACAGCGCTTTTCAGCAGTGCGGGAAGGCAAATATAACATTCAAGTAAACTTCTCCGCGGTCACGCTGATAGTCGCTTCACGTCCCGAAATTTACGTATCAGCGCGCCAGGAAGTGAGAAACGCGATTTCTCTGACGTTGAATGGGGGAGTTGGTAATGTTTCATATTGAATTACGCTACGTATACAAAGACCAGGACCAGGCTTGTACTTATATTTAGGTTTCCCCCGTTTTTATCTCCGTTTTTTAATAAACAGTTGCAAGTTTGTGCAACTTGCAACTCATCCTGTTAGCGTCCCATTTGTCTTTGTATGCGTAGCGCAATTGAATATGAAACGGTTTCTCTTGTTTGTAGAACCGGCTTGTGTAAACGAAAACTTGTATTACTTCTAAGCTTCCTCGCGCTCGACACGCGTTTTCCCCTAGAGCGAGCACGCAGCCAAATATTCGGGCTGAAACCGTACTCGAAATATGACCAAAGCTTGCACAACAGCGCGCAGACGGAGCCAGCCGTTGCCGGGAATCCGGCGGCCAATCTACACTTCCGGGGCACGGCCAAACGCACTTAAGCAGTGATGTTAGACGCGCGAGTTGTCATCGCGTGTTAGCACCGTTTTACCACCCCTCTCTGGTCCGACTATCACAGGTCAAGCTAATCCCGTAGGCGAAAAGACGGAACTTTTCGTGGTTGCCGTTACCATTTTCAAACGCAGTTGTTAGCCCTTGTAACCTCCCCCTTATAAACTTCATGGTCTGATTGATAGGCCTCCGCTGAAAGACCGTCAAACAAAAGCGCTTCCAGCCGAAGAAGTTCCATTCACCTGCGCGGCTAGCAGTTGACGACAGTGCCTACGGGCGTGCGCGCGGACGTGTCCGAGCCTTGTAAACAGTCCACCTCCTCCGAGAAGGAGGCACTCGGGGGGCAATAAACTCGGCGAGAGGAGCCCATCCATCCTCCTCTCACGGCCTAGCAGGGGAAGAAAAACAAGAGCCGCGACGACAGCGCCCCTCGGGTCGCCGCCCGGGTCGTTTGCCGGGGCGAAAGGTAGCGGCCACACGGCACCGAGCATGCGTAGCTACGTGCTACACATATACTACTGTACAAGGGGGGGGGTGGGGCTTCGAAAATGCCTGAAGGCATAGGCCAATTTCACGCGACGACGCAGACTTGCTGGGTTGATGAACTCAGGACGCGCTTGTTACGATAAAAACAATTCCACACTTAATATTATTTATTAACTACTGACGTCGGCCATACATGTTCACTCTATGCAGCGCCAAATAAACCTCGGGCACGTTGGCCGGGAGATGTCAGCAAATAACCGACAAAGGCAACGTTATTTTGATTAAAAATATACGCCAGACCGCTTTTTACGGGAGCAAATTACAAAAAAAGCGAGCGTTACGAAAAGAAAGGCAAGTTTCAAGCTTTCTCGAAATTGAATTTGTGAAATTCAATTCAAATTGAATTTGCACTGCAGTAATCATGGGAGGAGCGAGAGGGGGAGGGGGGGCATTGGGCTGCACGGCCGGCAAAAGAACGTCGTCTTTCGACGACTTTGCGGCAGAGCAAGCAGACGTTCGGCCCATTTTTAGAATAGACGAGTTAACAAAACGCAAAAAAGAGCCGTGTTGTAGGCAAATGCCCCCTCAACAGCTCACCTCGCCCTCCTCTTCAGTGGGAGCTGCACCCTCACGCATACGAGGGCCAACTTCACACGGTCAGCTTATTTTTCAGTGTCCAGACCCGAGTTCTATGCACGTCGGACAAATAACCACACATGCTGCGCAGCGATATTTCAACGAAACGCAACGGAGTGAGAGATATAAGGGCACCATTTACTCCATCTCCTCACTTAGCGGACACGGGGTCTGCCCTCCCCACCCTCCTTCAGAACTGAACAGCGCACACCGGCTTCGACCAATGCTTTTGCAGCACTCAAAGCAAGAACAGAAATATCTTCTCAAATGTTCACAGAGAGGATACCCACCCCCTTTCCTTTTCGTGCACTCTGCAATCTCGCGGGCTCGTTCCCAGGGTTCTGCTACAGCGACGACCCACCCGGCAGGTGTGTGTGCGAGACCCACGGCGCGCGCTAGGCTCTGACGACGGACGCCGAGACGCTTGAGCGCAGACTGCGCCCGCGCGAGTGAACGGGGGCTGTGCCGGACGCCGCCGCGGTACGGGGTCGCTCACCCCTGGCGTCTGCCCCTCCCTCGCCTCCGCTTTTGCCCGCCCTATCTCGCCTCGAGGGGTCGACTACGAAACAACCCGCCGCACCCGATAACCTCACAGTACCACCACAAACACGAACATGCGGCGTCCCGAAGGACGCATCTTGTGCACGACGCCCGTTTCCCATCGCAGACGCCTTTCTAGTTACGCCTAAGGGAGGCACAGTCGTCGACAGCCTAAGCTGAAAAAGCAAAACGGCGGCCGAGAGATACTCTCGTGATTACGCAAGGAAAAACGAACAAAATAAATGTGTTAATGTACCACCGAAGTATTAGCACGGAGCGCATTTATCTTGTTCGTGTTTCCTTGTTTCTCTCTGTCCTTATTACTAAAAGTATCTCACGGACGCCGTTTCGTTGTGTTAGCTTAGGATGTCAACGATTGCACACGTGCCTTTGACGTGATCAATGCTGCTTGACCAGAACGAACAATAGTGCAGGCATGCACAGAATCTGCGATAGCAGGAGCGCAGAGATCTCTGCACTTCGCGCCGAAGTCGAAAACGTTAACCAGGGGGAACCCGGCCCTGTAACGTGCGTCCTCAGGCAGGAAAATACTGCGACTGAACCGAGATACGGCGACAACGACGATGTAAGAGTCTTTAGGAGAATGGCAGGGGGGGGGGGGGGGGGGGGGGGAGGGGATGGACATAACATCAGACAACCGATGACGAACTCGACAGTCAGGGGTGCAAGCTTTAGTAAGGCTTTCAGGGAAGCTAAGTGCGGGAAGGAAGGTGTAGCAGGTAAACACTGCACCGAACGTTATAGCAGCATTACATTACCACCAGAAACGCTATCCCATCATCCCACAGATAGCACCAGTGTTTGCGCTGCCATAGAAACGAGCCGCAGCTATCATTAGAATGTTTATTCGAATAAAGTAGCAGAATAGAAAGAAGGCGCCAGCGAACTTCTCACACTAGATACGAAAAACTCAGCGCGCCAGGAAATAAAGCCTATAAGCTTAAAATTGCGCATATATATATATGTATCGACAACGGCGCGTTTGCCCGACCCCAGGCTGTTCAAAGTGGAGTGAGCTGGAGGAGACCTGTGGGCAGCCTAAATCGCCAAACAAAAACGGCCCACGCGCACAACAAATTGGCCCCGTGGTTGAGCGAGCAGGCAGCCGGCGTTCCCGCAAGAACAAAAAAACACGGTCTCCTGGCCACTGACCGTCAACGAGCTCAAAGGGGTTGACAACTGGGTCACCCCGTTTCTACAATCGCTCCCAGCGCGTCCAACCACGAATACCGCGGGTGCGCGCTACGCTAACCTCCCCTTTTCTTCTTTTCCCCCCACACGCCAGCGGCCCCAAAATCGCGCTACCGAAACGGGCTACGCGAAGGCGACAGTAATCACCGTTCGGCTCGTTAGCGCCGACAGCCACCGCCGAACGCTGCACACAGTCCACTTCGCGTGGATCTGCAGTGAGTCGCGCCGTTCTGCGAGACACGCCTACTGATGCGAGCCGCTTGCGGGAATGTCCTCTGGCGGGAAACAAAACGAAGCTGCATCTTTGTGATGGGAACGACATCGCCGGATCAGCGGCTCTTCACTGATGCGACCGGGGGTCCCAGCGGGCACGGTGATGCACAGTAGAAGTGTTTGACAAGTGGCCCAGTGATGTGCTTCGAGCTCAACTCCGAGCAAATGGAATCGCAGAATAGCAAGAGGAGGAGAAGTAGCGCGCGCTCCAGCAGGGAACGGGCGACAGCAGCGGCAAAGCCGTGGCCCAGATGAAGGGAAACGCGCGCGAGCATACAAATTCGACGAGAGAGGCCGCCAGTAATGGCCGGCTCAGCCTGCTGACCCACAGGTCAACGCCCATTCGGCCGGCCGTAAGAGCAGAGAGGGGAGGACGCAAGCGTCGATCACGGGAAAGAGGCGAGAGAAACGGGCCACGCTGACACGCCGGGCTCCTCCAATCGTCGCCGCCGGCGTCCATCAAACGTCCGGCCAGACTCGGTCAAGCGGCCACAGGACCGCCGGCCACCCACGCTACTCGTCATTACATCAGCAGCCCGTCTGTCCACAGACTTTCGCTCCCCGTTCACGCCTTCCCATATAGCGCAGCGAGCCCCCCTTGGCGGCCTCCTGGTTTCGCCTTTCCGCGAGCGCAGGGGTCGTCGACCCGCTCGGAGAAGGAAGCGTTCCCAGCCCAGCCTCCGCTGCGGGCTTGCTTGTTTGTCCTCGAGGCGAACACGTCCGGCCGCCGTGCTCGCACGAGGAGAGTTCTGCACGTTTAATTAAACAGACGACAAAGCCAGTGCTCGCTGTTGGGCGCTCCTGGTGGACGACAACAGGCATCACAGTCGCGACAGGGGAGTGCGCGCTCGATCGCGGTGCCATTCCAACATGATTTCGTGCGTGCCCGGACATCGCGCTGAAGCTATCCAGCGCTGTCGGCGCGAAATTCAACGCCTACACGTACTAACCGTCGTTTTCAACTGCGCTGCACGGACAACTGTCCCACACTCGAAGATTGGTTTTCATGCGGCTACGGGAAAAACAAACGGTGCACCCACGGTTAAAGCGGATGAAATGAGCCTTCACCTGGAAACCACTCTGGCGAGGGCGCCTAAGCACGTGGATGGATGACAAAAACAACGAACACACTTGCACTTCCTCAGACATCACTTGGTTTTAAAAACGCGCCAACGTGCTCACGCCGATCCCCTCTCGGCGCGAGCACCGACGCCGCTAATGCACCACGACCAAGGGTAAGTTACTTAGCCCAGCGCGGTCCCTCACCTCTGAGCAGCGTCCATAGGCAGACCATGAGAAGGCGCAGTGCAGACACAAGCCCGGCAATCCAAGTCACGGGCCGACGGTAACAGAGCGACGGCAGCACGAATCACGCACGCACCCGCGCACACACATCCCTCGCGACGTCGACCAAAGGGCGATCGCCGAAAACGCCGACATCCACGGGAGCGGGGAGGATCGCGTAGTGCACTGGGCAGCCGCAGCAGCAGCAGCAAGCGACTACACGCGGAGCGGCATCAGCGAAGGACGGCGCTGAGCGGCCAACGAACCACGCTCCGGAGGGGTGGGGGTGCTGGCCGCAAAAAGGAGAGCGGCCGGGCGGGGCGTCGGAGCGGGGACAGGCCGGTGCAGCGCGAGGGAATCGACCCGGGCGGCGGCAGAAGCGAAACGCCACCGAGATGACCACCGGTGCCGGTGTGCAGCAGCAGCCGCCGACGATGAGAACAGACGCCGATTCGAAGCGGCGGCCACCACAACACGAGCAGGAGCGAGGTGGGGAAGGAGGCCGCTGCTGTTCGGTGGCCGGCCGCCACGCTCCCTCCTCGCCCGTTCGATACCACGCCAGCCGAGCGGCCCGAGCAAGCACGTTGCGCAGCGGAGTGTTGGACAACACCAGTGGCGAGGGGTCGCGTACGCCAGGATCACCGCGGCGACAGCCCGGCCACCGGCCCGTCGCGCAGCACCGGGTTCGGCGCGAGGGAAGGGGCCAGAAAGGCCGACAGATCTCGCCCGTGCCAAAACAAAAGGCCGGCCAAAGTGGGCCACTGGAGAAGTGGAGCAGAGCGAAGAAGACAGGGAGCCGCAACAAAACCCCCTCCGCCGCCACAGAGCACTGCTGCTGCCTCTTCCCTCGCTGATTAAAAGCACACCCGCTCCTCAGCGTCCTCCTCGGCTGCTCGCATCTTCCAGCGGTCGAGAGCTGGGGCGCGCGGAGAGGTGCCGACGCCCCTCGGCGCTGCTCCGAGAGTTCATCGAACCCGCTTTGCTGGGCCGCCAGCGGCGCGTCGCCTTCCCTCGCGCTTCCATGACCCGCCTCTATTCTTGACCGTGGCGCCTATTTATTTGCTCACACCGCCTCTCCTGCGAGAAGCGCCTTTTCCAACGGCACCGCATCACCTCAGGTCGGGGAAAAGAACACGGCCGCCGCGTGACGCGCGCAGGACGGCTTCCCCACTCGAGCCCACAGTTGTCAAACTATTGGTGCAACCCTGGTTGAGCGTGCCAAGAGCGCACATCAGCGATGTCCCCACACGACCTACGCGTGCCCGAGCGTACGGCTGCTTGATCGAAGCACGCCGCAGACACGAGAAACGCTTGAGCGGCCAGCTTGAAGGATGCGGAGAAAGACTATAGCGCCGCGTTGACCAAGCGAGCAGACGCACTCGCGCGTTCAGCGGACGGTGCGCAGGGGGTGCTCAGCAGCTCCATGCATCACCCAGCTTGCGCACGTGGCTTGTATGTTTATGTCTACAAGTTGCATTGCTCACAGAAAACAGAATAATCACTGAGCGATTAGCGAGTTTCCCAAGTCGGCCCCCTGGCGCAGCCGAGTACCAGCCGAACGCTTGGCAACGTAAGCAACTGGTTGAAGACGCCCAGTTGCCCTCACCCAGACCACAAAGGGCGCCGGAGCATCCCCGAAGGCGGAGTCGAGTCTGTACCGTTCGAACCTGACGCTGTCGGTTTGCTCGTGGAATTGACAGTTCAAAAACCGGGTTAGAAACCTGCAGCAGGACAGGCGTGAAAGCGGAGGCATGCATTGCGCCCCCAATGGACCACCACCGACACAATTTGGTGTGTGCCATTGGGGGCGCGTTTGGTGCGCAATTTCTGTACCGCCAACGGCGTGTAAGCGGAAGCGTAAATAAACGTACAGTTCCCACTAAAGTTCAACGCCAGATCTAAGATAATCTGGTGTTGAAACTTGACCCTACATACTGTTAAGAAATTTGAGTAAAATGAACTTTTTTTACAACCCCACCTTTGAAGACTCGGGCGAGGCTACCAAAACCGTTCATCACGTTTCTTGCATCTGTAGTTGAGGCAACAGGCATGATTGCTAATGATTTAAAAACAAAGACTATACTTAAATATCTGCAGGCCGGCACTTGCTGATAAGCTACTAGATTGCAAATTTTATAGCGTCCTTAATCCCCTTCTGGAACAGCCGCAAAAGTATTCCGTTTTTTATAAACTTCCAGCCCGCTCCATAGGTGCGGAGCTCGGACATTCTTTGTGACTGTGAGGTTGACAACTGGAGACAGCATGAAAGGCGATCGCCTGCAATTCTACAGCTCCAACTGTTTTCCGGGCCACCGGTAAAATAGGAGCTGAAAATTATGAACGCCGCACTCTCGAGCGCTCTTTTCTTACAGGAGTAACCGGTGTCTTCCTAGGGCACGCGATGAAACCACGCATAAGACGTCTACGCAACACGCTCCCACAGTTCGTGCGTTAAAAATAGAGTGGGGACGGGGGTCGTACAACGCACAAGCAATTTGGCAAGGAAGATGGAGGGAGCAAATCATTTCCATTGTTTTTGTTCGGCGCCATCCCACACGGTGTAATGGTTTATTTCACGCAGGATATACGCTATTTGGCCTTTGAAGCGTGCTGCTTGCAATTCGCCCGGCTCGAGCTAGCACATAGTTAAACGTCCCGGCCCGCATACACAGGATGAAAACACAAGATCTTACGCTGCGGACCCAAAAAAATGTCATAACAACGGGCCTTCTTATACAGCACCTCCCGAAATATGTTTCTCACTTTCGCACGACAAAGCGACCACCGCACTGACAAATTAGAAGGCTGCAAGCCCGCCAGCGACAGTCTTATCGAAGCGACCCGATTGGCTAAAAATGTCCCGTTCTCGCCTGTAGTGCAACGCTTTGCCCACATTTCATTTTCTCTAACTTCTACCCTCACGCTCACATCAGAGGGAGTTTATTCGGGACGCAGCCACGAGTGTATTCCGTCCTGGCGATGTGCTGCTTTAACCTTGCGCGGAGGGCGGCTCTCCCCGAGATGAGTGCGCCAGCGAGTCAACAAGACGACCCCCAACCGCGGCGGGCAAACATCCGAGCACCGCCACGCCGAAACGTTTGCTCTTGGCGAGCTATCAGCACGTGACACTGTGCGGAAGGGCGAAAGCCGCCTGCACTTGAGCGAGTGTGCCGTAACTTGTGCTCGCCGGACGCGAGCGCTGGTTTGCCGAGGATCGCCAAGAGGCGCCTGCTAGGACAACGCTGATGCACTGCTACGCACAGCAGGATGCTCGCGACCAGGAAGGAAAGAAAAGGACAATATTCGAAGACTTCCCTCGAGCACGTGGTGACATTTAGACGAGTCACGTGGTAAGGGAGGCTTGCGACGGCAGTTCACCCTAATGCCGAAATAACTCCTGTTAGGGCGGGAGAAGAGCCGGCATGTGGCAAGAGATATGGCGACCAATGGGACAAACCGCTGTGCTTAGATGATACCCCGCACGCACATTCGCGCACCACGACAACAGCGAAGGGGCGTCCCGCGGCGGAGTTTACGGCAAAGCGGCCGGAGGGGCTCGCGGGGGGGTCCCTCCGAAAGCGGACAAAGGGGGGCGGACAGCATCGCGGGAGTCCCCGCCGACGCGGCGGCTCAGGAGGCCGCCTATCGATCCCAATTAGCAACGGCGGGAGGAGGGTCGCGGTCTCCGCTCGCGGCGTCGTGTGTGGCCCGAACTTCACCACCAGCGCGAAGCCGCCGTAGCTGTAGTAGTAGGCGGCTCATTAGGCGCAGATGATGACCGAGCCGGAGTGCACTGTTACATCTTCCCGGAAACGGACTCTTACATCCCCCGATTCCATCCCAGCTCAAGTGCGCAGCCGGCCGCGCACGTGGGCGGTGATGGAATGGGCCCTGCGCAGCGAGCAACGATGTTTTCGCACTGAAGGGGCTGCTGCGTCGATCCGTGCGTCAAGACAACTTTTCAGGTTTGTTAAAGAGGGCTCAGACTACCGCTCGCGCCGTGTAATTTGAAACGTTTGCACCGATTCATCTACTTCCTGATCAAAAGCATGCTGCAACCCCCCTCCCGCTTTGACCCGTTACGCGCGAAAGTTGACAGCGTTTGCCAGGCAACACGAGCGAATCGCTGTTCCTTCACTCGACGGCAGTGCCAGTGATGATACGACAGTAGCAAGTCATTTTTGGCATGCTCATATAACGATGCGGATATAAGAGGACAAAGGCGAATTCCACAACGGCAGATGGTACGGCGCAACTAGGCTTCCACCGATGCGGAACAAGTGAATGTATCCCCCTTCTAAATGGCTCAGCACGTGGCGTAAGTTTGCTCTACGCGACCATTCGAAGCGCGATAGAATGCGGCAGGGAGCTTCCTAGGCCCAGTAGATCGGAAGCTGCAGTGTCCGGGCCCCGCAACCTCCTGTGAAAAGAGCGGCTCTTTGGCTTGCCCGGGGACCCCCCAGGGCGACACGACCCTCGGACTGTACTCCGCGTGCCCTTTCCCGGGGCAGAACGATGCGCCGTCGACGCCTTTGCAAGATCTTGTACTATTATTAGCTACAATGGTGCGACTGAGTAGAGTGCGGTAGACGAAGATGCCGCAGAAGCACCAATGGCGGGGAAACAACTCCCGCCATTTCTATCGAAACCCAACTGCACTGATTCTCATAACGTGCCCGTGAGTTACCGCACTGATGGCATCCTTCCTTGGCTCCTTCACTGTCATATCCCAGTAAATATGCGCAGCGTTGCAGAAGCCTGTTCGCAATGATGATCGATGGACGCCTGTGAGGAGACTATTCCGATCAGGACAAAAACGGCGGCGTAGGCTGAATGCAATCTAGATGATGAAGAGACACGCGCTGCTTGCAGCATTTTAAAGTCCCAGGAAACGATACACTGTGCCGCGAGAAAAGAAAACGAAAAGCGCGCTTCGGCCCCTTGCCGCAACAAGTGCGTCGGTCCAGAGCAAACGCGGAAGCGGCGCGCTTCTCCCCCGTGCACCGTCGCTCGGCGGGAAGCCGTGGCAAGGCGGAGAGCGGTGACCGCTGGGAACGATTGTCGACGCTTGCTCCGGGGTCATCCTCGCTGGTTGTCATAGCGCCGGTCGCAACCCGCGCTTTACAGAGGACGTCGACCCGGCTGTTGGCCAGTCGCTACTACCCCCCTCCAGGAAAGAAGAGCAGCAGCAGCAATGAAAGAAAAACGCACCCCCACCTGACGATTCCAGTCAGCAGCAATCTAATTTTCGCTAAGCGGACACAAAGGTCGCACTTGTGCGGATAGTGGCGCAGAGGATGCCGGGAGGCCTGCGCGCACGAAGAGTGTCAGTATAGTGCAAACCACTGAGGATGTACAACTAGATGGTCATGGCTAATGTCTTACAGCACAGGTAAAGACGGCTGCATAACCAGAAACCTCATGTCACTGCTCCTCTCCCAGACTTGACGCCTTACGGACGGTTTCTACAGAAATCAGAAGTTTCCACTAAAATTCACCCGCTAAAAAAAACAATAAAAATAAAACACGCATAAGAGGCTTCACGATGGCTGTTCCAAAAACACGTAAATAAGGGAAATAAGGCAGCCAGCGAGCTCTTTAGACTAAACCAAGCCAAACAGAAGTGCCCTGAGGCCAGAAACACATGCCTTGCCCCCTCCGAGTTTCCCCATTTCTACCCAAGACGATTTTTCGTTCACTTTTTGGCGACCAGCACATTGCCACACAATTATCGATGATGGACCCTCGTGGTTGCGCCAACCCTGGTGCCGTCACTAACTTGGTCGCCCCCTTAACAAGCCTAGTCATCGCCAGACCAGGGAAAATCGAAAACTAAAAACAAACCACTCCCGCGATAACGGATGTGAGACAATGTTCAAACCTACCACGAACAACCTTGAAACCTTGGGTAAGGCTTTTCCATCAGAATGTCGAACACAGTTTATCGCTGATAACCTGATCTGACTTATAACGAACGCGACTGCGAAGAGCACAAAGACGCCATCTAGTCCACCAATACACGCCCTCAAAACATGACGTCATGTTTGTAAGAAACGCAGGGCCCTGTTTTCTCTCTGCTGCAAGATTCAATCGCTAGCAGGGCGGAGGAGAAAATACTGATTATTACAGCCGCTAAGCTAAAAAAAATGCGCAATCGCAGCAGCCCAAACTCGCGCGCGCGGCCAGGGCGTTCGAGGCGCGGTCACCGAAACTGGCCTGGCCCACAAAACAGCGCCACTCACACAGCCCCGGGAGCGAAGAGCTGACAGACAGGCAGGCGAGCGAATTCAGAGCGCGCGGATCAAACAGTGTCGGGGTGAACCACCGCCGCGTTGCGTCGACCTCGTCACACATTCCGCTGGCACACGAGAAACGAGTATGCCCGCGCGGCGCGAGAGAGATTCGGGAAGGCCAAACCAGACGCTGCCGCCGATAATTACGGGACAGCGATAACAATTACCAGCGAGCCGCGGTGGCCCCAAGGCGCCCCCGAAAGATACACAACCGAGGGGAGGGGGAGAGGGGGCCGCCAGCAATAACAATGGATACGTGCCGTCCTTCCGCACGAATGACTGACAGCGAAACGGGGTCAGAGCCCTGAACGCCTGCGCGTTCTCGCTCACTCGCTACCTCGACACGTAGCGCCATCTATCGCGAAGCAACGGCCACGTTGTGTGCGTACATGCATGCAAAAAAACTTCGCCATGAAAAATCAACGAAACAACAAAAGACGCTCCTAAACAAGTCTCGTTTTCCCCCTCCCGCGACCTCTCCACGCGCGCAAATTCCTCTCGCGCTCAACTATTCCCTAGGATTTCCCTAGCGGCGGGGCATACACGTCACCTCACCACGCTAACCGCGCCGCTAGCTCCACAGGTCGCGCGTGACGTCAGACGAGGCCAACGAACGCAGCGCTCCCTGTTCGACGCCGCAGCAACCCGTGGCAGCGCCCTCGCGGGCAGGAGGCACGGAGAAGCCGAAAGAAAAAAACAAGGCAAGGCAAAAAGAGGCTTGAGAAAGAGAAAGAAAACCCGAGGTTTCACGAAGGAGGAGAAAGAGGGGGTCAACGCAGTGGCATAGCAATAATTTACGATCCCGCCCTCAAGAGGTCCTTGGCAATTCCGCAAAGAAAAAAAGCGCGCGGGTGTGCATGAGTGTACGCTTGTAAAATCTAAGCCGCCGAGAGCGAACGAGCGGTGGGAAAAAGGTATGTCAGAAGAAAGCGTACGCGGAACGAACAATGGGCCGAAGCGGTAGAACCGGAACAGTTCGGGGTGACCTTGTTGGCTTCCTTTCAATAACGACAGGAAATCTCGACAGCCACTCCATATTCGCAGCCCGTGCAAACCTTGGCGGGGGGAGACACTTACGAGAGCTCTGGTAACAGAATTCGTGTCACCGGCGCAACAACCTTCGTCTGTTTGGCAAGCCTTCCTGGAACGATCCGTGGCGCGGAACTATTTCCACTACAAGGCACTGTGGAGCAGAAATTTCCACCAGTAGCGTGCCTCAAGGAAGCGCACTTCCACGAAAACTGTACTGCGCTGTAATGCGGTTAATCAAACTCCGCCCGCTGCCAGGGCGCGTAACCGAAATCGCTGGTGGAAAAATGACGATAGGAATGAATAAACGCGAGGCTAAGCAGTTCGAAAAAGAACTTAGAAGCAGCGGGCCAAAAAAGCAGCTCAAGCTATGCTCGACAGCGGCTTCTAAAAATGAAAACAGCGCGAAGCAACGTACACGGTAAGGATGTACTCTGTCCTGTCCTTTGGACTCTGCCTTTTTTTTTTTAATGAACCGCTGTCAACTAGCCCGACTCGCCGTTATGCTACATGCGAGAGAGACGAAGCGCGGATGTACACAGTCACGCAATGCGTCGGTTCTCAGAAGTGCGCAGTTGGCACCCAATGAAAGCTGGGAAGTTTCTTCCCTCACTGCGAAAAAACGGCAGGGAACACCAGCTACGTCCAATGTTTCCTCGACACGCGAAGCTGTCGCTTCCAAAACTGCCATCCACCAACAAAGAGGGCGAAAAATGCCGGAATCAGACGTGTTTCGCTAAAATCCAGCGTCGCCTCTACAGCAGCAGCCCAAGCGTTCATCCCTCTACCGCAGTCCGAGACGCACCGAAGTGGACACGGGGTCGCAACGCCCAGGAAGCTGACAAGGTTCGCTTCAAGGAAGGGAGCGATCCGCAGGCCGCCGTCGCACGTCACGCGAGGAGGCCATTCCGGAGGCCCCCCCGCGCGTTGCGTCAGGGCTCCCCGAACGTCACCCGCCGACAAGGCCTCGCTCGACGAGGACAGCCGCACACGCGCGGCCCTCATTTCCATTCGGCGGCGCCAAATTTTACGAGGCGCCAGTGCGTGCCACTTGGCGTCGCTTCCGGTGCCCTGCGGTCGGGGACAGCCACAATGCGCGGAGGACGACCGCGCGTCCAGCCAGTAAAGGTCCCACGACCGGAACGAAGCGGTAATAACGACCAGCTGACGGCTGCGTGACGCCAAGGCGCACTCCATCGCCTCTCGGCGCCGACTAAATTGTGCAGCAAAGCAAGCGCCACTACGGAGGAGCTCTCCACATGCTACACTCCTTTTTACCTTAACGAGCAATACTAACGGTCAGCGCAAACACGCGCCTAATAAAACGTACGGAGCAGCGGGCTTTTTCTGTTCCTGTTTGTTTTTCTGCCTTAAAGATGCCCCCGTTACAGGCCAGCCGCGAGTTCCCCGAACCAGCAACCAGCTCTGCCTTACCTCCACGCACCAGGGGAGGTGATAAGAAGTCCCGTAGGCCCCTCGATCGGTCTCTCGCCACCCACCGTCGTCCGAGACACCGTAGGAGACACCCTAACGCGCTCCCGAATCCCGCCGAGATCGAGACGACGATCATCCCTCGTACCCATCTACGCAGACTCACTTAAGCGAGCCCGCAGCAGCACTTTGTGTTCTTGCGTGGACATCAGCGTGCCCCAAAACGAGAGCCTCGACCCTCCCGGGCGTACGAGCAAGCGTGTACCCTGTGCACCCTGACCACAGAGCGAGAGGTCCCGTATCCGAGGCCCAGCGCCAGGTAGGTGCCTTGCAGACCCGCCCCTACGCGCTGGGTGAGCGCGTCGGCACCACCCCAACTTCATTGCTAATGAAATTACTTCTATAGCCAAACCTGTGTTGCCTCTTTTCCCCTCGACTCCGTGTGGATCCACCCGGTGGGTAGTGTGACGCTATCCCCCCAAGGGGGCGCCACATCTTCATCCCTTGCATTAAAGGGCACTACGATAGCGAACGACGACAGAACGCTGGAGCAGCCTTGTCTCTCCTCCTCTCCCGGCTCGTGGTATACGCGATCACATAACCGGTATCACAACTCGTCGTTGTATCTCTGGGAACCCCAATACTCAGCAGCCGAACGGTTGAGGCTCTAAACACCGGTATCTGCCATCAATTAATTAGCGGGACAGCGACGGCGCGATAAGAGACCGCGCGCATGCGCCACCTTCCCGCAGGGCAGCGCAAAGGCTTTCGGGCTACTACTACGCGAGCCATTCAAGGAGGCGTTATAGTATGCCGTGTATGCATATCGGCCTCATCTCGCGTATCCTCTGGGTCGGATAAGAAACGGCAGCGGAAGAACGCCAGTTGGCCGCCCTTCGGCGATCGAGTCGGGCGATATACGGCGGCAAGGTACGCCCGCAGGCACCTCCGGATGTTGACGCCGCGTGCAGCGAATGACGTGCTTACCGCACACACATAACGACCGTCCGGGTGCACGCGATTTTCGGATAACTGCGCAAGCAGTGGAACGATGGGAGGGGCCCCGAATGTGCTGCCCAGCTCCGTTCGCGGGCTAGGGGTGAATGCAGACCACTTTTTGATGTTTTCATGCGACAGCATTAAATGGCGCCTGTAACAGCGAAACGGCTCCTAGACCCGTGGCTTTATAGCGTTCCATAGCAAGAGACGTTCCACAGACTGCGCAGTTGAAAAAGGAGCCGCGAACACCAGTGCGCCGCAGATGAAGGGAGCGGAAGAACACAGCCAAACGAGCCAACAGACGGGTAGCGAACTCCACAACCGTCGTGAACTGCCCCAGCTGCAGGAACGAGCGGCGGCGCAACACGTACGAGACAGATCGAGGCCATTCGAAGTAGTAAGGCGGATCGCGAAGCAAATCGTCTCAAGCGGCAACAGGGCTGCACCTGAGAACCTGGGGAGAAAGCGTCTCAGGCATTCAAGTGTACATTAATGCGTTCGCATTCAAAACCTTCAAGAAGTGCTTAGGCGTCCTCGAACTTTATTTCGAGAGCAACAGTTGGAGCTTGTGGGCAAAAGTTCGCGCCGTTCATGCGCGCACCCTGCAGAGCAGCGGAACAGAGAACACGCGGAGAAGGGGACGTCAAGCCGAGTCGCGAGCTTCTCGACGCCTACCGTCGCCGCTTCCCAATCACTCCCCCTTCCGAAATGAAATCCTTCGTAATCGTACGCCAGTGGTTGGACTAGCAGCCGTGTCCTTGTAAGCGCCGATCGGTATGAATATGCGGACACCTTCGCGCGCGCATGAGCGACGAGCGCGGTCGCGTTAGTTGTCTTTGCGTGGTGGTTGCATATACTTGCCCGGTAACCAGTAGTTGACCGGTGACGTAAATGACAACGGCGAGCGACTGGTGAGCAGTGGCCCACGACGGGTCCGATCGGGCAACCGCTTCGAATTGTTCGCCCTGCTCCACGAATTTTGCATATCGGAAACGGGAATACGATACCGCTGCGCGCGTGCATTCGAGGGAGTTGTGCATGCGTCTTGGCCCGTCAACTTCGTCCCTCTCGCAGCAGCGGCGGCCCAGTTGTCGCCGCCCGCGGAGCGAGTGGACGGGTGGCGGCGGCAGGAAGTGGCGGCGGCGGGCGACTTGGCAGGCCCGGTGGCCCACTTTCGGCGTGCCAGCAGGGAGGACGCCGTTAATAAAGGGGCCGCCTCGCAGCAGCAACGCCGGCAGCGCGAAGGCCGCCGCAGGAGAGGTCGGCGGCACTGCGAAACGCCGTCCTCCCAAGGGAACGCGCGGCCCCGCGTGCCAAGGACCTCTCCAAGGCGGATGGGCCGCCTCAATCGCCCGTCAACGCGGCTGCTGCTGCGCCGAAGCACAACGGCGCTGCAGGATGATTGGCAAACAGTTTCCCTTTGGGCCACCAAAGAACAGCCACAGCCTGGCAATACCGGAGATCCACGGCACTGGTTTTGTACAGATCCCCGAGTATCACGTGGTTCTGATCCAGTGCGCACTCCGCAACGCGATGTGAACGGAAGGCGGGACGGTCGCGGCGCAACGTCAAATGGCGCTGGGAGGAAGGTCCCGAGTTCGCCCAGTCATCTTCAGCGGTTCCCAAAGGACGCGCGCGGTAAGGTCGCGACAGGGAAGAGCGGAAGCCGAGTGCACCAGCTGGCCGCGAGCCGCGTAAAGGTCGACGTGCACGCGAAGCCGTCGACGTCTCGGTTGTCCTCCCGGTGCCAGCGCCGACGAGGACTCAGCGAGACGAAAGCTCGGCCTTACGAGCGCGTCCCGACGACAAGGCGCCGAGAGGCATTGACACGTCATAGCAGAGAACACCCCGGCCGCGTGCCCAGGGACGGGGCGCATATGTTCAGTGCTGCTTCCGCATTGGTCTCTCTCGTTGGCTTGTTTGCTTATTCGCACCCCCTTGCGTGGCGCTACCGCTCAGCACTCATTCAAATACAACCCGCGTCCCTCGTCCTCCACACGATGATTACCCAAGGCGAATCGCGACTTCCGGTCGTCCGACTCCTTCCGCGCACAGGTGTTACGAAATTATGACGCCGGGTATCCCAGAATTATGATTATGATTACTAAACTATGAACTATGATTACTAAAAGAGGCAGCAGCAGCTGTCGGCGCTTATATGGAGGCATGGATGTAATGATATCCATTCAAGAACTTTTTCCAGATGTAATGAATAACCTTTCATCGGCAATTATGTTCGAACTACCTTGTCCTAACGTCTAACGCCCGTGAACGACAGATTGAGCGGAATCGGTTGAGTTCCAGGAAAAGCTAACTTAAGCGCATTTTAACCGAATTACGGCATTCTGCAAACGTAATGATTAATTGCATAGAAATTATGTCGCGCAGAAGTACGGTAAACAATGCTTTAATTCGAATACCGTGAGGATCACAGCCCGCAGTCTGGCGGCTGTTATACGAGGAGAGGGCGCGTGGTTTGAAGCCTTTGGCCTCGATTTGCTTACGAAGTAGTCACTGAATGAGAGACGGAGTAATTACCGCAGCGTTTGGTTAGTCGCATCCGGTAGCAATGTCGCGACCAGTTTCGTGCGACCAGGAATGCTTAAACCAGAGGAAAGCCCCTCGAGACCCAGAGTGTACGTGGATGGTCAGGAAAACAAGGAAGTGGGGTGACAAGCTATTCTTATTCGCACTTTGCGAGATTCCACAACGGCTGAACATGTCTGCCCAATTGCGCACCAGACAAGAAGGGTTCGACAGCTACACTTTTGATATCTAAGCTATTTCATACCAGTTCGAGAGCGCGTGGCTCACGAGCTATACTTTCATTTTCTTACACAGACGTAGCAAAAGGGCATATGTCTTCGTGATATTGGCATTTTGTCCGCTAACATATTTCTTGGTGATTTTTTAAGAACTTGTCCAACGCAGTCTCGCAGAACACTCCCCCCCCCCACCCCCCACCCCCCTTTTTTTTTTCATGGAGCGTATACATAAACGCCACACTTACAAACTCATCCAGATGTTCCCTATGCACAATGAAAAGAAAAAAAAAAACTCGGTGGACGTATAAATACATCCATTCCATCAGAACAAAAGCAGGAATCCAATTTGTACGCGCTACATAGTGTCCGACCTACCGCATATCCTTATCTCCCTTGAAAATAAGGGTTAAGCTTTCTTCCTAGTTACCCATTTAGCAAATGGCAATAACTTCAGATTAAAAATACTTCCACCTCTAACCCCACGCGCACAGCGACACAGATGGGCATAAATTTAATGCGACGACGCTCCTGCGGAGGCGTGAAGTAGTGTAGTGAAGTATGGATGTTTCGTAGCCGCCTCCGCAGTGCCGCACAAAGCGACGCATTCACGCGGGGGGAGGGGGGTCGCAGTGGCGGCGGCCCCAAAGGAGCAGGCAGGAAGAAGAGGCGGAAGGAAAACGGGGGCACGCCGGTCAAGGTCCACCCCGCACACGCCGACTCGATGCAGGCGCCGCGGGGGAAACGGCAAGCAGCTGCTGCCCCAGCGCCCAAAGCTGCAATGGACCCGCTGGCCCCTGTCGCGAAGCGCCCGCTACACTGTTACTTCCAACGGAGATGCAAAGGCTACTACAGAACGCGGAGCCAGATAGCCGCCGGCAGCTCTTCTCAGAGCGACGACGCACGCATGCCCCACTTCATTCCCTATTCTCCGTTCCCGGATGCACACGCCGCTCAACATACGTTGACCCAAGGCTGGCGTAAATAACCTATGCCAGGGAGCGAAGGGTCGTTTGGATAGCTGCGAAGAATTACGTGGCGCCAAAAAAATAAAAAAACAAAAACGTGTCAATGGAAACAAGGAACCAAACAGGCGATAACTTGGCGTTCTTTGATAGTTTCGTCAAATGCGAGTCGGACACAAGAAACGGATATGAAAGCAGAAGCTCGGCTAAGTCTGCTTGAGTCTTGGTTTCGCTTAGTTAACCTTTGATGTAGCTGTCTAGCTCCTCCCCCGATAAAAACGGCGGAGGTTTGCCCAAGACCGTTCAATTTTCCCGCCTTCCACTGATCGCGCGCCGTTAATTCGTACCTTTCGTTACTCTGGGACTCGGAATGCCGATACGAGGTCTGGGCTCAGGCGCGAGCTTTTTGTATTTTTGAGTCAGAAAATTGCTTTCAACTGCCGTTTCTTATTTGCTACTGCAAAGCGCAGAGCTATTTTCGATTAAACAGCACTGCCAAGTTAGTACCTGTTACGTTGCTGATCGTGGAGGCCGCTCCCATGTGATGAAAACACCAGATCACCGAGCCGCGCACCACCACTGCAGCATGCGCCGCGCGTGCCAACACTACGCGTCCTCTTTTTTTCTCCGCTGCACCATCGTCCGTTCTCCCCCGCTCGCCCCACCGAGGCTTCGGAGACGTGTGACACGGATTTTAACGACTCCAGCCCCCCATGCTTAGGCATAAAAGGCTGCGGAGACAGCTGACGGGCTGCGGCGTCCCCGCGAACACGAAATGGGGGAAGGACGCGCGTATACAATGAATAGAGGCCAGTGTTTCAGGGTCGCTGTATCGCCCATGTGCAGAGGGGACTCGCTCGCGCGGGAGAATGAGGGCGTGCAAGAACGCCACTCGGGACTTCTTGTGGGACGCCAAGCGCCACGCGGCCCAGACTGCGCTGATGACGACAACAACGACGGAAACGATGACTGGGCGAATCTTCGCCACGGATGGACGCCTATACACCAAAGATTATCCTGTTGCGGGACACCGATGCTATAGCAGAGCGTAAATTTATTTGTCGCAGAATATGGCAACAGGTCAAGGGTGCCTGCCTGTGTTGATGCACACCCACGTTCCTAAATACGCCCCTCATTACCGTATTGAGCTGATGGTACAGAATGCCCTACCCCCCGTAACCACCTTCCATCCGCAGTAAACCTTAGACGCGAGATGAGTGGCCACAGTCGAGGGGTGGCATCATAACCCTCTGGCAATCGCGATGGGTGTGCCGTGACTTGGGTACGTACGAAAAAAACTTTCTCCGCCGTCCAGCTATACACGCGTGAGCGTCCACAGTTTATATGGTTTATATATGTAGTTTATAGCTCCACTCAACTGGGCCTTGAAGCTGAGCGAAAGACCCTGGGCATAGTTGCACCGAGGCGAACGCCAAGCAAGTCGTCCGCTTCGAAACGAGTACCATATATACACATTGTATACTGAACACGGCAGATGTTCATCGCATCTCTTTCCCAGAGCGCATGGCCTTTCTCCGAGACCCACCCTACACGGCCGTTTACAGCTGAATGTGCAGGAATATGAACGACAAATTTAGGGGATCACAGAAGGTTATGGAAGAACATGCCCCCCCCCCCCCCCTTTTTTTTTCCCGCCTGCCCGGCGCAGTTGAGGAAGCCGTCCCCGGCACCGCGCATGATTTCGGTGGCAGAGGAATTTCTCGACCGCAACCGTAGCGCCTACCTGTCGAACGTTTTTGAGTGTTTCAAGCGAGGTGAGGTGGCAAAACGACTAAATGTCTTCTGCCAGCCATCGCCGCTGGGGAGTTGGAGCAGCATTACGACCCCACGCAAGCTGGTTTGTCATGCGATTGGCAGATGCGGCGTGGGTGGACCTTTCTCAAGAAACTGTCGTTGATTCCTCTATCATAGGAATCGGTAAAATAGGAAAGTGAAATGTGCAGCGAAATCTGCAGCTGGGCATGATTTTCGGGTCGGCGGTTGTCTTGTGGTGTGCTCGGCGAGCGACGTCCTGCTGGCGGGTCGCTTCGGCAAAGGTGTACTGGCGTCATTTCCGTGACGGATATGACGTCAGCGATATCTTGGTGTATGCCGGCATAAAACACTTTCGTGTTAAAACCTCTAGCCAGAGCCGCCCGCTGTTTGAGTGGTTCGCCCAGTCTGCCGCAGCACAAGAGTGGGGCATCCCGCAACAGGTGCCCCTTCGCAAACACTACGCACGTGCGTTGCCTGTCGACCGCGACACAGAGATAAAAACAGCACACGATAAACCACGCGAACAAAGACAACAGTGAACAATGTTGAAGTAAAAACGCCAAGGGAAAAATGATGAAAATAGAAAAAAAAAAGAAAAAAAAAAGACAGCAGAGCTCAGAAAACGGAGCAGCACTTAGCTGGCTCGGCGTTCGCAACTGGCTAATCAAATATGGCGTCGCTTTGTTTACATTTTGCCTGGGAGCGAGAGTAGCGCATGCGCAGAGCGCTACTAGAAAAAGGTCCCTGCGTTCAGAGAAGCTCGAACTGGCAAGCGGCGCATGCTACCCATGCACCGTTGCCCGCACGTCTCCAGCTACTCCGGTTCCGGAACTCGAGGCGCCCTAGGTTCCTTTTCACTTCGCCGTTCAGGGGAGGACGACTAGTGGCTGCACTAAGTGCTTTATCTTTGGCCCCCCTACACACGCACGTCCTTCGCTCGCGGCCTCCCCGTAAGGGCAGCGCGGACGATAGCCCTGCCGCCACACAAACAAGGGCTCCATTGTCAACAGCAGCCTCGCTGGCCATTGCGGGGTTACCGAGGTTGCGCGTCGCAGCCTCCGCGGCGATGAATAGGTAAAGTGACCAACAGAGGCACTTTGACCAGTGCCTAGGGGCTTAAACCGGTAAAATATCCAGTGGACTGCACCAGCGCGCATACTCCGAGCACCCTCGCGGTTATTCCTGGCAATAAACATCCACGAAAAATGCGTTTGCTTACGAGCTACTGTACGATGTCAACGCCGTTTCAAAATAACAAGGAAATAACTCAGTGAGCTAACGCTTTCGTTCACGGCCCTTTCTTTATGACAAAGAAGCTAGCATACGGTGTTTAAATCGAGCAAAGACTTCAGGGTGCTGCAGTACTGACACTAACCCATACCGTCGGGATACTGCATGCTCCCGCATTACCGAATTCGCCACCCACCCATGCCCCGGCCGAAAAAGAGAACTAAAAAAACCATTCTTAGAAAATCTGGCCGCTGGATTGGGTTCAGGGGTTTCCCCAGGCATCGAATCAAGGGGGGGTGTCTCAATGGCTCTGGGGGGGGGGGGGGGGGGTTCATAAACTAGAAAAGCTGTTTTTTTATCCTACTAGTTAAATAATAGACGTCTGTTAACCAAACGCTCATCCCCGTGACGTACGTTTTTAATTTTTATATATATATATATATATATATATATATATATATATATATATATATATATATATATATATATATATATATATATATATATATGGTCCGTATTGAGTTTTTTTTTTAATTTCTCGCCATTTTTCAACGTATAAGGACATTTTCGAACTTGTTACCAGGGCCAGTGACGAAATTTGAGTTCTTGAAACAATGTTTTATGTAGTACACGAATTATGCAGCACTTATAAATCAGGCACCGATTGCACGCTCCCGATTTATTAAAACGCCAGGTTTAGCTTCCGTAGCGCTTCGCCTCGCCAAATTGCCCATTTTAAATGTACATGCTGAAAGAGCTTCTGCAAAGATTACGGTTGAAAACAAAGAACGGCATCGAATCAATGAAGAAAGTAAATTATATGTGTGTTTACTGCACTTAGTTCAAGTCAAAGGCGGCCTCAGTCGAAGTAATTTTGGGTGAGTGCTTGTCGATATATGCTTTGCTCGTACCTCCTCACGGGCTTGTGCTTGCTTTGTACCAGTGGCCTCTGACGAATCGATATGTTATTTATTTGCAGTTGAAAAAGGTCCATACAAGGACTGACAAAAGTGAAATTTGGGGACTCAAGGGGGGGTGTCCAGAAAAACTAGGGGGGGTCTACACACCCCCTAGGGGGGGTGTAGGGAAATCACTGATTGGGTTAGTGTCATAAGATAAAATTACAGAGTATCGGCACTTTTTTCTCCTATCGTTCCGTGCCTCTACCAGTTCGCTTCACGTGACACTCGTTTACACTGCGACGTTTCATGGGCGCCGCCATTTTGTTGCTTATGCGTTTTAGCCGGTCAACTCTTATAGGCTTAGCTCGTCCTCCCTGCTCTGTGGCTGCTCGTGACTGACATCGGTTCGAACGCGCATCAAAGATACCGCGCTTCGCAGCATTACAGTTGCAGAAGTGTGTCCGAAGATGCAGTTTTGCTGCGTCTCCGGCAGTGTTTTTTTACAAACGACCTCGTCAAACTTAGCGGTGAAGCCGCAGAAGCAGCAATCTGGCAACACTGATAAAGGCCAAAGTGGCCGCCGTTGCTCACTTGCATGCCTCAGTGAAGGTACTGTGTATCTTATTTAGTGACACTAGTTTGCGTCTCTATCTATCCATAGGCCTCTATACTTGGGAACAAGTTAACGGCAACAGCTCATATACGGTGTCACTCCGCCTAAGCGACGGACCCGGTTGTCAACGGGCGCGCTCATTTTGAAAGATTACTACGAATGCGTGCTATCGTCTGCCTTTTCTCACGTAGTTTGTTTACCGTCGCCGCCAACGTTACTAGAATAAACTTTTGTCGCAGTAAGTTATAAGCATATTAAGTCCAAAAAGTGACGAAAACGGCTCGTGCCACGTTCAAAATATTCCCAGTAACGCACCAATTGTGCCGCGCGGAGTAACATCCGGCAGCGGTGATGAGGCACAGCGGCAACTTCTGTTGCCATTCATAAGTTGTAACCGAGTAGGTATACCACGTACTACGGCGGGCTTCGCGGCTTCAGCGCGTAAACCCGAATTCCATATTCAGGCGAAAGCATAAAGTGGCTCATTGAGCTATGAAGCCGTCGTGATGGAAACGCGGCGCGAAAATCAACGCTGCTCAATTCGACGAGTTCCATAAGAGGAGCGCGCTGCTAGGCATCGCCGCGCATGCGCAGAGCTACGTGAAAAGCGGAGGGGGCGGCTTTGGCTGCTCGACCACTAGGCCCGCTTCTGCTCCCCTCGCCCTGCGGCGCAACAGTCACCAGCGATAGAATGCGCTCTATGCGCTGCAGAACGCCCTGCGGAGTTGAGTTTGACACCGTTGCATTCGCATTCAAAACATGCAATCGGTTCTTAAGCGTCGTTAGAGCTCTGGTTTCTTGTTCTGTTTCTCTGTGAATTGCTCCCCGCCCCTGACTTCAAGGGTAAAACGCGACAAAAGTTGGCCGTCAAGCAAATTTTTTAGGAGAACAAAGCACAACGGTAAAATCGCACGCCTCGCATGCTGGAAGCAAGTACTATTTCACGCACCCGGGCATTTTCGCGGCAGCCGTTATGCCCACGAGAGCGACCTCCAGCAAGACTCGAAGGCGGGTGCAACAAAGACTGAGGGTAGCTACTAAGGGCGCTGCTTACTGTATTTCCTCGATTCTCAGCGTTTCCACTGCGAGCACCCTCCGCTACCACACACGGACAACAGGTCAGTGTAGAAAATTGCACCAACAAATCTGTTATCAATATTTCATACAGAAACAATACACACAAGTTAAGATTTCACCGCAATGCCAGAACGTTCTCGAAGGATAGTTGAGATTTGGTACTTGTATCAAATGGTGATTGTATATGAGGTCGGGTGTCTGTAATTCAATTTCTAGTGACCAGGCCGAGTTTTTGGATATCCAAGTTTTTTTTGCCTAAACTTGTATTTATGTACTTCGACGTGCAATATTGAAAAAATAAATAGTATAAGAAGTAGTACTTGTTTGGTGATAAAAAGTTTGTTTTTGTTCCTTAAAATGGTAAACCGTCAGCACCTGATTTTCTCTTGCATACTGAGTGCTGTGACTAATTTCGCGCAAAACATCTTTTTTGGTTTTTGGAACATGCAAAGGTTTTCTGTGGTTATCTTGCTGATTCTCATACTCTAAAAACAGTAGTAAAAGCGAGAATGCACTATGTTATAAGTTCTTTTTTTTTTTTTTTACCAAGGCGGTAGTACATGAGCCATTTTATAAATAATACCACTGGACCCGGATACACCTGTTCGCAGTTGTCAATACAAAAAAGACCAACTAAAATTTTCACTCAAAACAACCCGAACTTCTGCGCTAGCCCTCGCACGCATGCCGAGAGCACAGCTCATAGTCGCGCAAGTACTACTTTACCGCACATCAGAAACTGCTCAAAACTTGGAAGAAAAGGTTGTCTTCGATCTCCTTGCAAGCGAGCGCTTTCAACGTTCAAAGGTCGAACACAACCGCGTCGAAGGGGTCACAGATGACAGGCACCCCGCAGGCATGAACTGCAAGACCGGTGTGTAGGGCAGGCGTGTACAGCCGCCTCCATAACACACGGCATTTGGCTACACTTTTCTGAGCTATAACGAAGAACGGAAAAAAAGAGGTCCGGCCTTTTTCTTTCTATTCATTTTTTTTTCGCCAGCTCTCGGAACACGTTTTCTTTTCTTCACTAACACGTGAAATGAAGGGCTGCGAATAACGAACGGTGTCACCCTCGGTTGCTAAGTGCTGAATGATAGAAACGCTGCAGACATTCTGAGAATTGTCCAATGTGCAAGCACTCCTACGCCGATTTTCCGTGTCACCAACCTGACGTTTCTTGAGTCGCACCGACGGAACACGTCAACCAAGCTAGTCCATTATTCGAGTGTTAATCATCGCGCGAAAGCGTTCGGTTAGATTAGTGAGCTCATTTTTAAGTTTCTTTATTTCTTATACTTTTTTATGGGCGAAGTTTACGACATATGGCTATAAATTGGAAAATTGGGCTACTTTTCGTTTGCCGTGCTTTTATATGTATATATATATATATATAGTAAGGAAATGAGGGGCTCGTTGAGGAAATACAGAAAGATAGGTCAGCAGTCTACAATGCCAAAGGAGGCATAGGGGTGTGGTTAGGCTCTTTTCTTTTTCACTACAGTTAATGATGTAAACATTTTTTTTTAAATGTGCAGAAGAAAGAAAGAAAGAAAAACACGCGCCCAGAGTGGGGACCGAACCCACGCCTTTCGATTACATGTCGAATGCCTTACCAATTCGGCTATCTGGGCGACTGTGTTCTCCTTCACTTTCTGGGCTATTTATATTTACTAGAATTGTATCTGACGCTTGAGGGTGGTAGCCAGCGCCACTCTGACTACACGGGGAGAGGGGGACCTTCTTTTCAACCCCCGGGGCGTGACTCGAACGTCTACAGCCTGTCATGAGCGGGTAACTGGCGGGAAGCCCTCTTATGCTACCTAGGCATCAAGGCTGCCAGAACCGAGACCCTCGCTAGGCTTTCGCAGAATAATATAGTAAGGAAATGAGGGGCTCGTTGAGGAAATACAGAAAGACAGGTCAGCAGTCTACAACGCCAAAGGAGGCATAGGGGTGTGGTTAGGCTCTTTTCTTTTTCACTACGGTTAATGAAGTAAACATTTTTTTTTTAAATGTACAGAAGAAAGACAGAAAAACACGCGCCCAGAGTGGGGACCGAACCCACGCCTTTCGATTACATGTCGAATGCCTTACCAATTCGGCTATCTGGGCGACTGTGTTCTCCTTAACTTTCTGGGCTATTTATATTTACTAGAATTGTATCTGACCCTTGAGGGTGGTAGCCAGCGCCACTCTGACTACACGGGGAGAGGGGGACCTTCATTTCAACCCCCGGGGCGTGACTCGAACGTCTACAGCCTGTCATGAGCGGGTAACTGGCGGGAAGCCCTCTTATGCTACCTAGGCCTAACCACACCCCTATGCCTCCTTTGGCGTTGTAGACTGCTGACCTATCTTTCTGTATTTCCTCAACGAGCCCCTCATTTCCTAACTATATTATTCTGCGAAAGCCTAGCGAGGGTCTCGGTTCTGGCAGCCTTGATGCCTAGGTAGCATAAGAGGGCTTCCCGCCAGTTACCCGCTCATGACAGGCTGTAGACGTTCGAGTCACGCCCCGGGGGTTGAAAAGAAGGTCCCCCTCTCCCCGTGTAGTCAGAGTGGCGCTGGCTACCACCCTCAAGCGTCAGATACAATTCTAGTAAATATAAATAGCCCAGAAAGTGAAGGAGAACACAGTCGCCCAGATAGCCGAATTGGTAAGGCATTCGACATGTAATCGAAAGGCGTGGGTTCGGTCCCCACTCTGGGCGCGTGTTTTTCTTTCTTTCTTTCTTCTGCACATTAAAAAAATGTTTACTTCATTAACCGTAGTGAAAAAGAAAAGAGCCTAACCACACCCCTATGCCTCCTTTGGCGTTGTAGACTGCTGATATATATATATATGTATGTGTGTGTGTGCGCGCGCGCGCTTTGAATTAAATGTGATTTTAGCATTCCTGTCTATTTGAAGCTCCACGTGGTCAAAAAAAAAAAAGAGAAAGGCGGGATGGTTCACTGCTAATTATTTTAGTATGACCATGAACAGCGCAAAACAATCTCCAGACTTGTGGCCTTCAGCACGTGAAGTCCTGCGACAGACTACTACTCCATTAGCACTGCAGAGCAAAAGAAACATTTTCTGAGAGGTGTCGGAAGAAGGCGTATGCGTGGGTCTGCTGCGTTTTTTTTTTTATTTTACTAGGAAGCGGCGCGTTACGGTTCGATTCGTGCCCCGAAATGTCCAGAAGATGTTGCGTTTTGCGCACTTCTTTATAAGATTATGCTCCGAGAGTTTTCTTTTGAAAGCTCCTAGTGCCACAAGTGTTCGCTACTGCAACTCAGACTTACACGTACTCAGGCCAAGCATGACCGGCCGTTAATGGACGCGGAACGGTGGAAGGCACGGGTGCGATGGATACGGAGGTAATTTCGACGCAGGTTGCCTACGCGCCGATACTCAACAGCAGTTTACAGCGCAACAATCTTAACTGAACCCATAAAGTTAATGACCAGCCTGACGCCAAGGCAGACATCGCACCTAATAGGGCCATGCGCACGCAAGACATTCTACGAGCTGCGTTGCCGGCCGTTTAGAAATAGCAACTATTTCATTCCCGAGAAGCGTGAGTCAGCCACACGTACGGCTTAGGCCTCCCGACATGAGCACCGGAACGCTCCATAAGCGGCGACCTCATTCGCAACTGTCATGACCTAGAGTTAGCGGCGCACACGCACGCACTACACGGGGCAGAAATGTCAAAACCATTCGATTCACGACGATCCCAATCGAGATCGATTCCCGTCTGCTAATAACACGAGGCATAGGCACCAAGAAAAGAGGCAGCGTAGGAAGCAGCAGACAGACCGTTGGAGTCGTTCTGGGAACGGAGAACCATGGCGGCGGCGGCGGCGTCGACGACTCGGCGAGAGGCAGCGCGGGGTCTGCTGGCGGGGCGTCGAGTCAGTCGGCACGTTCGGCGGCAACGTCACTCCTCATGCTTGTCGTCGAAGTCGTCCCACTCGGCCGATCGCAGCCGCACAAGCGGCAACAGGTTGCAGTGGCGGCACACGCCGACGACGATGAAGCACGCGCACAACCGCCGCTCGAGCACGTCTCCCGAGAGAAGACACGGGCGCAGTTCGTCGGAAAAGCCGAACTACAGCTGTGACGACGATGCAGCGGCGGCGGGGGAGAGAGAACTATGGGTGACTGACTCCACGCACCGACTGTTACACGGCGCGCACAAGCTGCGCGCGCGGAAAATATCGACGTCCGGGCGGAAACGAATCCGAGGAAAGTTCCGCAACGCCTCACAGGTCGAACGTCGGTCGAATCGTTCTTAACGTAGGCCTAGGGAAAAATTCGTCAAAAAAGGACTCAACCAGCCGAGAAAAAGAGGCCTCGGAACCAGCAATACACGGGGCCGAGCCGGCGCGCCTACCTGCTGCTGATACTACACGGGAAGGGGGGCAGGGAGGGGGGGGGGGGGCACGGCAGGTGCACGAGACGGGGGGGAATGTCGGCTTGACAGGTGCGAAACAAAGCGGCAAAGTTGCGCTTCTCCCCCGCCTTGCATAAAGGAGCGCACAGCTACGTTGTCGCTCGGTCGTCCGGGACTGCCGCCTTCCTTCCTGGTTGGGCGCCAAAGGGGGGGAGGGAGGGGGCGCGCGGCGACCCAAGCAAACAGAGGCAGAGGGCAGCGCGGGGAGGGCAGGCAAGGGAGAAGACCCAAAAAAGCGGACTGGCAACTTTCGCTCCAACAACTGGGGAAGCCTAGGGAAAATCTAGGCAGGCTCCTAGGGAAGATGACGCCGACGCGGCGCCGGCAAGGACCTTCCACGCTTGAGACGCCGTGGCAAAATGATGACGGTCGCAGCCGGATCGACAAGGAAGCGGCGAAACGACACGCCTCCCGGACACGTACAACTACGCCAGAGGCCAATCGAACTGGGACGGCTTTACCGCGAACAGAAATTTAGTGCCGCACGCCGGTGGAATGGGAAAGGATGTGCTGCCGTGCCCTACATTAAGAACACGACGTTAATCTCGGTCTTAATACGGCATAAGGAGTCAGTATTAGGTTGGAGGTAGCATGCTGCGTGTTTCTTCTTCCTTTTGAAAACGCCACGAACGATGTCCTTGCCCTCGGTGACATTTCGATTTGTTTACTCCCCGAACATCCGACATCAGCCGCTCTCTAAACTATCCAGCCGATGCAGCAGGGCAGGTTCGCGCGAATGCCTCGAGGGGTGGAGCACCCCACTCCATCGGCGCCAGCCTTTTCGACCAGCGTGTCATTAATGGACGTCAGAATGATGACACTGAAATCTGGGTTCAGCCGAACCCTACAACGGAACACCTGATTCACCCGTTTCCTACAACCAAACTAAGCTTGATAACAAATGAACGCAACCCAACTAAAGGCGACCAAAGCATCGCAATTCTCCGGCACAAAAGCGATCGTACCCACAGTCACACCAGCGTCACGTACTGCTCGATTGGCAAGTCCGAAATAGTTCCCCAACAGTCGAACGCTATCGTAATAAACACGCAAAATAACAAAAAAAAGACGGAGCTGCTCTGCAGAAACTCTGGGCAGTCCAAAACGACTGATTGAGTCCTCACACGTCAATAGAATAGCCGTCTCACGTACCTCTGCACCGAAAGGTGGCTTGCCAGTACTGCCCTCACCGCTGTACGTAACGAAAGGTGAATTTCTCGCCAGATCCGCCTGTAGTCTACTGTATTTATTTTTGGCCAGTCTTCCCGAAGTACAAGGCCAATTTTCTCCTAAGGTGCGCGCTAACGACTCAAACTAGTTTTGATAATATACCGTGCTTTCGCGATTCTAAGCACCTTCCCATACTTTCGCGAAAAAAAAAAAAGTTCAAGAAAAGTGCGCATGCGAATCTAAGCCGCCCATTTTCTAAGCAACTATCGCAAGGTGGATTTCAGACACATGGAAGCGGGCCCGAGTCGACGTAGTGGACAAGTAATTTGTGAAGTTTTCCATTACGTACCCCTTCAACGGAACAGAAGACGACTTGCTGAGGGATACTGAGAGCGGCGGCCCAAGCTGCAGAGCCGACTCGATTGGTAGTGAGGGGGACTGAGTATCGGCCGTAAGCAGTGGGTTCACTTCACTGTCTGTACCTATTTCTCCATTGAATGTTTGCCAAAATAAATAAAGAATTCTTGCGACTGTATCCCCGAGATACGGCCGCGAACATAAGTGGCGTAGGGAAGGGGGGGGGGTAATTTAGGTTTTTCAAAATAAAAGGGGGTGCTAGAATCGAGTAAATACGGTACATACAGACTGAACAATCTGGCGAACTTTACAGCCCTGTACGCGGTATTCGTATGCGAGAGGGCTTTACTTTGCTAAGGGCATGCAAGAGATATACTGAGCGTCCATGTACCTACGTTGCTCCCCCTCAGGCTTGTGCGTCGCCAACCCACACTTGTAACTGGATTTTATTATTATTATTATTATTATTATTTATTATTTTCTCGCGAGGACCGAGCGAAACTTCGTGCAGGCTTATCAACGGTATACACACACAGCCGACGTTTCTGGAGCTCGACTAAAAAGGTTCCACCTCTCACGCCAAAATTTGCACGGTATTTTTGTATTCCTGTGTGCTGAACGTGCGTGCCAAGCTGCTCTTCGTCGTAGTTTGTGTGTTCTGCTTGACGACCCTGCGGTCCCACCAATGCTCCAACTCAGCACGAGCAGAAATACGAACATTTTCACCCAACAATGACGCCACGCGGCTCCACCAAACAAAATGGCAGCCCCTGTGGCGAACAAAAAGTAGTCTGAACTGCGCTACCAACGTCACGCATGCAGAGAAAAGGGGTAGCCCGTGAAATGGAAACAGATGAGGACGAGGAAGTATACGTTCTCCTTGGCATCGTACTTCGACTCTTATTACTTTACTCACCGACTGCGAAAGCGCATCCCGAGAGGGCTGTAAAATGTGAAAGATACCACGAGGTTACAGGCACGGGACACCATAATCCTAGAAATGCTACCGCATAAAAAAAAAGAAAAGAAGATTGACACGGAGCCTACACGCCGCGCCGCCTGCCACGAGAAAACGTGGAGAAACCGCTACGGGGGGCCTTCGTGGAAATTTAGAGGAGTCCCATTTCCGTAGACACCAAGCACTTTGTTAAAGTTGTTAAAGTCCCCCCGAAGTCAATGGCAGAGCTGCACAGCGTCACGAATGTGGGTGAACGCACGAACCAAAGTTGCCGATACGATATAGAATCCCAGCTGCAACGGATCAGCTCTAGCTGCAATTCGAGAGTTGCCTAACTTTCCCATTCATCACCATTTGGGTCGCGCGTACCGAATGACCCTGTCTGGAAAGATTGCCCGATAGGTACGCCGTTTGATCCAGTATGTCGTTTCGTATGCGGTACCCGTCGAAATCGCGAAAGTGCGACAAAGCTTTTCGGCTCCATCGTTTCACGTCGTTTAATCCACCGCTTCATCGGGCACACGATTCACAATCGGCAAAACAAAGCTGCTAGAATTTTACATCAATGCAATCTGCCGACGACTATGAGCAACTCAAAGGGTCTGTAGAATGCGTTTTACGCTATTTAGTAGGATAATTTTAAGTATTTGAAAAAAAAAAAAAAAAACTTCAGATTTAATAATTTCTCCAAGATCTATGGGATTTTTCTGAGATAGAAAGCGACTGTATTTGTACATATAACCAGTAACAACAGAAAAAGAAAAGTGGATACGGGAAACGAGCCTAAAATATTTTGTAAAACATACAAACTTGAGATGTAGCCATCGGAGGAGGCAAGTTTTAGGGAGTGTTTCAGGTACATTTATGATGTGCGACGACCGAACTTTATTTCGCATATTCTCCATGCCCTTATGTGGTCTTCACGGAATAAAATTAGCAAAATTGCACGTGATCAGGTTCATATTTTCGCGTTGGCGTCTAATCTTGTTGCGTATACAACCCACATAACTGTCGCGCTGATTACCCCAGTAATGTGTAAACGGTCGTAAAATATTGTTTTACGACCTCGGTGCACGTGCTGCCAGCTGCGACCACAGAGTAGCAGATGTCGGGCCGTGCGCGAATCGCTGAGGAGCACGCGTTGACATCTTCGCCGCGCGCTAATCGGCATCCCCAAAGATCCGGGCGACGCGACAAACACTCGCGGAGGTCTCCCCGGTCCAATGTCCAGAAGATACTGCCGTCGGTTGCGGAGCCGGCATCGGAACACACGACTTTTCGCGAGGTCCTGAAACGACCTCACTGGACTTGCCAGCTGGCCCCGCGAATCGGCCGCGACCTGCACTCGATAGCGCGGAGCCAACTCCACGGCGCGCTACTTCACAGTGTATAACTGTGTACAAGCGGTGCCAAAGACGGCCAACCTTGAGCCAGTTCTCTTGCGGGCGAGGAAAAAAAAAAAAAAAAAGCGGCCGGGCGAACGGGCGGCACTCGATCGTGCACCGGCTGATCGCCAGGGTTGAAATGTGAACCAGGCCGGAGCCGCTAACCCGACAGACGAGTGCCGGGATTGCGATTGTACCCTTCGGCGCTGCGGAGTCGCTACTACGTAACACCCCGTGTGCAACCCTCACAACAAGAACACGTTTAGCGCCAGACATTCGAATGTTACGACGACTCGCTCGTCAAGCGCGCTCCTCAATGCACTGTAAAGGTACAGGGTTCGTAGAGGCTTCAAAGGCAAAAATTCAACGGTTTTCGAGGACGAGCTGTAACGTTTTCTGTGGGATTATTTATAACTTTTTCAACAGAGTGCAAAAGTGGTTTATTGCGCAATGCCTAAGAACGTTAGTGAGCAATGTGCAAACAAACAAACAATATGTGCAAACAAACTCGTGAAAGCTCCTCCAGCTTTATTTTTTATTTCTTGGTTGGTGTTTGATGCCATGGCTTCTCAGACTCTCCAATCAGTCAAATGTGCCTTTTTCCAAATCCTTTGAATTCCGCGCGAGTCGCGCCCGTTGCGTTTAGCGAAACCCTTGTTCTCTTTTTTGTCTGCTCACAGCAGTTCTCAACAGCAGCTCCGTATTTTATTTACCCATAGAACGTCTATGGCGGGAGCAATTTTGGGCTGCTTGGAGCTGCTCATAGCCGCTCTCAGCAGACAAAAAAAAAAAAAGTGAAAGGGGGGGGGCGGACGAGCCTCCTGTCTTTGTAGGGGTTCAAAGTTCCGACAGTTCAAAAGGGCACTTCCACGGCACGACAAACTTCAGCTATGTCCGAGACCACCATTGTCCTAATATGTCCAGAAGCCGGGTTCCACTGGATGAGTACACAACATGAGTACAGTGCACTAGCAAGTTTGAAGCCAGAAATCCAGAAATTCACCAGGGGCGCTGCTGTGGAATACCGGAGGGGACGTAGTGTAGTGGATGTCCGCCTTCCAATTGGCTTTTATGGTTTCTAAACCCGGCGCAAGACCAATTATTATTTTTTTCTTTCACATATGCCTGGAGCGCACGTAAAATTTGTTTTAAAGCACACTTGAAGTCGGGATAATTTGTATAGTTTTACAGCGGAGTTGTTTTACGCTAGGACTTCTATATATTTCGATTCCCCCACATAGAGACGCATTGCAGCAAAGCCAACTTTATCCGCATCTTCTTAAAGCGCCTTCTTCTGGCTTCTGTGCCCTTGCGTATGCCACTGTTACAATATTCTAGTTCACTGCAACATCAATTGGATTAAAAACTTCCTGCTCCCAATGTTGCCTTGTTGCTTAAAAAATCCGCTATACACTGAATCTTGATTGTTACAATATTTTTTTACATTATTAAAACCTAAAATCCATGACAAGTACCTTAAATTCTTGTGAAAAGGCGGAGCCACTGATCATCCCCTTGGAAATCAAGGTTGTTCAAGGACTGCTAAAAAATTCCAGGACTTTCAGGGCCTTGAAAAATACCTTTCAAAATTTGAGGATTTTCAAGGTTGTCAAAGACCTGTGTGAACCGATTCATCGAAACATAGCTGGAAATGGAGTTTTTAGCGAGTAATGTGAGCCCTGGCATGGCTGACAGGGTAGAGAACCCGACAACATCTTTAAGGACAAGCGAAGAGCGCTCACACAAAGCGCTACAAGGTGATCCCATCACAATTGTTGGCGAGAACTGCGTGGGATCATGGAAAACATGCGGGGTGGGGTACCTGAAACAAACCGTATAGGAGCCCGCCAGGATAGAAATGACTATGTGGAGCAACTGCCCCAAGCCTGCTAATTTTTACATCGGACTCGGTACAGCGTCACGGAAGTGCGGGACCCCCTTCTCATCTCCAGCTTCTCGTTCTCTCTTGTATTTTCGCGCAAAGGGAAAAGTCGACTGCGACGTCAGTATGCTGATGTGTCTCCGACGCCACACGAGGTAATCCAGACGTCGCGCATGCGTGGTTCTAGTGGAAGTATCGCATGGCGCCGTTTCCTCGAGCCATGTGCGCTGTTCTGAGAAGCGGCATCGGTGTGTTGTGCTGGCATCGTCCCGTCAGCCACAGGGGAAACACCAGTGCTACAAATCATGACACGGACCCCCAACGCCGTTGGCCATGCGGTTGGCATCACTTCATAAATACTCCACTGCGTGCCCCTCCTCAGGATCTAAATAGGGCAGAATCTTCCATGGGCGTGCATTGGCAAATGTGGGAGATCAGTTATCAGTGCTACATTTTTTTCAGGGACTTTTGCTTCGAATAAGGCTTTCCCCAGCACCACTGCAAATTATGAACCACACATTACTCCCGACTTCCTGTCAGCCACTGCACCAGCAATATTTTCAAAGTTTTCCTTAACGAAAAAGACATTACGCAGCCAACATCGGTACAACAACCGATGGCCCCCTGACAAAGGACTGGGCAAGCAGTCACGCAGCAAATTAACTATAACCATTATAGATGCACATGGCTTCAGCTGCCCATCATTAAAACGAAACAAATAATTACCACCAATCCTGAAGAAAGTTGAGAGACGTGAGAAAGTTTTCTAACATAAAACTTCATCAAAACCTTCACTAAAAGTGCGTCCAACCTTCGCTGAAAGGGTGTCCAATCGATCGTCACACCTTTGAAGACCCAAATCATAAGCGAAGAACGAACCCATGAGACAATTTTTCGTGCACTAAGTAAGGGCATCTACGAACGCTCTAAATGTATACCGATACGTGGTTTGTGAGGTGAAGGCATACTATTGTACTCTTTCTTCATGATCGATGCGTGTATTGTCTTATCTGGAACTGTTTCTTTTAACCGTTTTGACACAATGGACGTCCGGTTTCACGCACGCAACGTGTATCCAAGATCTTATGAGAGAGCTTTTCGGTTAGCCAACAGGTCTATGGGGAAACGGATTAGATTTTTGACAGGGCGCTACTTGTCCCGCAAAGAAAGCTTTCACTTCAAAAGAATACACGCGGTTATTGCTTGCGTAAACACAAAGGCCCAGTGAAGGATGCCACCGCCCAGCACAGCCGACTAGGTTTGTCAGGGTTGTAACGTCGTCTCCAGAAACGACTCCCATCTCCCCCGCACCCAACAGTCACCTCCAGGACACAAGGATGTCCGTGCAAAGGAACAAGGAGAAGCCGCACACTCACCGGCAGCAGCAGCAGCAGCAGCGGCAGCGGCGGCGGCGGCTGCAGCAGCTAGGCGCCCAGAGGACGGTCGTCCGTCCGTGCCTGCAGGGGCCGGCAGCGGCCTGCTGCAAGGGGCAGCCGTGGTGCCGGACGGTGGGCCGAAGAGGGCACTACTCGGCCACCTGGGGGATAGGGACGACGACGACGACGACGGGGCGCTCAGCACCGCACGGGGCCACGGGTTGGCTGCTGCGCTGCTAGAGGGGGCTCCGGCCGCCGCACCGCCGCTGCAGCCCGCTGGGACAGGCCCGACCACATCGTCACGGGACCACCTCCTCCTGCAACGAGGGAACAGGGAAGAACACGCTCAGACGACATCCACGAAGCTGCTAGAACAGTCAAACACACTGGAGGATGCACTATCCCCGTGAAAGCTGCCCGGACTATTCTGTCTTTCTGTGACTATACTGCAGTGGTGCACCGGTTGTCTGTTCCCAGCCTTGCGTGTACTGCCCACTGCACTTCTTTTTCAGAATTTGAGCTATGACGTCTTCCCTCGTGTTTGCTTCCTGATCCACTGCGTTCACCTCTTATCCCCAAACGTTACTCTTGTTATCCTTCTCGCCACGGTTAACTGGGCCAACCTAAGAGTTACTTCTAGGCGCTTAGAAAGTTGTCAAGTTTCTGTCGCATTAAGTCAACAGAGAGAGAGAGAGTATGCTTTGGTTGCACAACTTTCTATCTGTCCATTACTTCAAAGTGTTCGACGATTGCTCCCCACTCGACAACCACTCTGCACCCACAAAGGGTGTCAGTGTCATCAGCAACAACTAGACATGCAGCACTCCTATCAGGATATCGGGTCGCCTGGATGTACAGCACCCGGCGTAGGAACTGTTGTCGCAAAGAGCGCTTGCCAGGCCTAGAGCCCATGCAGGGAAGCAGCTGGAGTGACGCCCTTGATGTACATCTCGGCACACGGGAACCACCAGAATACGTGCATGTATATGTCAGGCTGTGGCTGGTGCCAAAGGGGCTAAGAAGGGCTAAAGCGGGTAAGGATGGCGCAGTCCTGTGGGTGCGCCGCAGGCGTTTCAGCAGCCCAACGAGCTGCTGGGCCTCGAGCAGCTTGCGGCGGTGTTGCGAGGCCTAAATGTAGGTGCTGGGTGGGTGCATTAGAAGGTAGCCCCAGGGCTGCCTTGATGGCCATTCTAAGGAAAATGTCCAGTTCGGTGGTTTGTGCAAGGCTGAGGTTGTGGAACTGAAGACGGTCCAAACTGGTTCGTTTAGGTGGCCCCAAGTCTGTAGAATAGACTCATCGTGCCCACCGCTCAAAATATCGTAAAAAAATCAGGAAAGGTCATTGATTCCTACAAATCATGGGCCATCTCCACTAACGTGAAATGTGGGGAGGGGCGAAGCATGCAGTGCTTAAGTGTATTCTTGGCACCTTGGTGTTTTTGCCAACGGAGGTGAATCCGTTGGGAGGTAGAGGTATACAGCTTTGCTGTAAGTTTCGCGACTTTGAAGCACGAAGTGTTCTAGCGTGAGGCATTGAAAAACGAGTGTCCTGGTGTGTTCCTTTAGTACATGTCAAGTTCTAGCGTGACGCGTTTGAAAACGACTGTCCCAATGTTTTAGTACCGTGACTACATGACGCTATGACGACATGAGACGACGACATGATACGCCAACAGCCCGAGCCCATAAGGGGCTTCACCCATAAAAAAATTCCAGACGGGCACCTTTACAAATGGCACCTGACATTTTAGCTGAAAAATTTGCAGGCGCTAACTTCTTCTGGTTCATTTAAAGTGACATTAGCATGCTAAACTGTTTCGCTACAATGTATCACTCGATCCAGTAAAATCAACACTTCCACAGCCACCAATGCTATGATAAGAATGAACTCAAACTGCGAAAACACTACACACTAAAGTTTTTTACACCCGTACTGCCAAAGAAAAGATGTCGTATAAGTGGAATAAGGCTGTTGTGAAGTCTTTACACCCTTTTTCTTAGGATCCAACACCATAATTTGTAGCTTTACATCATTCCTGTGTGGCAGCAAGGGCGCTGACCGACTGAAACCCCCTTGGTTTTCGTAAAGTGTTGAAAGGATGAGAAATAGGTGTTCAGATGCACAAAAAGAAAAAGCAGTAGAGGGGGGAAGGTAGACCCATCCTCTTCCAGTGTTGCTAAGTCTTGCGATGTTCTTGCTAGGCTGGGCTAAGTGCTGAGGGGCGAGGCCAAGTTCACAAGGCTGCTCCAGTGCGTCCCCCACACTCACAGCAGATCCAAGGGGGAAACAAGCTCGGTCGACACCCAGCTCTGCTGTTTCTCCAAGCCTTGCTTGCACCGCTAATGCAAGCTGTGCCATTTTTTTGCCTTTTTTATCTCAAAAAGACTATTACCTTCATAATGGTATAGCAAGGGGTGCGATAAGCACGCGCCCCTTGAGCTCGCACTCCAACAGGCGCGAAAGCCGGCTTCACTGTTATAATACCCTATCTGCGGTGGTGCACCCTTTACAGGCAGTGCGGTTTTTTTCTTGGATTTTTTTTTTGTTAATGCCACCAAACCTAGCTCAAACTTGAACAGCTCCGCTGGTAATAAATAATGCCGATTCATATCATTTTAAACACCGTGAGGTACAAAACATCCCCTCACTAGTAGAAAATGTTCAAGTCCATCCGTGTAGGGTATAAAATACCTCCGAAGCTGGTAGTCTTTCACACCCCTTTTCTTAGTTGGAGGTCTTTCACACCCTTTTGCTTAATTTCCAGTTCCTTAATTTGTAGCTTTACACCCATGTGGGAAAATGGAGTGTTGAAATAATGAAAACCTTTCTTTGTGGCTGTTGAAATGGTGTAGAACAGGAGTTTCAGTATTTAGCAAATTTTCATGATTTATTGTACATAATAACCACCTCACGATTAAAAAGTTTTTGCAAATCGGGATGGCGACTTGTATACGTTCACAAAGAATGCATAATTCAAAAGTTAGCGCTAAAATATCTGATTTTTGCGACAAGGCCACCGACTATATCAGAGGACTTACCTCTGATGGCTATAAAAGCAAGAAAAGCAGGCGTATTTCTACGGTAAGAAAGTATGTACTCGCTCTCCCCAGGCATCCCATTGGTTTTCTTGCTCAATTCATTTGTGGTCGCAGTGCGACTTGTGCGTGCTGAATGTGTCTGTGTGTCATGCTGCGCTCAGCCGATCCACACTGTCACGCGTACCTAGCTGCGCTGCCCACACCCTTATTTTTTGGTGTTAAGCAACCGCACACCCTTATTTTAGGGTGTTCACAAGTACACCATTGTTGAGTCAAAACACCTTTTAAAGATGTGCGGTCTGGGAGGAGATTTTTACACCCTTTTCGGACAAAAAGGGCGTAAGAAAGTTTACAGAGTACTTGACGAATTTCTTGGTGTAATTAATACAGTTTGACTACCTACGTGCCCGATAGAAAAGATAGCAAAGGCGGATCTCCGCAAGTCCACCTGCTTAAAACCCCGCAAGTTACTTAGTGCACGGTCTGCAGAAACAGTGGCAAAACTTGGATTTTACGAATTCTACAGTAGAACAAATTCATTCTGCGTAGCGAACGTTAACCACAGAGGTCATTTCCGTTTCCCCAATGAAGGATGTTCTCCATTCAACAAAACGATGCGCGGTTTCATCAACGTCGATGATCCCGACATCGTGACTGCGGACGTACAAACACAGCATGCGGGCGCTGAGCATCTCGCGACCGGAACTAACAAGAGTGACCGGCGCCAGATGGGTCGCACGGCGGGCGTGTGTGTGGCGTTCACCGGGACAGCGGGGCGGTAAAGAAAAAGAACATAAACCCGCCCGCCCTGCGCCGCCGGTGTAGCAATGCGGCGGGCACCACCACCAGCGGCGGCGGCGGCGGCGGCCACGCAACAGCGCAAACCGGAGCAAAGCACGGCGGGAGCACAAAAGAAGGTTACCGGCGCAAGGCATCGGCGCCCGCAGTGCAGGAAAAAGAGAAGAGGGGGAGGTGGCAACCGGGCCAGTGCGAGGCAGCAACCCACGCCGGGGCGCGGACGGGACCAGGCACCGGGCGAACCGGGCACGAGGGGGGCGCGGAAGGTTGCGAAACGCGGACGCGGGTTGACGGCGCCCGGCCCGCCCGCACGCCCTGCCTCCGGCCGCAGTCCGCGTCATGGAACGCCCCACACGGCTGTGCCCGACACTCATCAAGCGAATGAAAAATTGAGACGTTGTTTTTATTATTATGATAGGGTTACTGCACTCGTTTTTTAAAAAAAACTTGCGATCCTCGAGTGATGTCTCATGCCATTGTAATTATTGGTCGCCGTTTTATTAGTGTACCAGCGCTAACACCTCACCGTTGTTCCTAGGCCCTAAAAATAAACTGATTGTTGAATTCATGCTACTGTTATTAACATACGCTAATAAACGATTAATTGATTGTTTGATCGATCAATTGATTGACTGATTGCACTTTTCCCCTGCGAACCTCTGACCCGGAGATTACCTCCAATTACTCTTCCAGAGAACCGTGCAATGCAGCCATTCAACCCACCGCAAGCGTGCAGGCTCCCAGCAATGCTCCCGTTAGGGTATTGCATGCGCTGAACATGTCTCCCAAGGACGCCATGGGGGTGAAGACTTGGCGCTAATTATCTACCTCGTGCACGCCGCGTACATTGTTCTGATTTTTCGTTTTAGTCCAGCGAATTCGGTGGCATCACTTTCGAGCCTCGCGGCTATTTAATACTTCGTTTAACAGCCTGCATAACACTGTCACAGCTATACCTTCGTCCACCCGAACAGCGCCATCGAGTGGATGGATGAAAGTACCACCGTGATATTTCGCAAGTGACATACCCATTCCGACTGAAACGAAAGGATTTAGAGCAGTTGTTTTCACACCTGACTGCACCAGAAACAGCCTCCGGGGCAGACGTATTCAGGTTTCATTTCAATGGGGGATGGATACACGGTAGGAAAAAAAAAAGAAAAAAAGAAAAGAAAAAACTAGCGGGAAACACTATAGGGAGAGGAAATAAAGTAAGAAGATCCACAACACAATTAAATTAAACCAACTCTGGGATGAAGTTGGAGTGTTCTACATAACCCTCCTATTGATCTCTTGTTTTTCTTCACGCGCACCGAAAAATGATGGATCACCGTGGTGAGAGCAGGAGGCAAAGCCGCGTAAGCTTGGTGCATCGCTGGCGACAGGAAAAGTATTGTCCGTAGTCGTCACACGATGATGGGCGGGGTCAGCAGAGGTCTCGCCCACAATTCTTCCTTCGATTTCGAAAATTCCGTTGCCCCGCCTTGCGTAACGCCAGTGGTAAATACGACTGCACCATAAAACACCGAAGCGTGCAAGTCATATCGATAAATATACTAGTGATTTGCTAAAAACGATGGCGCAGCCACGTCTGCGTGGAGTCGAGAATCTACACGTGGGCAATTTTATTTCGAAGCGACAGCCGACTAACGGCGTTTCGCGCCGTACGCGCCAGAAGCGGTTACCCCTTTAAAGCATGCTTCACTGCGAGCGCATACACAATGAGGGAAAGCCAACTTAGAGGCGGGACACATGATGGGAAGCTGTAAACCACAAAACCAATGCCTTAAAGGGTTTTTCAACGAAGGGTCTCGTTGGTACAGGAGGCCATCATCAGATGCCTGGACCGAGCCGATCGATCGATCGATCGATCGATTGATTGATTGTACGGTTTTACGCGCCGACGCAACGCAGGCGATGAGGCGCGCCGTAGTGGAGGGCTCCGGATTGATTTTGACCACCTGGGGATCTTTAACGTGCGCCGAAATCTCGTACACACGGGTGACTTTGCTTTTCCCCTCCATTAGGATCGAGCCGAGGCCTCATGAACTTCACAACTCTCTACAACCTATCGTACACACCTATCTTTATTTCAATAAACTCTCTGCCCCACCCCCAACCCCTCTCTCGTGGGTGATGTGGTGCGTAAATATAACACTCCGATTCGCGCAATTCTGTTTTGGGAATTAACAAAAATATTAACAAATGAACAGCACATTTGTAAGAGCATTTCGAGATAAAGTTAAATCTTAGTCAACCCAAACTGACGCTGAGACGTGATGGTCTGCGGCTGTGTGCGTCAGAATTTCGAGCACGTCAACTGGGGGTATCGCGAGGGTTCACCTCGCGCGTTCAGTGGCAACTGCCTATATCTGCACTGCGCGCTCTTTAATACCGCTAAACGACTTTATACGCTCGGGACGTTGTGGACACCGCACAGTGCCGGCAATGCCAATTCTTCCCGTTTGAGCTGTCAAAGCCTGTAGTGCACAGCACAGGCCTCCCACAAAACATCCGCAAGGAATCATAGCGGTCCCAGAGATTGTTTTTTTTTTTTTGAGGGGGGGGGGCGATTTTTTCTGGCGGGGGGGGGGGTTGGGGGCGAATAAAGAACCACTCCCTCCTTGCGCAAGTTCTGCGGATGAGGTGATAACCATGCAGGCGTGTGCGCGTATGCGGTGTAACTCGCTTGCGCACATATCACTCGGCGACACAGTGGTTTTTGGCGCCCCTTAGGCGGTGCAACGGCTGGCTCGAGCCCGCATTTCTGACGGTCGCAACACGTTTGCGGCCTCGCACAAATGGCATTTAACCTCGCGGAAGTGGAATGCTTAAAAAAACAAGGAATAAGGAGCTGAGGACCTCTTTGGGGGGGGGGGGGGGCGGGGGGGGCGGGGGGGGGGACGCCCCCTTCGCCACCCCCCCCCCCCCCCCCCTTTGAACCGCCACTGCAAGGAACTAATACGTCTCAGCCAAGAGCTTTCGAATATGTTAAGCTGCCTTCTAAACACGCGTGCGTACGAACAAACTAAGTGTCTTTGTGGGGGGCAGGCATAGACGGTCTACTATAAAATGCGCAACAATTGTTCCTGGCAAGCATCGGTTACCTTATGAGGCGCACAGCGGGTCTGAAACGCTCCTGGTGGCTTGTAGATTGGCGCGACAAAGAGCTGAGCATTGTTGTAGCTGATATGTGATTTGATGACTACTTCGTTCAGAATGATAGTTAACGCCTTCGTTCCCTCTCCAACTCAGACTACTTAAGAGCGAGTTTATAGCTCCCTTCCTGTGCAAATAATTACATTGTTTACATGACAATTACATGGCATTAGAACTTTCAACACAGAAATATTCGGCTATAGTCCTCTTGCGCACCTATGACACCATGCACTACAAAAACTTGAAATGGTTTACATTACTTTTGCCTAGGCGTGAGCGTGAATACGACCGAGTTCACCAAAATGCGAAACAGCTAGCACCAGCCGTGGATGCACTGTATCCTTTCCCCCCCAAATCAATGATGCTCAGCGGGTCCCCGAACTCAGCTGCTTCCATTTTCCCCCGCAAAGCTATCCCTCGGTGCACGTGCTCGAGTGGTTCGCCCATGCACGCGCCTCTTGGCGCAAGGAAGGAGGCGACCCGATGGCGGCCCCGTTATTCGGCGGCGCAGCGACCTCCGTCCGCAGCGGCGGCGCGACCCGCAGAGGAGGTCGGGGCCGACGCCGCCTCCGCTCGCTGCTCAGGCCAAGGAGACACGCGCGCACACCGCGCAGCACGCAAGGAGAGCTGCTGGTGAATGACTCGCTGCTCTCCGCGGACTACCCTTTCCTCGCGTTCCCATCAACGGCTGCCGGCCACGCTGTTCGGCATCGATCGGCAAAGCATGCCCGCGCCCCACTGCGCGATACGTCTCCGGTCAACTTCGAGGACACCGCGCCACAACACCAAGCCGCTCGCTAATGGCAGAACGGCGGTTCCCTGAAATTAGGAAACACCGGCGACATCCGTCATGAGGCACTAGAGATCAGGCAGGCAGCGGATATCGTTCTCCCCCTCGTCCACGTGGGCGTGCCTCGCACTGTAGTAGGTTCTGGAGTAATGCTTTAGCCGTGGAGTTAACGGGTACGTTTGACGGTACGTTTGACTCCGCACTAGAAGTAACCGACCGATAACCCGCGTCGAACAAGTTTCTTGGACGCAGAGCGCACCCGCGAGAGGCGTAACGGGGCTGCTGACACCCCGTATGCACGCATTGTCGTCGTCACCATCACACTTTGTGTGCTCCTTCTAGCTGCACAAGACAGCTGCGCGCAGGTTTTGTACAAGGCACACGCTACACCATGTGGAAAAACTTCTAAATTCTTCCCCCCGGGGACTGTGCTGAAAGAAAGCATTACAAGTGGAGCGTTCGGCAGGCTGACCTGACTGCGCATGCGCTACACAGTTTCGAATATCGATCCCATGTCCCACTAAAAATAAAGAATATATGCATATCAATGGACTTCTCCCCGCAATAGTGCCTAAGAACTAGTCTTCCGGCTCAGAGTGAATCATGCATTCAACGTGGCTTCGATTTTAACCATAAAAAATGGTAATGTTTGCCAAGGCATGCATTGCATATTGTAGCGAAGCCCCCGTTCAGTTTGCTTTTTCCATTTTGTAGCATCCTACTTCGGTCGCCAAGCCCTGTTGTTTTTTCTCTAAGAAAGGCATGCGACGTTTGTGTTTGCGCGCTGACCGACCGTAAGACGTGGCTGTTACGGGGAGCCAGCGGCCCAGCTTGGGTTACAGCGCGGCAGCGGCGTTTTACATCCACCGTGGCGTCGGCACTGGCCGCTTCCGGCCTCCGGACCCTCGGTGTAGCTCAAACAACCTTTCTGTCTTTTCCACTGTTTACTTTAGTGTGTTTTGTCTGAACTACTTTCTCTACGCCAATTCTCCAAGCGCGCGTTTTCGGGTTCAAAACTTGTGTCTGCGTGTGATTGGTACTTTTCACTTTGGTAGGAACATGGCTGATTGGTGTTAGCAAGCGCCTCCCCGATTGGCTGCAGAAAGTTGGCCCAGAATGCGTTTTTTTTTTTTTTTTTCACGGGCCCGCTTGAAGCAAATATAACGCCGCTAAGGCCATAAGGCCACGCTGCAGCTGTGATTAGTTGAGCTCTGGTTAAAGCCGAGCTCTGGACGCCCCACATAAATACTAGTTATTACAGATCGCCGCACGAGTGTAAGTGATAGTGGTGTAGTTATGGGAACGATAGGTGTAGCAATTAAGGGTATTTGTCAGTGCTGGTAGGTGCAACGATACGTAATGGCAGTTGGTCAAGGATTTCGTCACACATGCATGACAACTGAGGGCACCACTGCGCGAATTTCCGCGAACCCAAACAACACACCGCGCTTAAAGATAACGAAACGGCATTTCAGTAGGGCAGATGGCTTGAACACCGAAGCTCATGTCGCACATCCGACGAGCAAGGCAGCGGCGCGACCTAGTTTATGCACTAAACACCGCCTGTGTACAGCGTAACTGCATATATACTTGATGCGTGTGTACAGAGCGCGGACCTGGAATCACGAAATGCCAAAACGCGGTCGGAAATGTGGCCGCGTTATTTGAACCCCAGACACTTGGCGCGGGGGCCGTTAAGCGCGGCTAGTGCCGGGGAAGAGGGACGTTGCCTTGTGCTCGACCACACAGCGTACAGTACGGGGGCTCTCTCTCGCAGGCCATGACACATTTCAACAAGGCGCGCGCGCGCGCGCGAGCGGCCGAACACACACGCGGTTACACACAATAAAGCAGAGAATAAAACCCCGCAGCACGTTTCGACGGGGTCTTTTTTTCTTTCTAGGTCGGGACATACACTTGCCTCGTATGCCAGGGCCTACGTAAAGCGCCACAGGTGCAGAGCCAAGCGGGGCGACATTCGAGAATATGCAAATTGTCAACATGTGCCATTCAGAATGACAAAAGCGATTTAGACGATTCCTTACATACTGATCATCGACTTCTAGGAATATGAAGACAAAAATCAAATTGGGGTTTCATGAGCGAAAGTCTACAGCACTACGACGAGTGCTGTAGCGCTCGACGTAGTTATACACCCTACCGGAGGATAGCGGGCGCCGAAAGCTTGTACAACACGACCTCATTTCCCTTCATTTCCCTGAGCAGCCGTAGTCGAAAAGCTAGACACCCCTCGAGGCCAGGAATTCAAACCGCGGATTGGTGGATTAGTAGCGCCATAATGCCTTATCCACACAGGCACCACGGAGGATGTAGATAAACCTCTTGGATACAAAAGTCTGCTTTCGTCAACGCATACATCAGCGCGAGTTAGACATTTAGCTTGTTTCTTTCTGCGCTGATTGGCTCGTTCTGGATAGTTGAAAGCCCGTGTGCGTCACAAGGCGTACAGATATGGCCCCGTAACTACCAAGTTTTCGCCGAAACAACTAGTTAAGACAAGGAAACGATCACAGCAATGCGGGACAGAAACCGAAGTACGTACCCCACAGCGCAGTTCCGGAATTCACGGCACACCGCCCATACCCCCGATTACGCAGCCTCGTGCACATACGGACGCGCACTGCGTGTGAGGCGCTACAAGGGCTAGTAACAGACGCCCGCAATTAAGCATCAAAGTTCTCGGGCGACCCCAAAAGATCTCGTCTAACGAAGCGCGCATGAGCAGTAAAAGAGCCCACTATCGCCGTCAGCCGGGGTTACGTACAGGGGGGCCCGCCATTTCAACGGGAGTGACGGCTGATTTACGACTAAGCAAAGCGGGGCAACAACGCTTGCACGCGAGCACGCCACCGGACGTCTGGTTGCAGCGCGAGATCCGCCAACAATGCTATCGGGCCTGTCGGCAAGAGCGGGCCGAAGCAAAGGAAGCGACCCGAGAGAAGATAAGCGGGACGGTTTCGAAACCCGGCGTCCGGCTAGCCCAGAAACCCGAGGGCGGGTCGAAGCTGGCCGCCGCCGCGCAAGGTTCGGCCACGAATCGGGCACAGGGCGGACATCGCGCAATCCCATGCACAACCCTTGGAAGCCCTGGCCGCCGAACGCGGTCGGCGCAGAGCGCTGCCGCCGCTGCTCGACACCGAAAGGCGAGGAAACGCGGAGGCCGTGGGACCGGCCCGCCAGCGGAGGAAGAAGATGCGGCTGCGTGGCCCACTCACGCTTACTCGGGGGCCGGCACTGCGAAATGGTGTAGTGAACGCGAATTAGAACGCGTCCTCCGCAGTGGCCGCGTCAAAAACAAATGGGAGGGACGCCAGCCTGTCTGCAGCGACGTGCGTAGACGTCATCTGGCGTGGAATCACAATACAATATGCATCATGGAAGATTGTCGGAAGTGACATCAATGTGCAACTGTTGGCTATATATACACCGGGACAACTCAAGAACGGCAACGATGGTGATGATGATGATAGCTATTGGTATCGCCTTTGTAGCGGGGTAATGATGTGTCATCATACCCCCCCCCAAAAAAAACTACATACCTATGTTTTCTACTCTTCGTTTAATAGTGGCGCTGCTCTTAGGGCAGGCACAAAAAACTTATTAGGCACAAAATACTCATTCTTTCTGTTACAGGTGGTAGCTGTCCTAGGCAATATTCCCCTCTCTGCTTTTCGTCCACCAGCACTCTAATCTTCTTTTCGTCGCCTCGACAGCCTTGAAGTTAACTTTAACTTCCTTCCCTCTGTGCTACCCTTAAATCCTAGGGCTCCTGGAAGCCTAATATTTCCCTCAGGTAGATTTTGATGGATACCCTCGCATTTTAACACTATATCCAGCATAGTTTCTTTTCATTCCCGCAGAACACGCATGACCCCATCATTTTGTGAATACGTCACCACAAAGCTCTTAGTTCCCCACAAACGGAAGTGGCCCCTGCACCGCATCACCGCAGCCGGCTGTTACTCCGCGCGGCGCAAAAAGTGCCTCACTGCGAGTATTTCGAACGTGACACGAAGCATTCTTGTGATTTTTCGCACAAAATCTGCTTTTAAATTCTTGCAGCGACTGCAAGAAGACTAGGTGTGAAAAAGAATACCATGTTACGCATTAGGCGCAATCTCGTTTCAAAACACGCGCGCGCGTTGACATCCGGGTCCGTCGCTTCGGCGGAGTGATACACTACATGAGCTATTGCCGCTCTTAACTTGCACCCCGGTATAGCTAGTGTTCCATGGCGTTACTGAGTGCAGATTTCAGTGAGGGCGAAACCGGAGAGGCAAAAGAGACGGCAAAAAAGCGGGCGACGTTTAAGGGGTTCAATCTCAAGGACACCTCTCACAGTTTTCAAGGGTGCTACATTAAAATATACAAATGTTCCCCGTGTATATGAACGGTAAGCTCTTCACATAAATGAAACAGACAAGTTTCTTTAGGCTTTCAATAATATAAGTGACATTACAAGCTTTTCTCTATTATTATAGCCACGTCTCATTTTCTACTCTCTAGGTACATGCATGACTTCCTCCCCATTGAACCTCTTGGATACAGTCATCATCAACGTCATCAGCCTGCCTACGCCCACTGCATGACAAAGGCCTCTTCCATAGATACCCAATTACCCCGGCCATATGCTAGCTGCGACCAATTTATCGCCGCAAACTTCTTGATCTCATCTGCCCACCTAACTTTATGCCGCCCCCTGCCACGCTTGCCCTCTCTGAGATCCACAATGTTACCCTTAATGACCAACGGTTGCCTTGCCTTCGCATTACATGCCCTGCTACGTCCATTTCTTCTTCTTAATTTCTACTAATATGTCCTTAACACGCGTTTGTTCCCTGGTCCACCCCGCTCTCTTCTTGTCCCTTATTTATGTTACACCTACCATCTTCCGTTCCATTTCCCGCTGAGTCGTCCTCAATTTAAGTTGAACCCTTTTAGTGAGCCTCCAAGTTTATGCCCCGTAGGTGAGTTCAGGTAAGATGCAGCTGTTATACACTATCCTCTTCAGGGACAATGGTAGGCTGCCATTCATTATCTGAGAATGCCTTCCGAATGCACTCCACCCCATTCTTATCCTTCGAATTATCACTGCCTCATGGTTGGGATCCGGGTTCACGACTCTGCCTAAGTAGATATATTCGCTTACCACTTCCACTGCCTCGCCACCTATCTCAAACAGCTGTGCTATCCCGAGGTTATTAGCATTACTTCGGCTTTCTGCATATTAATTTTCAGGCTCACGATTCTACTCTGCCTGTCCAGTGCGGTAATCTTGCTTTGCAATTCATCTCCCGAGTTACTTAGCAAGGCGACATCATCAGCAAATCTGAGGTTACTGAGGTATTCTCCATTAACCCTTACGCCCACCTGTTCCAAATCCAATCTTCTGAATACCTCTTGCAAACATGCTTCAATAACATTGAAGAGATTTTGTCTCCTTGTCTGACGCTTTACTGCTCTCCTTATGGAAGACTATGGTAGCTGTGGACCCATTGTAGGTATCCTCTAGCATTCTTATGCGTAATGCTCATCTACAGCATGATTCCGCGATGCCTGCATGCATGACTGCTGCGGTTTCGACCGAGCCAAATGCTTTCTCATAATCTATGAAGGCTATATACAGGGGTTGAGTACACTCCGCGTATTTCTCTATCACCTGGCCGACCGTGCGAATGTGCTCTAAGCCTTTACGAAACTGTGCTTGTTCATTAGGCTGACTGAAATCTAAGGTGGCAGAAATTATATTAGCGATTATCTTGGTAAGTACCTCGTGGACGACTGACAGTCGTCTACAGGGTACTTGACAAGGT